>NC_048230.1:29207486-29220977 GCF_002007445.2 Ailuropoda melanoleuca | reverse complement strand
ACTCTCTCTGTCAAATAAATAAATAAAATCTTTATTAAAAAAAAAAAAGAATCACACGCTCTATGAACTAAGCCAGCCAGGCACCCCTGTACTATTTGTATTTTTGCAACTTTTTTTTTTTAAGATTTCATTTATTTATTTGAGAGAAAGTGAGCAAGAGAGAGAGTACAAGCAGAGGTGTGGGGGGAGCCTGATGCAAGACTCGATCTGATCCCAGGACCCTGGGATCATGACCTGAGCTGAAGACAGAAGCTTACCTGACAGAGCCATCCAGGCGCCCCTGCTTTTTTATTCTTATCAAAGATATACATTTGTATAGCTTAAATAGTGAAAAAAATTCAAAATTTCAAAAAAGAGCAGTCTGTTCCTCAAAAGGAATCACTTTCATCTCTTTTGCCAGTTTCTCTTAATATTTATCTCGATTCCCCAATTACAACATCTGATTTTTCAGTGTTAGGAGTTATCTACGGACTGCCTACGGAGGAAAATGAAGGTTTATGTTTCCTCCTTTGCTTCCCCCTGCTCACATAAACTTCCCATTCTCCCTTAAATATAGTTATAATTTTGGTTAGAATAATAGTCCAAGTTTAGAACTTCATAACTTTTTAAACCCTGTTCACAACTAAGCCATATGATAACCTATGAGTTCCTTCCCTATACAATTTTGCTTTCCCTGGAAGTGTTTGCCTCATTTCTCGTTTTAAATTTTTAAATATGTATCATTAATCCAACTCCAAACTCTACCATTTGTCCAAATCTCCTCTCAAAATGGTTGACTATATCAGTTATTCCATCAATTTCATCTTGAAGTATCTTCTGTAGCTTTCAGAGCTGCTTCTGTCTGGACTGGTTGCATTCTGTACGTCAATGAGATCTCCCTACAATATCCTCCTAGAGATTCCCTTTGCTCTTCCTTTATGATGGCTCTCTTGTTTCCTGAATCCAATACCTTCCCCATCCTTCGTTTATACCCTTATTTTGGTGAAGCTTTTTTATTAGGGAACGTTCTTGGGATCAACATCGGTGGAAGAGAAGCACAGCAAGCAGGATTGAACAGAGGGATAGGTTGAGCCTCAGCTGACTCTGAGCAGTTCCAAAGCTGGATATTTTAGGAGCATTAACTCAAGGTTAAATCCAAGACCCTTAGATTCAGGATGTCAAAGGGTAGGCAATATGAGAGAAGTTACTGAAGACCTCATGCTTGTTTAATGCAATATTTCCATTCTTTTTCCTTAAGGAGTTAAGTAGGGAGCAAGAGAATAGAGAGGCACGTGGGTGAAAGAGACATGAAATCTTACCTGAAGAGCCAGTCCTTCTCTACCCTCTACCTCAGCTGCTGCAGACTCCCAACCAATATGGAAGACTGTGAGCAGAATTTTCTTCCTCCAATCTGNCGCTAGTTTAATGCAATATTTCCATTCTTTTTCGTTAAGGAGTTAAGTAGGGAGCAAGAGAATAGAGAGGCACGTGGGTGAAAGAGACATGAAATCTTACCTGAAGAGCCAGTCCTTCTCTACCCTCTACCTCAGCTGCTGCAGACTCCCAACCAATATGGAAGACTGTGAGCAGAATTTTCTTCCTCCAATCTGCACAAGAAGGTTGAAGCCACCTAACAGTCTTATCTGGATGTTGCAGTCTGCAGAAACTGATTTGGTCTCTTTCCATGAGAGGTAATGGGAGACTGCTCTGCCCAATACAGACTCCCTGGAGGTCAGGAATTTATACCAAGCATTCACTAGGGGGAGCTGTAGAGCTTCAGCAGCCAGGCGTCTTCGCATAAATCCTTGAGTACAAGTCCACAAGCTTTCTGACAAACACAAACATCTTATTTACTCAATTCCAAGTAAAAACATATTTTCCACCTTTTAGAAACTTTTCTTAAAAACATATTCAGAGGGCACGTGATGTGATGAGCCCTGGGTGTTCTACGCAACTAAGGAATCACGGGACACTACATCAAAACCNCACTGCGCTACCCAGGCGCCCCTAGAAACTTTTCTTAAAAACATATTCAGAGGGCACGTGATGTGATGAGCCCTGGGTGTTCTACGCAACTAAGGAATCACGGGACACTACATCAAAACCTAATGGTGTACTACAGAGTGGCTGACTGAACATAATAAAAACAACATAAATAAAGAAAGAAAGAAAGAAAGAAATTCAAAAACAAGTTTTACATAATTAAGCTTATGATATCTTTGAAGAAAACGGTATTTACACTTTGACAAAATGAGGTGGAAAAACTCAAAACAAGTTCACTTTTAGGGGGAGGAATAAGGTATACTTTAAAAACATTTATAACTGTCATACTAGGTGGCTCTTTAGAATTGTGCTGAGTTGGGGCAAGGAGACAAGCCTTCATACCCCTCCAGCTCCACCCCTCCACCCCTGCCATGTTGAGCAGCCCCTGGATGCAGGCTGTCCCAAGAAGGGAAAGTGACCTTCAGTGAGGCAACGCTCAGTAAGACCTTTGAATTCCTTCCTCAAACAACGTTTTAAATACACAAAATAAAAGCACATACACTCAACAAATTTGGACTAGAAAGAAATTTCCTCAATTCAGTAAAGGGTATCTATGAAAACCCCACAGCTGACAGCATACTTAATGGTGAAAGACTTAAAATTATTGTCCTAAGACCAGGAACAACACAGAGCTGCCCACTCTTGCCCACTCTTACTTCAGTCAACATTGTACTGCAGCTTCTGGTCAGGGCAATCAGCAGGAGAGAGAAGGAAAGATACCCAAAGTAGAAAGAATGAAGTCAAATTATTTTCATTTGCAGGCAACGTGATCTTGTATATTGAAAAGTCCCGAAACTAGGGCACCTGAGAGGCTCAGTCGGTGAAGCATATGACTTGATTTCAGCTCAGGTCATGATCTCAGGGTCCTGGGATTGAACCTGGAGCTGGGCTCCGAGATCAGCAGGGAGTCTGCTTTTCCCTCTCTTTCTCCCTCTGCTCCTCTCCCCTGTTCCTGCCCCGCTCCAAAAAAAAAAAAAAAAAAAAAAAAAACAAACAAACAAACAAAAAACCCTGAAACTGTTGGAACTAACAAATGAGTTTAGCAAGGTTGTAGGATATCAGATCAATATACAAAAATCAATTGTATTTCTACACACTGGTAATGAACAACGAAAAAATCTGGAAATGAAATGCAGAAAACAAGTCCACTTAAAATAGCAGTAAACAGCAGCAGTGAATGCTAGGAATAAATCTAGCCAAAGAGGTGCTAGACTTGTACACCGGAAACTACAAAACATCATCGAAGACACTAGTACAATTGGCAGAGTAGTAAACCCCAAAAGTCCATCCCTCCACCAAAGCAGTGAATAAACTAGCAAAAATGGTCAGAATCAACTTTATTGGAACTGAAGACGAATCGGAAGTTTACAGCAACTGGGCCAGTGACTCAATCCAAAAAAAACCAAAACAAAACAACCAAAAAACATCTGGGGGCACCTGGATGGCCCAGTTGGTTGAGCTTTGGACTCTAGATTTCTGCTCAGGTCAGGACCTCAGGGTGGTGGTATGGAGCCCCCGGGGGGGGGGGCGGGGGGACGGGTTCCGGGTTCACCGGNTCCGTGTTCACCGGGGAGTCTGCTTAGAGGTTCTTTCTCCCTCTTTCTCTGCCCCTCCCCCAACTCATGCATGCACCCATGCTCTCTCATTCTCCAAATAAATAAACAAATCTGAAAGAAAGAAAGAAAGAGAGAGAGAGAGAGAGAAAGAAAGAAAGAAAGAAAAAGAAAGAAAGAAAGAAAGAAAGAAAAAGAAAGAAAGAAAGAAAGAAAGAAAGAAGAGAGAAGGGAAGAGGGAAGGGGAAGAGGAAAGGATGGAAAGGGAAGGGAAGGAAACATCTGGATCTTGGTAAGAGAATTTCATGCTATTTTAACTTTGGCCCCGTCTTCTGCTGCCGTGGCTCAGTGGCACAGCGTGCATTCCTGGTTCAGGTTCGTAGTGCCAGAGGGAGCAGAATGGACCTTCCTCTCAAAGACCCATGGCTGCCGGTTTTCACCTGTCTGGTGACTCCCTGAAGGACTGGCTCAAAGGGCTCACCTTTATTTCTCCTAACTCGGAACTCTCCCAAAGTGGAGGCAGCTAACCGGGGGACATTCATCAAACCATTTAAGGGCAAATGTATTAGCTGCTGCCGCCCAGGTTAAGGGGTAACTGACGGTGTCTTATTTCAGATCCTTGTGATTTCTCCACTGAGTTTTCTGCAGTGGCCCCCAGCAGTTCTCCCTGGCTCCAGTCTTGCGTTCTCTCAAGTTTTTCATGTTGCATGCAGAGTGATTTTCCTAAAAGGTAACTGTGACCATGTCTCTCAAAGGCTTAAACTCCTCAGAGGCGCTCCGCCCTCCCCTGCTAAGGGGGAAGTGCATACCTCCCTCTGTGCATAATACTCAAGCTCTCTGCAAGTTGACCCTACCCTTCTCTGGATCAGTGCTTCGCAGAGGACCGCCCTCAGACCAGCAGCACTTGCTGGTACCCTCTCTCCAGCCTACTAAATCAGAATGTCTAGGGATGAAGCCCAGGAGGCTGCTTTTTTTTTTTTAATGATTTTTTATTATATTATGTTAGTCACCATACAGTACATCCCCGGATTCCGATGTAAAGTTCGATGCTCCATTAGTTGCGTATAACACCCAGTGCACCATGCAATACGTGCCCTCCTTACCACCCATCACCAGTCTATCCCATTCCCCCACCCCCCTCCCCTCTGAGGCCCCCAGTTTGTTTCTCATAGTCCATAGTCTCTCATGTTTCATTCCCCCTTCTGATTACCCCCCCTTTCTTTATCCCTTTCTTCCCCTACCGATCATCCTAGTTCTTATGTTCCATAGATGAGAGAAATCATATGATAATTGTCTTTCTCTGCTTGACTTATTTCACTTAGCATTATCTCCTCCAGTGCCGTCCATGTTGCAGCAAATGTTGAGAATTCGTTCTTTCTGATAGCTGAGTAATATTCCATTGTATATATGGACCACAGCTTCTTAATCCAGTCATCTGTTGAAGGGCATCTCGGCTCCTTCCATGATTTGGCTATTGTGGACAATGCAGCTATGAACATTGGGGTGCATATGGCCCTTCTCTTTACTACGTCTGTATCTTTGGGGTAAACACCCAGTAGTGCAATGGCTGGGTCATAGGGTAGTTCAATTTTTAACTTTTTAAGGGACCTCCACACTGTTTTCCAGAGTGGCTGTACCAACTTGCATTCCCACCAACAATGTAGGAGGGATCCCCTTTCTCCACATCCTCTCCAACAATTGTTGTTTCTTGCCTTGTCTATTTTTGCCATTCTAACTGGCGTAAGGTGGTATCTCAGTGTGGTTTTGATTTGAATTTCCCTGATGGCTAATGATCTTGAACATTTTTTCATGTGTCTGTTAGCCATTTGTATGTCTTCATTGGAAAAGTGTCTGTTCATATCTTCTGCCCATTTTTTGATTTGTTTATTTGCTGCTTTTATGCACATTCAAGTTTGAGAACCACTAATCCAACTTAATGTCTTCTGGTTTCCTTTCTTGAACGCCATGCTTCCACCCCACTGAGCTATCAATTTCTGGAAAGCTGTTGCTGTCTCTCATCTTCTGGGCTTTGCACATGCTAGCTCCCCTGTGCTTCCCCTCTCCCACCTCACCCTCACTGTTCCCTTTATCTCAGCTCTTATCCCATTCTAGTGACTTCACCTCTTCCTGTCTTCCCCATCTCTGTGTAAGCTTTGAAGGCAGGGGCACCATCTTCTCATTGCATGTCAGGGTCTTGGCAGGGCCTGGCACATAGCAGGGGCTCAATAATGATATTCGTAAGGACTATTGAGGTTGAGATGGACAGAAACCTAATTGCTAAAAGCCGGCAGCAGTCAGCTACTAGGATTCATGAAGGAGAACCCAGTGCTATTACTTGGGAATAAATAGAGTCAATGTATACTATATCTACCTGCATTTTACTCCGGCCCTACTGAATATCATTGCCAAATGATCTCTTCTCTAGGCTGATGACAGGGGGAATAAAAGGAAATGACAAACAGGTGATATTGTAAAGGAAAATCAATACAAATTAATGGACATGGGGGCCAGTGTGTACAACTCAGGATCTTATCTCTTATATTTTAATTCAGAGGGCCCGAGTCCTGAGACTTGAATGACACCAGCGTCAGCCAGACCGCACTGACCATCTACTATGTGCAAGACTTGACCTGTGTTAATCTTCACGACAACCCTAGGAGGTAGGTATTAGTATTGAGAAAACCTAGGCACACAGTCATTAAATATTTGCCTCAGGGGTGCCTGGCGGGCTCAGTTGGTGGAGCCTGCGACTCTTGATCTCAGGGTTGAAGGTTTGAGCCCCAAGTTGGGTGTAGAGATTACTTTTAAAAAAAGAAAGAAAAAAGCCTAGATCCTACATGGTAAAACCACTGCTTTGGAACTTATTGTTAGTGAATTACATGGCCCCCGAATCACACCCCCCACTCCTGATGTTCACAGACTGACTGATCACAGTGATGCCTACAGACGCAGGCGACTGGATCCACCAAACTTAAGGAACAGGTCTTTTTGAATATGGTTCAGGTGTGTCATCTTTGACTAGAAAACATGAGCCGTTATTATTATGTCATAAGATCTAGAGGCAATTGGAGGAGTAATAAAACTGGGGGACAGAATTTGCTTGCCCCCCTAAGATATGCACCCATGGTCGCCGGAACCTCCGTTACCCTGATTCTCAACACAGAGGAGTGTAATTACTCGGTAAGGATGGCATTTGGTTTTCCCGCTCACTGCAGCCTCTCCAGCACAGAACCTAGCGGGGTTAGGCACCCCAATCCAGTGCCAAACAAACCAATCTTGGGCTAGCACAAACTCCTTAACCTTGCCTGCTCTGCCTGGTCATAAAGATTTTCTCTTAGTTGCTCTGTAAAGTACCATATAGCTTTCTGTGTATGGAAACAATAAAAGGATAGAAAGACCAAGTTTACTTTAATACTGTAGTTTAGAATTTAAACTCCTGTTCTGACTTTGGAATGTCACATTAGATACCTATGTGTATCCCTTTACAATTTTTAAGAGATATTTTGGCCAACAATTATTTATTTCATTGTACTCCTGTGCCTGGCAATACATTGTGCAAAATAAAATACAGAAGACATTTAGAATGTTTAACTTAATTTATTTTTTTGAATAAATGACACTTTGACGTGGTTCAAAAGCTTAAAGGGAGAAAAATCCTTGCCTTACCTTATTTTCCAGTGGCTTGCTTTCCTCTCCTTGGAAGCAGCCAGTGTTATTTGTGTATCCTTCCAGGAACATATTTCAAGAGTATACAAGTACATACGTAGAGACATTTTTTCCTCTCCTTCCTTCCACAAATGGAATCATGTCATAAACATTGCTCGATGCTTTTTTTGTTTTCTCAGTTAATATATTTCAGAGATAACTCTCTAGCAGGACATGTAGGTAGGACTTCCTTTTTTTTTTTTTTAATGGCTGGATACTATTCCATTGTATATTTGCTAGTAGAAACACAGTAATAATCATAACATTTAATACTTAGGTTGTAGCTAAACACTATTCTAATCATCTTTAATTAACATATTTAATCCTCTTACTACTATAAGATAGATATGATTATTAAATCCCATTTTGCAGAGAGGCAAACCCAGGCACCCAGTGTTTAAATAACTTGCCCAGGGGTGCCTGGGTGGTTCAGCTGGTTAAGTGTCTGTCTGTCTTTGGCTCAGGTCATGATCCCAGGGTCCTGGGATTGAGCCCCGAGGCGGTCTCCCTGCTTAATGGGGAGCCTGCTTCTCCCTCTCCCTCTGCTGCTCCCCCTGCTTGTGCACTCTCTCTCTGTCAAATAAATAAATAAAATCTTTTTTAAAAAAAGTTAAATAACTTGCCCAATGTCACAAAAAATTTTGTTTTTTAAAGATTTTATTTATTTATTTGAAAGAGGGAGAGAGAATGAGAAAGCACAAGCAGGGGGAGCGGCAGAGGGAGAGGGACAAACAGGCTCCCCACTGAGCAGGGAGCCCGAGGCCCCAGGACCCTGGGACTGGGATCGTGACCTGAGCCCAAGACAGCTGCTTAACCGACTGAGTCACTCAGGCACCCCCAAGTTCACAAAATTAGTAAGCAATGGACAGGACCATCTACCTAATTTGAGGAACCCAATGCAAAATGAAAATGTGGACCCCTTTATTCAAAAAGCAGGAAAGAGATGCCATTAAAGGTACTAAAATATATAAAGCCTTATCTTTTCTTTCATGGTCTCTGACTTGACTTGTTCTGGTGTTTTTCATTTGCGATGTCATCTAAGTAAAGAACAATTAAAAATTTAAATCATTAGTATTGAATTTTACCATCTGTCTTTACATTGCATGATGCCATTTTTAAAGACATTTAACTCCTATGTTGAACCATCGAAATTATATAATTTGTATTTTGTAGCTTGTACTTGCACACAAGTGGGGACAGTGGGGTCTCTGGACAAAGTAACTCAAACCTTTTGATTTCTCTTTTTGATACACCCACATTCTACCAACACCCCACTTTCCACTTACTGATGAGGAAGGAAGGACTGAAAGGGTAAGGAACTTGGGGTTGACTTGTCTGCCTTTTCCTTCTGGGTCATCATTTTTAGTATGAGTGATGGGCTCATACAGAGAAGTAACTCCAGTAAGAAAAGACAAGATACAGGTCCTTGGTTTTCCGGGTTTCTTAGAATATGTCTTCTTTCTGGGTTTGAAGCAAGTTCTAGTTTGAATGGACAGCATGGCCTCTCAGGGCTTATTTAGTCATCCATGTAACAGGCTTATCTTGCACTCACTTTGAGTTTTGCCGAGCTCCTGTGTGTCACAGGCCCTCCAGAATTCTGTGTTCACGGGGCATCACCAATGCTACTCATGAATGGGGTGGCAAGGAATGGTGACACCTAATTGTGCCTATGTCCTCTGCTCATGCATTTGCTTCATGCCCCATCATTCTTCACATACAGAACCCAAGTCCGAAAGTAAAATTGTTAAGTTTCAAAATGGCAACAGTACAGTGTGTGTGTGTGTGTGTGTGTGTGTGTGTGTGTGTGTGTGTGTGTGTTGGAGGGGTCATTCTGAGTGTGGGGCCCTGTGTGCTTGCACAGGTGACATGCCAATGAAGCCTGCCTTGGTGACAGAGCAGGGTTCAAATCATAATTTATTTAATCAGTCCTAGAGTGATAGGCACTTAACTTTTATTTTCCTCGTCTTTTGTTGTTACAAACAATTAAAAACAAACAAACCAATAACTGTGTTTATACAGATTATCTAAAAATTTGTAAGTATGGAAAACAAGTTGTTATACTTTTTTCATTTTATTTAAGGTGCTCTGATCTAATCATAAGTATATTCTCCGGTTGAGATTCAAGCCTTCTTCCTCATAAACCACTCCATGATAAGAGTGAAATTAATAGCCCCATGTTTCCAGACTTTTCAGAGAATATATCAGTAAATTAAGTTCTAGAGCATAAAACAGTGCCTGTTGCATGGTAGGTACTCAATAACTATTTGGGGAATAAATGAATACACGTCTAGAGATAGGATTGCTGAATTAAAGGGTATTTGCATTTATAATTTTGATGGCTATTGCCTAATTGCTCTCTGTAGATACTCTAACAACTATATTTTCCCCAGTGATATATGGAAACAGCTATTTCCTGCTCCACTGCCAATGCAAAGTGTTAGCAAATGTTGCATATCTTCATGACCTGTTAGATGAAAATAGCGGAGCTTTAAATGCACGTCTTTTAGAGAAGTTGAACATCTTTAGTTTAAGAGCCATTACTATTATCCTCTTTGTGAAATTTCTGTCATATCCTTTGTTGATTTTTCTAAAGAGATGTTATTTAAAAAAAAATATTTGTGTTGTGAAATGTAACAGACACACAGAAGAATATATAAAACTTTTTTGGTCCGTTCTAACCAATAGTTATAGAGCAAACACTTGCGTACGCATTAGCTGATCAAAAAAGTAGCGCATTGCCAGCCCCTGAGAACAACCCCCACTCCCAATTAAACAAAACTCTCTCTGCCCCCTACTGGCTCTCCTGGCTTTTAATGTGTTCACTTCCTTTACCTTAGAACTTTACCGCCTACGTATGCATCCCTCAGCAATATGGTTTAGTTGTGCCTGCTTTTGAACTTTGTATAAATGGAATCAGACTGTATGCATATTCTTTTGTATCTTGCTTTTTTGGTTTGTGTTCAATATTACCTTTCTAAGAATTTATTCGTGTTGTTGAACATAACCACAGTTTATTAAATTTCATTGTACATATATACCATGTTTTAACCATTTTATGCTTGGTAGACATTTGGGATGTTTCTAGTCTGCGGCACTGAGGAGTAATGCTGCTATGAATAGACTTGTACAGTAATTCTACCCCTTAAAATTCTTCATTTCCTTATAATCTATATCTAGTAGTGGGACTGCTGGAATAGAGTATGCATATCTTAAATTGTCTTAGATTATATCAGTCTCCCAAAGTGGCAGACTAGTTTACATTCTCCCTAGCAGTGTACGAGGATTGCTGGTCTTATTGATTGGTAGAAAGTCTTTGGTACAGAATTATGGAAAATAGCCCTTTGTAATATGAATAGCCAAAATATTTTTCTGAGTTTACAATCCTTTTAAAGAGGCACTGATGTCTTTCCCCACTGGAGGAATGAAAATGTAGCTAGCAGAAGGGGAGTGTTCTAATTTTGAAGCATTACATGAAAAACAAGTGTTTTGGGTTAACCCCTTTTTGCTTGTCATTTGCTATTATACATGTCATTAATACAAATAATCATACCACCAATTTTCATAGAATGACTGGGATTACAAGATGCCAAATATAGGGGCGCCTGGGTGGCTCAGGCATTAGGCATCTGCCTTCAGCTCGGGGCGTGATCCCGGCGATCTGGGATCGAGCCCCACATCAGGCTCCTCCGCTGGGAAGCCTGCTTCTTCCTCTCCCACTCCCCCTGCTTGTGTTCCCTCTCTCGCTGGCTGTCCCTATCTCTGTCAAGTAAATAAATAAAATCTTAAAAAAAAAAAATAAAAAAAAAATGCCAAATATAATAATAATAATAAAATTGACTGTTTAGCCTATGTCAGGTACTATTTTACATCCATTATATGCATTGACTAAAAAAAAATGCCAAATATAATAATAATAATAATAATAAAATTGACTGTTTAGCCTATGTCAGGTACTATTTTACATCCATTATATGCATTGACTAATTTAAAACCCTAGGAGGTAGGTATTACTTTTTCTCCATTTTGCAGATATATGAAATAAGGAGCTGGATTGACNTAATTTAAAACCCTAGGAGGTAGGTATTACTTTTTCTCCATTTTGCAGATACATGAAATAAGGAGCTGGATTGACGATGTTTTCTAGGGCTGGTTTAAGCAAAATTAATCAATTCAGAAAAAATATTTTTTCTTAGCTGATACAGATTTTTTAAAAAGATTTTATTTATTTAATTACTTGAGAGAGAGAGAATGCATGCATAAGCAGGGTGAGGGGGTGGGGAAGGACCTCAGGAAGACCCTTGCGGAGCATGGAGCCTGATGTGGCTGGATCCCATGATCCCGAGTTCATGACTTGAGCTGAAGGCTGACGCTTAACCACTTAACCTACTGAGCCACCCAGGCGCCCTAGGGTATGGTTTTTTAACCTATGATCCTCAGGTTGGGAAATTCATGAACTTAGATCAGAAAAAGTAATATGCCTTTATTTATGCTAAGGTCTAATGAAAATTAGCATTACCTTCAATTCCGAGTGGAGAAAATAAACCAAGTAGTATGTAGCATTAACTGTGATCTGTCACTAATAGCAATCACAGATATTTTCCTGTCATATGACAGTTGTTGCAAGTATCTTGAAATATGATTTATGCTCATCTACTGCCTCAAAATTATGGTGATTAGGCCTGCCATTAGATCTTATTAATTAATATGTTAATATAAAGCACATATATTACTATATCACACTTCTAAAAATATTTTGAAAATGGTGTTTTAATATAATTGGTTTCCTTTGATTTTGTAGGTATGTTTCTTATGCATTTAAAATATTCTGGGAAGGGGTCCATATGCTTCACCAGAATGTCAAAAGGATCCATGGTTTGAAAATGTTAAGAACTCTGCCTTATGGTTATTTTCTGGCTTTCCTTCTTCTTGAATGAGCCTAAAGAGGGCTCCTGGAGTGAACCTCAAGGCCCATGAGGCTCTCATGGTTTTATTAGTCTATTTTTTCCAGGTATCCTCCTCCCTTAATTTTCATGCCTTTTCAACATGTATTGTTTTTCTTACCTCACCCACCGTCTTTCTGTTTCTTTTCATTGATTGTGACTGTGAGTGTGTTTTTACACTTCTATGGGGAGTTTATCCTTTAGCATTCATAGACCACCGTATTAGGTGGAGAACTGGAAATCTCCCCTAGTCCAGATTGCCTACTCTCTGCCCAATTCCATAACCCCAGCTGCCTCTGAGACACCTCCACTTGCTTTTATCCCTGATATCTGGAAGGAACATATTAAAAACTAAGATTCCTCCCCACATCTGCATTTTGTCCCGCTTTGCCTGGATGACCTTCTTGTCTGTCCCCCTGGTTTTGTGACCTTGGAATTATCTGAAAGTATAAATCAATTAATTAAAAAAAAACTGGAATCTTTGTGAATGGTACAAAAATCAAAAGATACAAAAGGATGTGCAGGAGAACGCAAGTCTTCCTCCCATCTGGTCTCCTAGGCACTCAGTTCCCCTCCCAGGAGGAAACCACTGTTGCTAGCTCTTAGAGTGATTTTTGATTCCTTCTTATTTTTTGGCTTTATCTCAAGTCCTTCCCTGTCTGTAAGATGAGTGCCCTTTCCTCGCCAGGCCCTCATGACCATATATGTGCTTGACTTTATATGTAAGTATTGGTATGTGTATATTTTATGTACATACATAAAATCTCCCCCTGTGGCCTTCCGGCCTCGAGTTTTCATCACGTCGCTTCCTGGATGAGGAACCTACAGGGGTGAGGGGCCGGGGTTGGGGGTGATGGATAAGAGGATCTATAGGGCACTTAGGTAGGGGGCTTTGAGTGGCAGACTGGTGGGAAGCTCTGCCGGGGTTCCTATTTCTATTCCTCCCGCCTCAGGCCCCCTTCCCGTCCTCTCGTCCAAATGTCTCTCGTTTCCAAGAGCCGAGACAGAGACAGAGACAGCGAGATACACAGAGACTGAGACGCCGAGGCACCAGCATCCCTCTCCCCCCTCTGTCCCGCCCCAGCGCTCTGACGGACATCCTCAATCAACCAATAGCGCTCACGATGTGCCCCGGAAGGGCCAATGGGAGACAGAGGAGGGCGGAAGATTCCCCGCCCCCACTTCTAGGCTTGGTTGAGCCGTGCAGGTAGGTCCGGGGCCGGGGGAGCCGCCGTTGGCACTGGTGCCCGGGGGGGTGGGGGCACGAGTCG
>NC_048230.1:29180287-29207407 GCF_002007445.2 Ailuropoda melanoleuca | reverse complement strand
TGCGGGAAGGTGGGGGGGGGGATAGGTTTGGGACTAGGGTCCAAGGCGGGGGGAGGGGTGGGAACTCGGGCTCTCCCCTTTCTCTTCTCTCCTTGGCTTTTGCGGTGAGGATCGTGGAGGGGCTATTAAACCTCCTGGGACTTGGGTCAAGAGTCAAACTCCTCCCCCCTTGCGCCCCCCAACCCCCCCAAAAATCCGATGAGCGGTAGGAAAGTGATGCCAAGTCTTCGAAGAAGAAGTGACAAGCGCATAGCAAAAACAAATCCACTCCAGAGGCTTTTATTTTTAATTTTTCTTAAAAACGAGGATATTGTAATCTTTGATTTTTCAAAATTTATTTTACGGGGCGGCGGGGGTGCTGTTATTTTTGTTCCTACTCGGGCAAGCCTCCATTTTAAGCGAAGCAGTAACTGGTTAAGCTGGAATTTTCATTCAGGCCTAGGACTTGAACAGGATCCTACAAGAGGTCATTTAATCTATCCTCCTTCCTCCATGAAAATTTACCTCCCTCCCAAACTCAAAATTAAGTTGTTTGGTCTGCTTTTAAAGATCTCTAGGAAAGAAGGATCTTTTATGTGCTTGTAGCGTATCAGGACAGAGTAGATTTTCTTTTTATGTAGAATGGGCTCTGAAACTTAAGTTTAATAAAATTTAGGACAATCAGAATGATCAGAGAGGTTTTAATTTATTAAATAAAATTAAATGTGGCAAGGGTCTTTTTAGATGCTCAGTTAACAAATAACTTTTCAATAGTGTTTTTGAAGTACCCTGAATAGTCATTTTTTTATCTGGGATTTTAGTTTTCTGATTATTTGATAAGCACTTTTATACTATCTAAAACATGTGTTAGACATTTAATCCACATTTTATGTAAAATGTATTTCTACATATATATGGAAATATACATTCACATTTGCCCTTTTCTTAGGGGACTGTGATCTGTAACTCTTTTTAGGATGGTGATGCAAATAGTACTTTGAATTTCTGTCCTGATGGCTTAAACTATTTGGTTATTCTTGATTAGTTCTTAGTCTAATTGAAAGTCCTCTCTTTCAGATACCTTCTTGAAACAAAAAATTTTCCTACCTGCTCATACTTGGTGACTGAGGGATTACTAAGATTCCCTTCTTGCTCATTTCTGAGTATTGTCTGAACTCTTCTGACACTATGAATGCTATTTGGATGCCTCTCAAGGTAGGATGTGTTATTTTTAAAATTCAAGTTCTCATTTTATTTTTTTTTTCTTTAGAATTGAGAATATTTGAATCCTTGAATTGGCAATTCTTCAACCCTTTTACCTGACACTCTTTTCCCTTTCCAAAAATACTATTGTCTTTGCTTCCAGGACTGATTGGTTACTCCTTACTTTGTATTGCTACTGTTCTTGATTATTGGTGTTAAAGTATTAATGAAGTTCTTGAATTAACTTCCATTATAGTGATGTGTTTACTTTTTAACTTTAAATGACAACAACCCACATAGTTGTAAAATTCTGTTCCGGTCTCAGTAGGATGGATTGGCAATCAGACGTCCAGGTCCACTTTCAAGCAGGTACTTTAGAGTCATAGGTACTAGGGTGTGTCCCCCTCTTGCAAATCTGTAGCTGATTCATGTGTTACAAAAGATGTGTCATTAACCATTTATTTACTTGAGACTTCATATAGTAGATTAGAACATTTTAAGACCTGTTGGTTTCTGTATACAACTCTGTTGGAGAGTCCTCCTGCTGCCCCCTAGTCCTTTGCACTCGAATTTACACTATTTTTCTCAACAGGTAGCATTTTTTGCCAAGTTTCATCTCACAGGATAAACTTCTTGGGCAGTGTGGGTAGATATCTTTAGATGAAAAAGCCCTCATTGATATGATGGTTCTCTGGTCTCTTGCTTCCTTCCAAACTCTTGTATATAGGTGGCCAAAGGACTTACCTTTAGGACTAAACAGAGGGTAAAGCTTTACCCGGAGGGCACAAGTTGCCTTCCTTTGGAGCTAGATACTAGTGTAGGTTAAGACTGTTGTGTGGTAGTCTGTCCTGTGGAATTCCAAGTTAATGCAGTGAATAAATCAGAGAATAATGCAGTCTCGGTAACTTAAATATGGGACTGTGGGAAATCTTAGGTAAATGTAGACTGAATTCTCATCTTCATTTATGTTCCAGCTGCTATTGTTGGATAAGGAGTGCTTATATTAGTAAAAAGGAAGCCAAGGTGACACAGTTTCCAGCCATTCTCCTTGTAGAGTCGGAGGGGTTGCATGGGGAATCCAGCCAGAAGTCCTGAACCCGTAAGAATTGAAGGATCTTGTACAAGAGTATTTCTCTTTGGGACCAAGTGTTTAGTGCCAGCATCTGGTGGCTCCTGTTATCTTTAGGAAGTAGGCAAGGGGATATGAATGGATACTAGTTCTCTGGAAACCTAAGGAAATTGAGACCAATATATCGCATTTTATTTTTTAGTCACCTTAGTTTTAGCTAATGTATTAGGTACATAGAAGCCTGCTATTTAACATTTATATGATGTTTAAGATTTTAACTCTAAATTGCTGAATCTGAGATGTTACAATATAGTTCCACAGTAATCCCCAAAGTTGTATGAAAGGCCTCTGGGTTGGCAGGAAAACAGAATGGAAGTCAGTGTTCTATGCTATGCGAGTTACCTACTTAAGAATTTAGTTATGTTGCTGCCTTAATTTTATGTTCCCCATCAATCCTTTGATCATTGGGAGACCTCTTCTGAGTCTAAACAAATTTTTTATTTGCTGACATTTTCCTATTCCTTTTATTACCTTAAAAAAAAAAAAACCTTGAAACTTGTATTGGAGACCTTTTGGGAGGAAAAGGGCACCTTTGGGAGGAAGAGGATAGCATTGAATTTAAAGGATGGAACATTAAAACGGGAGATAACTTTATTCTCTTTTTCATTGTGAATGTTCTTAAAATGTTTCTGAGATGTATTTTCAGATTACAGCTGCTTATTTTTAAGTTAAAAAAAAATGATGGGTTAATTAAAATGTATATTTTGGAGCCAGAACGTTCTTTTTTTTTTTTTTTTTTAAGATTTATGTATTTATTTATTAGACAGAGGGAGACAGCCAGTGAGAGAGGGAACAAAGCAGGGGGATTGGGAGAGGAAGAAGCAGGCTCCTAGTGGAGCCTGATGTGGGGCTCGATCCCGTAATGCCAGGATCACGCCCTGAGCCGAAGGCAGACGCTTAACGACTGTGCCACCCAGTTGCCCCCGGAACGTTCATTTTTTATACCTCTTACTCTTTGTTTCTGATTCTCTTATTTCAGAATGAACTCTAGTTCTATCAGGCATTACTTACATGTTACACCTGCGTATGTGCTTGTTTCCTTGCGTGTAGAAAATAGCGCCATTACACACCCTTTTTACAAACCAAAGTACCAAAGGAAAGATAAGTAACAAATGCAAAGGAACCCCAAACAAATACTCCTCAATTTAAGGCACTGTTGTTAATCACAAATTCCCATGGAGATTATTTGCTCCTCTCTGTATATTAGGGATCTACAGCTTTGTCATTGCTAGCCATGACTAAGCACTATGGATAACATTTGATGTTCCTGGGTCCAGTTGTCAGGGTTGGGGCATGGGTGAGATGGAAGAGGAACGGGGAGGAGGAGAAGAAATGGGCAAGCTGGAGAAAAGAGCAAGGAGAAGATGCGGTAGCAGAGAGAAGGGATATATGGGGGCTTTGGTGTGCCCTGTGGCGCCACCGTCCCTTCTCTCAGGTAGCTTCACAGAATGCTGGTTGCCTCGTGTGCTGGACTGAACTAGGGTGGAAGCAAGTAAAAGAGTATTCTGGGCAAAAGCACAGAATTAAAATATAATTCAATGCGATATGGAAAGGTCTCCAAGACACACAGTTAAGTGATAAAAGCAGGATGTAGAAGATGTACATTTCAGCTGTAACTTGAATATGGGACTGCGGAAAGGAGGAAGGAAAATTTGCATTGGCTTGGTATATGTGCATTAAAAAGAAAACTTCCGAAGAATAAACAAAATGGTGACTTTGGTTACTTGTTAAGTCAAGGAACTGGGTGGTTAGAAGACAGGGTGGGAAGGAGACTTCTCATTGTATTATCTTTTTTTAATACTTTCTGATATTTGTATCAGTGTTAAAAAATTTAATACAAAATTTAAAAAAACCCTTAAAAAACAATATTTTGGTCCTTACATCTCTTCTCCTCCACTGTCTGGAGGTCAGAGATATAGCCAGGGCTACCACTGAGAGAGCAGAGAACCCTTGAACAGTGGCTGAAGGGATACGTACACAAAGGGTGCTGTCACCTAGGACACACATTCTCCTGAGATCTTGAAGAATTTTGAATTAGAGATGTGTATTTCTAGGATTGAATTGGAAGGTCAGGCATTTAAAATTTTTACTTGCTCTTAAAGCTTTAGTAAAAATGATTTTTCATTGTTTATTCCCTTGTGTTGGCAATTAGATACACTGCCATGTTCTTGGTTGTGTGATCTTGGGCAATTTCTTTATCTCTCCGAGACTCAGAGTCATCCTTTGTATTGGAAAGAATATTGACGTTGTGTATATTATAGCTGTAAGGGACATGGGATCTGGCTTAGTGAGCTACTACAGTTATCACAATAATTACCATTAATAATAGTTCCTTATAGCCTGGTGAAAAGAGTGAGGGCTCTGGCTGATGTTGGGCAAATTCCTTAATCTCTTAGAGCCTTGTGTTCTCATATGTAGAAAGGGCATGATTGTAGTATCTAGATCCCAGGGTGGACTTGGGAGGAATAAATAAGTTTGTTGCTGCAAAATGCTTCGACTGACACTTGGTATGTGCTCAGTAAACACGGGCTGCTGATTTTCTTCGTGACATCTGTTTGCCAGGGCTGCCATAACAAAGTGCCACCAAGTGAGTGGCTTACACGACAGAGATGGATGTGTCTTAGTTCTGGAGGCTAGAAGTCTGAGGGCAGGGGCATGCTCCCTCTGAAAGTGCTAGGGCAGGATCTGTTCAGGCCTCTCTTCCAGCTTCTGGTAGTTCCTTGGCCTGTGGCCACATGACTTCAGTCTTTATATATAGAGTTCTCTCTGTGTGCATATCTTTGTGTTTAAAATTTCTCCTTTTTAAAAAGGACAACAATCATACTGGATTAGGGCTTACCCCAGTGACCTCATTTTAACTTGATTACTTCTGTAAAGACCCTATCTCCAATTTTGCTGTACTGGGCATTAGGAGTCCAAAATTTCTTTTTGGGGACACAGTTCAACCCGTAACGACATCCAGTAGCCTTGTCAAGCGTCACAGACTTAGGTTGCTCAACATGAGTGGCAGATCCTCAACACCTGTACGTAAGAAATGAACATTTTGGTGCAGATTAGTATCATGATTCAAAGAAGTAGATTATTTCCTTAGGCTTCTGATGGATTTATCTTTGTTATCTATAGTTGTTTGTTGCCATTGAAACCTTAGATTTATATAAAATCAAAACTTTACAAGGTTAGATTATTCTGTTTTTTTTCTTTAAGCTATCAGTAAAATCCAATTTGAAAAATTAAGGTCAAGATTATAGTCTTGTTGTCCATGTCTCATCCTTTGTGGAAACTGCTCGAACCTTGGGATTTCTTCAATCTGTAAGAATTAGGCCCAGGTGTCTGTAGGGGTTTGGGAGCTAAGGCTACCCAATGAGGAATTAACACCCCCTTCCCTGTGTTTTATATGCAATCAGATGGCATGGTTATCCTCTAACATTTGGCTTCAAATTGTCATTTTTGGGGTAGACAGTATGGGTCACCCCAGAAATAGCAAGACCTTGAGGAAGTTCCTTCTGTGGCCAAACTAATTTGGTCAGCCCTCTGCTTCCATTCCCCTCTTATTTGCCTTTAGGGTAAAGTTCAAACTTTTTAATGTAGTGTGTGGACCCCTGATGATCTAGCTGCTGACCTTTCTGTTTTGTTTCTAAGCCTTACCTTTCACCACTGGCCTGTACGCACCTTTGTTTGATGGTTTCCTTCTCCCGAAACTTCTAGTGTTAAGATTTAAACAGTTAGCATTTAGGTGAAAGTTTTTCTAAAGGTATTACATGCTTCTCTGCCTCCTTGAAGAAAGCACCCTGCGTAAAATTTTATCTTTTAATAATGATAATCAAAAATTATTAAAGCTCCTCACTATGCCTAGCAATTACTGTAGTGGGCTGAACTATAATGTGCCTTTGGAGACCATACAGTATCCTCGGTAATTGGACTAGTGTGTATGTATTCTGTACTCTTGGGTTATTCTTTTTTTTTTTTTTAATTTATTTTAAGTAATTTCTACACCCGATGTGGGGTTCAAACTTAGGACCCTGAGATCACGAGCCACATGCTTGTCTGACTGAGCCAGTGAGGCGCCCCACTCTCAGGTTATTCTTTATGTTCTTTAGTCTGTTATCATCTACTTTCATGCTCTCCTACCTTAGTGTCAGGCAGTTACTTTCCTTGTTCCAGCCTCCAGGAGCTCTCCCCTCTATTTGAATGCTTTCTTTCCGTAGTAGGCTAGGATACCAGCAAACTATATAAATTTATTTGCCAAGGAAAAGTAAATAGGTCTTTAGTGATGACTGGAGGGACTTTTCTATGGATAAAATACATGAAGAATGAAGTTTTCTGGCAGTCTGATGTAAAACGATATGGTTTTGCTTGTGTGCGTTTTACGGAGAGCAAGGATCCGTTGCTTTCATAGATTTTTACAGTGGTCTAGGACTGTTCTAGGTAAATACGTGTTATGAAATTGCTTTGTGAGTTGTCATCAGAGGTCAGTTCCTAAATTCTTTCTCCTAGCTGCCTACCTTGAAGTGAAGGAGTTCGTAGTGTTGGGTAATTGTTTGGACTGTGGGAGGAAGGGCCATTCAGCTGGGTCAGAGAGGGCTGACCAGGCCAAGGCAGAGCACAAGAGGTAGGGGCTGGCATTGGGGAAAGAAGTCAGGTAGAGGGTAGGAGAGCAGCACTGGGCTTTGTTGGCTGGTTTGCTCCAGAGGACAAAGGGAGTAGCCACAGTAATTCTGGAAGCTCAGAGAATATATGCAGGTACTTGATTTGAAGAAATTGAAAAAAAATTTTTTTTAAATTATCTTTTTATTCTGAACAGTCTAGTGATTGAAGTTTTTGCTAGGTTTTTTTCTTCCTTAAAAATCACCTTGTGAAACGTTTGCAACCTGGATCATAATTTGGTAAGTGAGACAGCCAGATGAGAGTGAAAACAGGGGTAGAAGAATCAAAATAAAAAATTTAATTAACATTATAATTCTAAAAACATCTTACTGTGGGGGCTTCTTCCAAAGTTAGCTGCCTTACTTATAAAGGAAATCGCCCTTCCCCCAGTGACTTTGCCTCTTGGGTCAGAGAGCACACAAAGCCTGTCAGCAAAGAAGACCTCTTGGGCCCATCCCTGTGTCTGTCTTTGTCTCTTCCCATGCTAGGCCCACCCCTTTGGCCTCTTGAGCTATTTTCTTCCTTCTTGTAGGGACCTCTGGCTGTCAGTTATCTCTTTTCCCAGCCAATTTTCGACCTGCTATTTCCTATTGGCTCTTGTCCTTCAGCTTCAAGTCTCTCTCACTTTTTAAGAAAACAAAATCCCTACATTCCAACCATTGGTTCTCAGTAGCTTCCACCTCTGTGTACCCTTACACATTTCCTTACACTGTTGCCACATCCAGAGGATCTGTTTTTGCCCATATCTTCTGAGGCCTCCTCATAGTGTCTGGCACTGTGGACCATTCCCCCTGGCTGTGGTGGCTTTGGTCCCTCCTGGCCTCTTGTCTTCATTTCTGAGAAGCAACGTAGAAGGGTGATCTAGAACATATACTGTGGATTTAGAATCCTAGATTCACATTTCAGCCCTGCCACTTACTGTGTGGCCTTGGGAAAATAATTTCACATCTCTCTGATCTCTATGCCTCAGTTACCGCCTCTGAAAACTGGGGAAAATAATAAAAATAATAGCACCTCCCTCAGTGGACTGTTGTGAGGAGGAAATGCGTTAATCCGTGAAAAGTGCATGGAAAGGTGCTTGACATGCTGTCAAGTACAAACGATGTGAGTGCAGGCTCTTTCTGTCATCATTGTCCTCTCTGGCTGCTCTTTGCGTTTTCTTTGCAGACTTTTTTCCTCTTTCACATCACTGTTTGCCTTACCTCTCTCCTCTTAACCTCTGCATTTCCTGGGGGACATCTTAGAGCAGTTTGTGTGTCACGCTCCATCCGTGTCCTGATGATTTGCATCTGTGTTTTCTCCAGCTCCACATGGTCTTATCATCTCTGATCCCAGGTACACAGCTGCCTCCTGGACATCTCCACTTGGTTGTCCCGTGTTCATTTCAAAATGACCTAATTCGCTATTTCCCCAAGTCCAGCCTCTTCCCATCTTCATGTCCCTGAGAGTGGTACCTTCACCCACCCAGTCACTCAAGTCAGGATTCCTTCTTCGGGCACAATGGTCATGTTCCTGAGACCCTAACTCAGAATTTTTCCTTAGTCACCTCTACTTCTCTCTCCTGAGTTCAGACCTTGGCCACCCTTTGCCCGCGTGAGCTCCATCGCCTTCCGATCATTCTGCTTCACTGCCTTCCTGTCTTCCAAGTTGCTGCCGTAGTGATCCTTGTAAAATGTTGATCTCATCATCTGATCATATATGCCTTCTCCCCCTGGCTTACCTGGCTTTTAAGGTAGAAATCAGATGCTCTTGGTAAACATCCAGGCCTTGGTGATCTGGCCCCAGCCAGATGGCTTCTTTGCCCCTGGGCCTCCGCACGAGCACTTCCTTCTCTCTGAAATGGCTTCCGCCCCTAGATCTTTAATTACAGGGATGATAATAAGAGTAACAGCAATAGTAGCTGACACCGAGGGCTTCCCGTGTACGCAGGCATTGTCTTTGGGTGTGTGTGCACGCACCTGGTGCTTCTTCTGTTGTATGGCGATTGCAGGTTTGCTTCTCTCCCCCATCTGGTCTCTAAGTCCTTTGAGAGTAGGGGTTGGGTCTTGGCTTTTATCATCACTACTTGCCATGGGATGGTACTGAGTGAATGTGTGTTGCACAAATGGTCTAAGAACTACACTGCCCAATCTGTGAAGTACACCTGTAGGAGGGTATGAGCGGAAAAGCTGAGTTAGCCACATCTATTCACCAGTCCTGGCCTTCCCCTTTGGAACTGTAGGACTCAGCCTGTTCAGTGAGCAGCTGTGTAGCTTGGAATAAGGATTACAAGGAAGTTTTTGGTTTGTTTTTGTTTTAAATTCCCATTGATTATGAAGGGCATAGGTGTTCTCATTTTCTTAGTTTTGCTTTTGAAGAAGAGGCCATTGCTGACAACCCAGTGTCACTTGGTATTTAGAATGTTTTCACATTATTAGAATAAAGTATAGGGAAATGAATAGTATTTAGGCTTATGATGTTTCAACCAGGTAGTATATATGGCAGTAAACCGATTATAATTTTGGAATTCTTTACTAAAGTGATCAGATGTCCCTTCCTTTTTCATCACTGTTCTGTTGAGTTTAGACACATACTGTTTTACATTGTATATAAATTGTGTTTTTAGCAACAGTCCAGAATATGGACAAGCTTATACCGTTGACTCTTGAACAATGCAGGGGTTAGGATTGCCAGCCCTGTGCAGTCGAAAATCCACATGTAACTTTTGACTCCCCCACAACTTAATTACTAATAGCCTACTGTTGACCAGAAGCCTTACTGAGAACATGAACAGTCGATTAACATGTATTTTCTGTGTTACATGTATTCTATACTGTATTCTTAAAATAAAGTAAGCTAGAGAAAAGAAAATGTTAAGAAAATCATAAGGAATATAAAATACATTTACAGGATTGTACTGTATTTATAGATGCTGTCAGTTTATATTGTCTCTTTATAAGACGAATCATGTGTCTATCAATATCTACATCAATATTTGTCTCTTAGGACATAAAATACTGTAGATATTATATATATTACTAACACTAGACATCAAAAATGAAAAGATAATGTACAGTCTGTGTAAGTTTTAATAAATTTTAATTTTTTATAATTTGCATATATTTTATGGTAGTGATAAAATAGACCAGTTATCTATATACATTTTACACTTTCATGATTTACCTAACATTTTCTTAATTTTTTTATATTTCTAGACTATGTGATTCACCTGCCCGTTTTTTCAGTTGTTGCAAATCTTCAGTGGTTTTTCCAATACACTTATTGAAGAAAATCTGTGTATAAGTGGTTTAGAGCACTTCAAACCCTTCCTTGTTCAGGGTAAACTAATTGTAGCCTGTGGTTATATTTTATCTAGGTCTTAATCATATGGTAATTTTTGGCCAGCAGGGGGAGCTGAAGCCACTGATATGTGACTACATCTCAACCGGTTTTCAGTTTGTTACAGCCAAAAGAAAGACAGACCCTACATCTAAAACTGATGATGTACTATATGTTGGCCAATTGAATTTAAATTAAGAAGAAAGAAAGAAAGAAAGAAAGAAAGAAAGAAAGAAAAGTAAAAGCCTTACTGACAAAGAGCTAATCAAGGTTCACAAGAAAGAAATACAATTGCCAAGAGGCAAATGAGAAATATTTTTATTCCGATAAGTAATCAGAGGAATGGGGATTAAAACGATATACTCTTTTTTTAAATTTTTAAATTTTTTGAGTAAACTCTACCCCCAGTGTGGGGTTTGAATTCATGACCCCAAGACCAAGAGTCATAAACACTACTGACTGATCCAGCCAGGTTCCCCATGTAGTATTTTTATTTTAACCTATCAAATTGGCAATTGAACTGTGCTGTCAAGGGTAGTAAGGGGGCAGTCTCCATAATTACTAGTTGAAATGTGCATTGGACCCAATTTTTCTGGAAGGTATTTTGGCAACTTATATCAAAAAACCTAAAGATGTCCTTTAACTTAGTTTTTTCCACTTCTAGGAATATACGTTTAGGGGAGAAAAATAGAGATGTATGGAAAGATTTGAGAACAAAGATATTTGTCATAGCATTATCTATACTAGTGAGAATTCAGAATAAACTTAAATGAGCAGTGAGGTTAATGGATACATTATGACGTGCCTGGTTGAATCAGTCAGTAGAGTATGAGATCCTTGATCTTGGGGTTATAAGTTTGAGCCGCATGTTGGGTGTAGAGATTATGTAAAAATAAAATCTTAAAAAAATAGGTACATTTTGGCATATTTAAGGATGGATGATTATACAGCCATAAAATAATATTTTTGAAGAACTTTTAATGTCTTAGAATGTTGATTATTTGCTAAATGAAAAATTCAGGATAGAGCTATATAAAGATTCTAAATGTATAAAAGATAAAGAAAAATATAAAAACACGTATATGTAAATAAAAGAATGAAAGGAACTATAGCAACAAACCTCACTGAGCCTGTTAGACAAAGGTATCACTAAGTGATATTTCGAGGTGAGGTGTTATTACTTTATAAGCTGTTAACCCCAGAAACTTAGGGCCCTACCTAAGATATCACTTCTATCTTGTAGGACCCCAGAATGAACTCAATATACATAAATTTATGCACTCCTTGAGTATTCTTCACCCTAAATACCTCTTGGTGATAATACATTCCACACATTTCTTTTATTCTATTTTTTTATTATGTTCAGTTACCCAGCATATAGTACATCATTAGTTTTTGATGCAGTGTTCAGTGATTCATTAGTTGCATATAACACCCAGTGCTCATCACCACACATGCCCTCCTTAAAACCCATCACCCCCCTCCCTTCTGTATCCCTCAGTTTTTTGTTTCCCGGAGTCCAGAGTCTCTCATGGTTTGTCTCCCTCTCTGATTTCTTCCCATTCAATCTTCCTTCCCTTCCCTTGTAGTCCTCCGCCCTATTCCTTATGTTCCACATATGAATGAAAACATAAGATAATTGTCTTTCTCTGATTGATTTATTTCTTTTCGCATAATCCCCTCCAGGTCCATCCATGTTAGTGCAGATGGTGGGTATTCATCCTTTCTGACGGCTGGGTAATACTCCATTGTATATATGAGCCACATCTTCTTTATCCAGTCATCTGTTGAAGGGCATCTTGTCACCTTCCATAGTTTGGCTATTGTGGACGTTGCTGCTATGAACATTGGGGTGCCACACATTTCTTTTTATCTGTTGTGGAAAAAAAGACTACGTTTTCAAGTTTAAAAGCTTAATATAGTGTACCAGGGTGTGGTGAATAAAATAGTATTTTTGCCATATTGATACATTTTCTGATTTTGATCGTGGTGCTCCTTAGCTTTCATGTTTCTCAGTTGAAGACAATTTTAAAATGTAATCTTTGGTGAAACCTCCTTCAGCCTCTTAGTCATTCCATTTACATTTCTTTGGATCTTTGTCAGCATTGCTTTGCCTTTCTGGATTTATGGTAACCAGTCAGAACTACATTTCAGATATAGCTAAATTGTGATTTGTTAGAAGGATAGGAAAATATGTTCTATTTATAGTCTTTTCCTTGTTGTTGTCAGTAGAATTTCCAGCCACCCCCTATCCCCTGCCTGCCTTGCACAGAACATCCCAGTCTCTTTAGAGGAACATTCTACAATTACTCAAAATTACTCTACAATTATTTATTTTTTTACTGGAAGCTATGAATTCTTTAGGTATAACTTAGGTTTTTTCCTGTAGATGCCTTTTTTTACATTTGTCCATGTTGTGATACCTGCCGTTTTCCTGTCTGTGGTATCTTGGCTTTCTCTAGCTCACTGGGTTCTTAGAGCTAATTCAGGGTAAGAATCACCTTCTTAGTTTAGGTCTGATGGTTAGAAAGCTTGACCTTATGTTGAGTTGAAATGTGCCCCTCTGCAATTTCCACTTTGGGCCTAATTTTGTCTACACAGGAACTGCCTAGAGCAACTCTAGTTTCTCTTCTGCTGGACGGATCTTTTAGATATTTAGACAACTTTCAAGTGCGCCAAAATATTCTTTAAGCTGAAAAGGAATCCCTACTTTTTGCAAATGTTTCTCATTTGATACACTTAAAAATCCTTTCCACCTCTTAGTTCCCTTATTTTTCCAGCTCTGTACTATTTCACTATCAGGAAGCTCATCATTCCATCTGCAAAATGGGGAATTTTCTATATGTCTTTTAATAATGTATTCAAATGTTAAATACAGCATTTCCAAAATGTTACCTAGTATCAGTCTTGTGATTATACTTCTTCATTTGGGGAAGTGCCTCGGCACTCACCATTATTTTCTGTCTGACTTACAACCCATTTACGGTAAATATTCTCAATTTTGTGGTCATGTTTTTAAAAAAATAAATAAATAACCTTTTACTTAGAATCTTGTCAAGACGTTACAAAAGTCCACATAAATCATATTCACATTCACATTCCTTTCTTCTTAGAGAATTTGTGTAGACTGGTATGGTGTGATTTCCTCTTTTAGAAGCTGTGATGTCTTTTCCTCAGAAGGTTATTCATGCTGATATGTCTTGTGGTCCCATCTTTTACTAGAGATTTGCCCGTTTGGCTGATTTAAAGCTTGCAGCCAGAGCCCTTCTCTTAAGTACATGGGAGTTATATTGATGGCATGTGTCTGTTCATTTTTGTTCAGCAAATATTTATTGAGTGCCTAAATATGCCAGGAGTTGAGCAAGGGGCTAGATAAATGTTGATAAAGGAAATATCTGGATTCCGTCCTTCTGGGGCTTATAGGAGGTCACTCCTCTCATATAACAGCCAGTTAAGTTCTGCCCTGCAGTTTTATAATTTTATACTTACCTTGTTTTAAAATCCAGAGAATACTTTGGGATTCCATGACTACCTAACATCTGATATATTAGTTTGGAAGCATCTGGTTTTTTTAATGATGAATTTAATTGGCTATCAGTGATTTATATGCTTTAAAGAGTAATTTAGAAATACGTTTTTCTTCCTCATGTCTTCCTCGGTAAATATTGAAGCAAATGAAAGTTATCAGCTGTCTTGCTTTTATCACTGTTTATACCCTATTTATCAAGTGACCCATCCAGTATTTATTTGGCATATTTTTTTTAGACATTTAAACCACCTCTTTGTGGCTTTGCATTTTCTTGCAAGGTTTTTTTGTTTGTTTTTGTTTTTTGTTTTGAAAGATTTATTTATTTTAGAGAGAGCGAGAGTAGCATGGGGAAGGGGGCAGAGAGACAAGGAGGGAAAGTCCTAAGTGGACTCTGCATTGAGCATAGAGCCTGAATTGGGGCTTGATCTCATGACCCTGAGATCCCCACCCTAGTGGAAACCAAGAATGGGGCTGCACCATTCAGGCAGCCCTCTTGCTAGGTTTTAATTGTTGTTGTGCCTACATGTGTCTTAGTGCTCCTGATCAGCTACAATTTACGGTCTTTTAGTGCTTTTCCTCAGTTTTGTTGTTCTATTCTGAGTAAAGTTTTCCCCTTTTTCCACCTTCTCCTTCTCTCCCCTCTCCCAACCCCACGCAAGTTAGCAATTTAAAATGTAAACATTTTTTAAAATTTGGGTTGAGTTCCTGACTTTTTTAATGTCTTGCACTCAGTACAGTATTGTAAAGTCCACCTCTATGTTTTGTATTACTCACTTGCTTTTTAAGCAATTTTAATCTTATCTAACTAAAGTCTACATTTTTTTTCTAAAGTTAGGTAACCATATAATACATTTTTTTTGATAGGCACATTTTTTATGAATGTGTTTAGGATAGAAGGGGGTGGGCAGAAAGGGGAGGAGGCAGGAAGGTGAAGGTATGCATATAAATATTTTTATTTTTCTCTCACTCTACAGAATGTTGGTTAAGTGTGTTTTGTATCTCCGTTACCTCTGGATCATGTATGTTAGTTTCTGATTATAATTTAGAACCAAGTTCTGTTATATGTGTATGTTGTAGGTTCTAATCTTCTTTTAAAGATTTTATTTAAGAGAGAGCGAGAGAGAAAGCATGAGTGAGGGGAGGAGCAGAGGGAGAAGCAGACTCCCCGCTGAGCAGGGAGCCCCACTTGGGACTCGGGACTCAATCCCAGGACCCTGGGATCATGATGGAATCATGACCTGAGGTGAAGGCAGATGCTTAACAGACTGAGCCACCCAGGCGCCCCTGTTCTAATTATTTTGAGAAAGCATTATTGTATTACTTAAAATTTTATCAGTTCCCTCCCAAAGAAGTGTGTCGGTAAACAGATTGTTGAACCCTGCATTACTGTTATTGTAGTTTTCAAGGTTTCTGAATCATTGAGTATTAAAGTTGAAAAGAAATCTTGATTCAAACTAGTCAGGCTCCTTTGTTTTCTACATGAAGAAACAGAGTGGTGCCGCCATTTGCCCAAAGTCACATAGCTACCAAGTGGCAGAGCTAGAACTTGAATGCCAGTTCAGCATTAATTTTATCAATCTGATGATTATTGGGGCTAGACTTATATGATAAACACGTTTATATTGGATCATATGCCAACAAAAAAGAATTGTTGATTGATGGGGGAGAAAAACGAATGATTGATCTGGCTTGGAAATGAGTTGACTGATCTGCATACTTTTCTGTTCAGATCTGTATCTGTGGATCAGGGTATCTTCTTTATATTCCAGATAGTGCTGGGGATGACAATGCCACATTTTTTTTCTCCTTGAACTACCCATTCATAGAAACCTTGTCAACCATCTGTTATAAAATTCTTAGGACAGAGTATAATATCCTTGCTTTTATTTAAGCTTTTAAAATAGTAATACATTCCAGTCCTATCTCATTGAAGATAACCTTTCCAGTAATAGGATTTTGTGTTCCTTAAACTCTTCCCTCACTGAGGTCCTAGTTCGCATCTCGTATAGATAACTGTTCATATTGCGGATATGTTGGGTCTTCCTCATTTCATTCTCTTATAGAGTTAATTAGAGTCAGTTGAGTTTGATGGGAACCTCATTTTTTGCTTGTGTATATTGCTGGTAATGAGTCTGCAAGTGCTACATGAAGGCAAATTAGTGGTCTGAGGTAATCTCTTAAGGGGAAATAAAAGAATTATGGTTTGCCTTTTCTTGAGATTTTTGCAAGTGGTTCAATATTCTTTTTTTTTTTTTTTTTTTGGAGAGTGAAATTTTTAGAAATTAAGTATTATTTTGGCTCCATCCATTTTTTTTACAGCTTTTTTGAAATATACTTCACCTATAAAAGTTACCCATTTAAAATGTACAACTGTTTTCTTTTAGTGTATTGACACGGTTGTGCATCTGTCACCAAAATCTAATTTTAGAACATTTTTCAACACCCCAAAAAGAAACCCTGTATCTATTAGCAGTCACTCCCTATTCCCTTTTGTACCCCAGTCCCTGACAATCACTAATCTACTTTCTGTGTCTGTAATTTGCCTATGCTGGGCATTCATATAAATAAAATCATACAATATGTGCTCTTTTGTGACTGGCTTCTTTCTTTTAGCATGTTTTCAAGGTTCATCTATGTTGTAGCATAGATCAGGACTTCATTTCTTTTTAAGGTCAAATGGTATTACATTGTATGAACACGCCCCATTTTGCTTATTTGTTAATCAGTTGGTGGACTTTTGGGTTGTTACTATCTTTTGGCTATTACGAATAATGCTGCTATAAACATTCTCGTGTAAGTTTCTGTTTGGACACCTCTTTTCAGTTCTTTTGAGTATATACTTAGGGGTAAAATTACTAGGTTATACGGTAACTCTGTTTAACTTTTTGAGGAACCACCAAACTGTTTTACAGTTACACACCCGCAGTGTATGAGAGGGTTCAGTCTTTCCACATCCTTGTCAACACTTGTAACCATCCATCACTTTGGTTTTAGCCATGCTAGTCTATGTGTAGTGGTGTCTCACTGTGGCTTTGAATTCATTTTCCTGATGACTAATGATGCTGAGATGTTTTCATGTGCTTATTAGCTATTTGTGTTTCTCTGGAGAAGATTTTTCTGTCAAAACTTTTGCCCATTTTTTAAACTGGATTGTCTTTTTATTGTTGAGTTATAAGAGTTCTTTATATATTCTGGAATGAAGTCCTTTGTTACATATGATTTTCAAATATCTTCTTCCATTCTGTAGGTTATATTTTCGCTTTCTTGATGGGGTCCTTTATTTATTTTTAAAAAATATTTCATTTATTTATTTTTAGAGAGAGAGAGAGCGTGTAAGTGAGTGCGAGTGGGTGGAGGGGCAGAAGGAGAGGGAGAGTGAGAATCTCAAGTAGGCCCTGTGCTTAGTGGGAACTTCATCTCACAGGGCTTGATCTTACAACCCTGAGATCATGACCTGAGCTGAAATCAAGTGTTGGACGCTTAACTGACAGAGCCACCCAGGTGCCCCCTGGGGTACTTTAATGCACAAAACTTATGATGCTCATGAAGTCTGAGCTACATGTTTTTTTCTTGTCACTTGTACTTTGTTGCTGTATCTAAAAACCATTGCCTAACCCAATATAATGAAGATTTCACTCTTGTTTTCTTCTAAGAATTTTATGATTTTAACTCTTATATTTCAGTCTGTGATTCATTTTGAGTTAATTTTTGTGTAATGTGTGAGATAGGGGTCCAACTTCATTTTACTGCATGTGAATATCCAGTTGTCTTCATACTGTTTACTGAAAAGACTATCCCCCTACCCCCTCTTGAATTATTGTGGCACCCTTGTCAAAAATCAGTTGACTGTAGGGCACCTGGGTGGCTCAGTCGGTTAAGCATCTGCCTTTGGCTTGGGTCATGATCCTAGGGTCCTGGGATAGAGCCCCGCATCAGGCTCCCTGCTTAGCAGGGGGTCTGCTTCTCTCTGCCTGCCACTCCCCTGATTGTGCTCTCTCTCTCTCTCTCTCTGTCAAATGAATAAATAAAATCTTTAAAAAAAAGAAAAAGAAAAATATCAATTGACTATAAATGTGAGGCCTTATTTCTGGACTCTCACCTATATTTCATTGACTTATATGTCTGTCCTTATGCCAGTACCACACTGTCTTGATCTATGTATGGCTTTGAGTTAGGTTTTGAAATGAGTCAGTGTGAGTCCTCCAACTTGATGCTTCCTTTTCAAGATTGTTTTGGGTATTCTGGGATTAAATTGAATCTCTAATTTAGTGGGGAATTGCCATCTTAACAATGTTAGATCTTCCAATCCATAAACATGGGATGTCTTTCTACTTACTTAGGACTTCTTTAAGTTCTTTTGACAGTTTTTGTAGTTTTCAGAGTATAAATTTTATACTTGTTAAATTTATTTCTAAGTATTTTATTCTTTTTGTTGCTAGTGTAGATGGAATTGTTTTTAATTTCATTTTCAGATTGTTCATTGTTAGTGTATTGAAATATAATTGATGTTTGTATAGTGATCTTGTATCCTATAATATTGATGGACTTGTTTTTTTTTAGTTCTAATAGTTTATTTGTGGGTTCCTTAAGGATTTTTTATATACAGCATTATGTTATGTAAAAACAGATTAGTTTTTCTTTTTCCTTTGTAACCTGAATGCTGTTTATTTCTTTTTCTTGCCTAATTACCCTGGCTAGAATCACCAGTACTATGTTGAATAGAAGTGGTGAGAGCAGACATCCTTGTTTTGTTCTTAATCTTAGAAAGTATTCAGTCTTCCTTCATTAACTATGATGTTAGCTGTGGTTTTTTTGTAGATACCTTTTGTCAGGTTGAGGAAGTTTTCTTTAGTTCCTGGTTTTTTGTGTGTTTTTATCATCAAGGGTATATTGGATTTCATCAGATGCTTTTTCTGTATCAGCTGAGTACTCATGTGGTTTTAATCCTTTATTAATATGTATTACGTTAATTGACCTTCAGGTCTTTTAAAAAAATTTTTTTTAAAGATTTTATTTATTTGAGAGAGTGAGAAAGAGCACGAGAGTGGGGTGAGGGGCAGAGGGAGAAGCAGACTCCCTGTTGAGCAGGGAGCCTGATGTGGAACTTGATCCCAGGACTCTGGGATCGTGACCTGAGCTGAAGGCAGTTGCTTAACCGACTGAGCCACCCAGGCGCCCGACCTTCAGGTCTTTAAAACCAACCTTGAATTCCTAAGATTAGTCACACTTAGCAAAGGTGTACTGTCCTATTTATATGTTGCTGGATTCATTTGCTAGTGTTTTGTTGAGGATTTTTGTATCTTTATCCATAAGGGATATTGGTCTGTAGTGTTTTGTTTTGTTTTTAAATATCTTTGTCTGGTTTAGGTATTACGGTAATAATAGCATTATCATATGAATTGAGATGTGTTCTTGACTTCATCTGGAAATAATTGTGGTTTAACTTTGGACATTCATTTAGCAGTAGTAAATTCTAATTGCTTAATTACTCAATGACGATAATAGTTAATATAACTAATGTTTAAGAAATGATATGCTATTGGGGCGCCTGGGTGGCACAGCGGTTAAGCGTCTGCCTTCGGCTCAGGGCGTGATCCCGGGGTTGTGGGATCGCCCCACATCAGGCTCCTCCCCTATGAGCCTGCTTCTTCCTCTCCCACTCCCCCTGCTTGTGTTCCCTCTCTCGCTGGCTGTCTCTATCTCTATCGAGTAAATAAATAAAATCTTTAAAAAAAAAAAAAGAAATGATATGCTATTGAATTTGCGGCAGTCAGAAGAGACCTAAAAGCTTCCCCCCAGTGCAAAAAAAAAAAAAATACTTGAGAGTGAAAGGAGGGATGCAGAATTAAATAAATTGGATTAGGTCACAAATTTTCCTTTTCTAGACTTCTGCCTATCTTTAGATATTCAGGGTAGAGGTTCTAAGTCCAGTACTTTAGATCCTCAACCCTTACTTGGTTCCCTTGACCTTGGTTTTATTTTGGGGTAATTACATCGTTACCTCATTCTAGTTATGTCATAAATAATATCCAATTTTAGCATTCTTGGGGGTGGTTTAGGCAAGCTTCACAAAAGGGATCAGAAAAGAGTGTAATTGGAAGCATAAAGCACTAACATTTTGCTAATTGTTCTCATTATTTCTTAGCTTTGAATTTTTAACCATTTAAAATGTCAGTGAATAGAAGGGATTTTTCCTGGCTGCCACATAACTTAGGAGGGTGACTCAGTATTTTCTTCTAGTGGTACTACAGTGATTAGCAGCCACTAGGACCTCAATAAATGTTTATGAATGAATGGAAATGAATGTTAGGGCTTTAAGGGGATATCCAGTTTTACCGAAAATCAAAGAAAGTCATTCAGGGCAGGAATATTAATATTACTGATGTCATATTGTAAAAATTTAATGACTTAGCCTAAATATTATCAGCAAGATCATATTTTGATATTGCCAGTATAGACACAAGAAGAAATGTAAGTTTTGCCACGTCCCCTACACAGAAAGTCTTTTTCTTTTTTATATTACAGAAGATATAGTTTCATTTAGCAGTTAAACATTTTTTTTTTGATTTCTGTTTGTTCTGCTAAAGTTCATTTGGAACAAGTTTTCTTAGATAAATTTGTCTAAATTTGATTGTGGGAATTAATTTGGAATATGGCTGAAAATACGGAATATTGTATTCTTTATGTCTAATTCAGAAATGAGAAAAGGTTGTTGTTAAGGAAATTATATATGATTTCTTAGTAAATGAGTGACAGAGATAAGACAGGGACTTTAGCATTTCCTGAATTCTAGTCATGTTCTCAGTAGCTTATGGTCTCATTTATAATATAGTATCCACAACAATTTTTACATTAGATCCTTGCAAGTTTCATTATTTGTATAGAGGGATTATGTTCAGGATTTTTGGGGGATTGAATATTTATCTATAAATGATCTAAAGCAGTGTTTCTCCAGCTTTTCCTTTAAAGTACCCTCAGTCTGGGGATGTCCAGAGCAACTGGTCACAAAAAGGACATTTCTCTGAAGACTCCTTTGTCTTGAAAAAAATGAGAATTTTGCATTTTGCTCTGTAATATATTTGTGTTTATTTTAATAAAAGTGTATGCGATTTTACTACAGTCTTTGAATTGACATTCCAGAAAGGTGTCTCTCCTGATTATTTGTTGGCTTCAGTTACTCCCTAGTTCATAGCTCTGTGCTTCAGAGTGTGCATGAAAACCCAGTGCAAGAATCCAGGAATTAGTGAATTAAAAAGTAATGTTTCTTTCCGAGAATGGTGTGCTTCTCCGCTGGAGGGAACAGGTGTGCTGTCTCCAAAATCCCTAGGTTTGCTCTGCCATCAGAGTGAGATTTTAGAAGTTCACCTTAACTTTGGACTTAGCATCTTTATTTAAAAAATTTTTTAAATGACATTTGCATTGTGCACCAGTTGCCTCCTTTTCTATTTGAACTTTTTTTTTTTTCCTCTGACTCTCTTCGTCAGGCGCTCTACAAGTTGGCTGCTCATGGCTGCCTTGAAGTTCTTCTGCATGTTTACCTTTATGTTTCATTTGGAAAAGAAGCCAGGCAGGTTCTTGGCAGATTTTGGGCAAATTCTGACATTAAAGTTTATTATCTGAAACAGTATTTAGGCCCTAGACAGATTGCTTCATTTGACATTGCCTCATCTGCAAAATCAGTATATTGAAGCACTCCTGTTAATGTTTGGTCGATTAACTTTTTTGGTTAAGTCTAATTATTTGAGAATTTTTAAATGTTCTATACTCAAATTTAAAGCAGTAGAATTAATTAAAATCCACCTTAATAATCAGTGTAGTTTTTTTGTGTAACAACTTGAGAAACTTAAATATTCATATGAAGTCCTCGTTAAACTGCATGCATTAGAAGTCAGTGTTTGTGTTGCTATTTGCAATCTGGTAACCCAGAGGAGAAAACCATCAATCTTGGATGTTAGATCCTGCTGTAGCTGATGGCCTGAAAGAACCTGACATGTTTCTTTAAGTGGTATAGTTGTATTCAGTTGAATTTTAGTGCTGTCTTCTGAATTATCCCAAACTAAAGTACTTCTTGATTTAGGAGTGCTTTTCAAGTTAACCTGTAACTTCAGTTATTGTTCTTATTACTAACACAGTTAAATCAGGAGGATGCCCAAGATTAGTTTTTCTTCTCAAAGAGTTACTGGATCACTTCTGTGGTGAAATGGTAAGGTAACAACTTTATGTAAATTTGGGAGTCTATCTCTCTAGTATGAAGAAGAAAATTATCTTGTTTTTAGGTGGGATTGAAACTAAGGAATGCCATGCATTCTTATAATACTTTGCCATTTACAAAGTTTTTTTTTTTTTTTTTACATGCCTTATGTTGTTTAATCTTACTGAAAGTTGCTACTGGACTGAGTACATAGGAATATATATTTGTAATCAGTAGAGACCTTCATTTAATGAAAAAAAATACTGATTTCTGAGCCTTTACAGTCATTGTAATCACTGTGAGGATTTTCTTTTACTTTGGCTAAATCTTCATATTTGTGAAACTGTGAAATAGGTAGTATTGTTTGGGTTTAATGCCTTTTATCACACTTGTAGTTCTTATTTATCAAGTGAGTAGCATGTTTCTGTTGAGAGGATGTTAACTCTGGAAGGCAGGTGATGATGCAAGGGTTTGGAAAGTGAGAATTGGAGACTGACCTCTGATCCCAGCATGTCCTTCTGCTGTAGAGCTTAGTGCAGTACCCTAACTGTTCTCTCTTGGCCTCACCTCATTTTTGCACTGATAAAATTTGGAGGTTTAACTAGATGACCTTCCATATTCCTTCTACATCCAGAATTCTTTGATTTAAATTTCTTACCTTTGGCTCAGTTCATTCTGGCTTTCACTTACTATTTAGCTGGTTAAATAATAACATGAGAGCATGCACCAATTTCAATTTTAAAGATGTTTCTTTCATGATATAATTTAATATTGTTTTAAATAGATTGATGCATTCATTTCTGTGATATCTGGAACAGGGTTTTGAACTTAATAGGTACTCACTAAATTTTTGTTGAATAAATGCATTTTACCTTTTTATGTGGCTTTGGATTTATAAATGTAAATAATCTTTCTCAGAATTAGAATATGTTTTTAGGGAACTCAAAAGTATTTTTATGGGTAGTGTTATCAGGGGAGTTTATGAATGAAAACATTGTTTGCTGGAGTAGATAGAGATTTGAAGTTTGAATTAGGGAGGACGTGCTGACCTTATCTTGTATTTTAACCTTCTCAATTACTGAACTTTGGGAAATAGCTTTAATAGTTATATTTAATAAGTGGGCACTACTATCTTCTTTTTATAAAGCAGAAACTTGGGCTTATAGGTTAAATACTTTGCCCAGAGTAACACAGCTGATAATTCAAGGAGGCAGATAAAATCTAGGGCTACCCCTGCATCCTATACTCTTAGTTACCACACTATACATTTTAGTCATTTTCTTCCAGCAAATTCTTAGAAAGTGTCTCCTTTTGCAAGGCTCTGGACTAGGTCCCTAGGATGTAATGATGCAATGATAAATAACAGAAACTGGGTCCCTGTTTGTTTGAAACTAAATGGTTTAGGATGTTTTCTCCTGAGTTTTATATATATGAAGATTTATTTATTTTAGAGGGAGAGTGTGTGAACACAAATGGGAGGGGCAAAGGGAGATGGAAAGAGAATCTCAAGCTGACTCTGCCTTGAGCCCGAGGCAGGGCTTGATCCCATGACCTTGAGATCATGATCTGAGCCGCAACCAAGAGTCAGACGTTTAACCAACTGCAAGAGTCAGGCACCCTCTGAGTTAATATATATTTTTTAAGTGCAAAACAAAATAATCCCTTGTCTTTTTGAGATTAGTTTGGACATATGAAGTACTGAATTTGTGATAGAAGTTTCTGCTTAGGAATATCTGGGTTGTTAAGGGATATATGGTGGGGAAGTTCTTGGAATGTTTATTGTACAGGTGAGAGTTATAAATCTGAACCATAGTTCCTGCCTTTAGGGCTTTCAGGCCAGCTTCAGAAGTAAGACTGATATATGAAAACAATCTCAAAGGAATTACAGAAAGCATTTAATCAAGATCAGGGTAATATAGTGCCAGTTATCTATATTACTGTTAAGTATGTAAATGATAATGGTGGTCTGGTGGAACATATCTTGAAAGAAAAATAAGTGGCGGTATATTGTAGGAGAGGAATGAACAAGGAATGATTGTGAGGAGGGATGGCCTTCTTTTTCTAGGCAGAAAGAACATATAAAGAAAGACATGGATGGGTATAGAGTTGTGTATAGAAGGGAAGGACTTTGCTGAAGAATAAATAAGGTTTTATATAATATAATATGAATAATCAAAGTAATACAGATATTCTAAAATATGAGAATTAGAATTTTTTTGACTTCAGGTATAGAAAAGCTAACTCAAATTGGCTGAAACAATAAAGAAATGTTTGTTGTTACATTGTTCTCATGTAGCTGGAAGTCCAAAAGTCTTGCAGATGTCAGGATTATTTGATGTAATGGCTTCATGCTGTCACCAAGGACAAAGGTTCCTGCCAGCTCTACATTCTGTCCCCTTTGATGATGTCGGTGGCATCTTTACGCTTGCTGTAGAGGGACGGTACCATTTGGAGGTGTCATGTTTAGCACCGTCTGAAGAAGAGGGAACTGTTTCTTCCTCATTTCATCTTTAGGAATGAAGAAGCTTTTCTCACCACTCTCTCTTACAGGCCTTCCAGTGGGCTTCCACTCATGTCTCATTGGCCAGGATTGGGTTTCCTACCCATTCCTAACCAATCAGTGGCAGAGAGGATGGGTTGAATTAATCCATTAGGATAAAGTGGATATTTGAGAGTCAACCACAATGACCACTCCAAGAGTGATTTGAACAGTAAGGTGTGTATGAGTGTGTGTGTGTGTGTGTGTGTGTGTGTGTGTGTGTGTTGGCCTTGACATCCACTATGTTTCTGGGGTAGATTTTAAGAAAATGTATTTCTCTTCTTAAGATTTTTGCATCTGTAGTGGCTCACCTTTGAATGTCCTTATTTGTGAAAATTGGTGCCTCAGCAAAAAGACATCTGGTTTGAGATAAGAATGTAAAACATGTTGACTGATTTAAATGCCATAAACACAACTCTTGAGTCTTGGGTTAAGCAATGAGAGAATGGGAAAGTTGGAATTTATTTTTCCCCAAAATGCATGTTTTATTTACTTTTTAAAATTTTTTAAAAAAGAATTTATTAGAGAGAGAGCGTGCAAGCATGAACGGGAATGGGGGTGAGAGGAGGCTCCCTGCTGAGCGGGGAGCCCAAAGCGAGGCTCATCCCAGGACCCTGGGATCATGACCTAAGCCAAAGGCAGATGCGTAACTGATTGGGCCACCCAGGAGCCCCCAACATGCATGTTTTAAAATGAGCATTTCCACATTCTCCTAATCGACTGAAAAAATGTATTTTATAATCTTGGTTATTTGGGGGCCTAATTAAATCTGGCAGTTGAGTTTTAAGAGTTGGCTGTCTACTTACTAATCAGTAGTAAGATTAATTATTTTGTGGGTGGGTGTCTTTGAACGAAATATTTTTAAGTATACACTGCAAGGGGCTTTGCCTTATTTGGTGTTTTTCATTCTGCTCATTTAGATTTCAGAATCCTTAGATTAGGGCTCTAGTTCGCCATCTATTGGTCTGTATTTAACACCCTTCTGCTGTATTTTGTGGAATTACTATTTATGTGGAGATGTGTATATACACTTTTTAATCAACTTAATTTTCTTTCCCAGGATTATAAAAAGCCAAGACTAGCATCTCTTTTGGATGTGTATACAAATATGTACACGTATATTAGTTTAGTCTTTGTGTAATTTGTGACTTCATCATTAGCTGCTTGCTTTTGATATTTGAGAACCATGACTATGATTGATACTGTGATTTTGAGAGTACAAATGGAAACTGGTGGAAATATAGGTGTAGGTGCTATAGGAGCTGGTGAGTTATTGTAACTTTGTGGAGGACTAAAACTGAGGGTGTTTTTTTGACTAGCAGAAGTGACGCATACCACCGGATATTGGTTCTGGTAAGCCACAAAACAGTATTGAGCATTTCTCATCTTCCTTTTTCGCAGTAGAGCATGCCCTTTCTATCTTGCTGAATTTGATGATTTAATTGTTGGAATCATTTTTTATGTTCAGTCCTTTAAATTCTGATGATTGTCCCAGAGTTCCTTTTTTAAAATCTTAAAGCACTGAATTAATCTTTTGGCAACTTTTTCTTTGGTTTTAAAGGATAGTGGAATTATACTTTGTGTGACACTTTGCATTACACTTAACTTTTTGATCTAGAAAAGGTTCCATTATTTTAAGGCCCTGTTTTGGGAGATGGATAAAATACTGTGCCGACAAACTGGTCATGAGAAACGATAAAGTGCCGCCACTTAAAACCAACTCTGGTAGGAAAGTGGGAAGTTTGCTTTTTGTTGTGAGATTTGGGTTTCTCTGTGGAGTTCTTTGTTAAACTTTTAGCATAGCAGTGAACTTCCTTTTGGTGGCGACAGGAAGCATAAATACTCATTGTGTAATGCCATTTGCCTGCTTTGGCGGATCTGCCAAGCCGTGACACCCAAAACAAGACGCGTGCTTCTTAACGAAAACTACAGTTCCCAGCGGGCCCGGCGCTGGTGGGCCATCACTTCCCCTCTCGCTCCCGGCTCTCCCTTCCCGGGCTGGCCCGGCGCGGGCCCTGGCCTGCGCCTGCGCAATGACGANCCGCCCCCCCCCCCCCCCCCCCCCCGGCGGCTGCGGAGCGCTGCGCTGAGGCTAGTGCCCAGGCGTGCTGCAGTGTACGGAGGCAGTCGGCTAGGACAAAGGGCGGCAGAAAGCGCTTCACTGGTCAGGGAGCTTCCTACCCGATTCAGCGCGCGTTTAGCCCTGGAATAGTGTGGCACCGACGGCATTAGCCTGTTTACTACACAGTGCAAACAGTTCCTCGCTCACGTCCTCTTGCTCAGCCGCGCCTGCCAGCCTTGCCCCCTCATAGCCGGCGGGCGGCCCCGCCAGCCCCAGCGCGGAGGGAATGTGACGGCGTCAGTGCCTCAGGTTAGCCTCACCTCGGCCGGAGCGAGGGCCCGCTCCCGCCTGCCGCAGTGCCGCCTGCTGTCGCCGCACGTCTGGGAGCGGCTGGGTTCCGGCGCCGCGGCCTCCGCAGATGGAGGTGCAGAAACAGCGGCAGCAGCGAGGAGCCATGACTGAGGCGGCGGCGGCGGCGGCCGCGCCTCCTGGCGGCCCGCGGGGGCGGCTCTCCGGGCGCCCCCTG
>NC_048230.1:29132453-29179579 GCF_002007445.2 Ailuropoda melanoleuca | reverse complement strand
AGCCGCCGCCGCGCGCCCCCGCCTGCCGCCGCCGGCCCTCGGCGCCCAGGCCGGGGGCTGTTTGCAAACTGCGCCCATTTTGTGGGGCTGAATCCGCCCGGGCAACGCTCCTCCATCACGTGGTAGGTGCTGCTGCTGCTGCTGCTCCTCTCCTCCTCCTCCTCCCGCTGCCCTTTCTCCTTCTCCTCGCTCTCCCTGTGGCTCCCATTTCTCTCTCTCTTTGTTAGTTGTAACTAGAAAGGCAGGGCAGGGCAGGAAAAATCCCCGGAACTTTAAATGGCCTCTCCGGGCTTCCCCGCTGCGGGTCCGGGGCTGGGAGTCGCCCCAAGGGCGGGGGTGTGCGGGGGCCCTTCCCCACCAGCTGCCGCCTCGTTCGCCAGCTTTTCCTTTGGCGTTCTATTTAAAAATGCGGCTTTAAGAACACGGTTTATTCCCGTAAAAAAAAAAACCCCAAACAAACTCTGGCTCTCGCCTTGAACTTCTCTTGACTGCAGAAGGCCTTTCTCTGCTCGAAACACACATCTTGCGCGTTTCACGGTGTGTATCACAACTCTGATTGTTAAGTCAGATGGTTATTTGTTTCATGTATTTATTATTTTTGTTGCCTGTATATTGAGGTCAGTTACGTTTTCAGATCTAGTCTCCCTCAGCCGGACGTGTTTGTTTGTTTTTTTAAAAAACTAAAGAGGAAGAGGCATTTATTTGCTTTTAAGTGAGTTTGGGGGGCCTGTTTTCCGGCTGTCTTTTGATTCTTCAGCAAATAGTTTGATTGTTTTCCATACGATAAACAACCTTACCCTTAATGTTTTACTTAAAAATCCTTTTGTTTTCCATTGTCGGGATCCCAGTGTGGTTTTTTTGAGAAACAACGTTACTAAACTATTGCTTATTGATTGCCTTAAGGGAGAAGGGGTGACATGATGGCGCCACTTTAAATTGCTCTCTTTCCTCTGATTTCCCCCCCTTTTATTCTGGAGGTCACTGGAGCATTTTTCGCGATCTGTTAATAAAACTGTATTTGAGAATGTTAACGATACAACTTGTAGGGCTAGAGTTCGGTACCTTAAGGGTCAGGAGACCCGAATCCCGAGCTCCCCAAAGTTCAGAGAAATCTTTCTAGTCCTCCTGCCTCGCCTCCCACCCCTCCATTCACAATCCTGGTGTTGCCATCTCCTTTGTCACGTGGCTAGCAATCATTGTGTTTTTTTGTTTGTTTTGGGGTGTGTGTTTATATTTTTAAATTGTAGTCCAGAAGAACCTACCCCCTCCCCATTGGAAAGATCAAAACATTTTACTTGTTTTAGTTTGAGAGTAGGAGAACATTTATAATAAATGATAAAATTACATAATCTTTGCCTTGCATAATCATGATATAGTTATAGATTGTTACTGAACTTTGTCTCTGAAGCACTTTTAAGTGTGGAAAGTAGTACCTTGGAATATGTTTTGCATTTCTTAGAATAGTCTGTAGTTTTGATTTTTCCCAGCTTCTTGGGTCTTTTAAGTACCACTGTTTACAAAGGCTTAAGTGGGTGTGTTTTCCCCTCCCCCCTCATATAGGATATATTTGGTTCCTTTTCTAATAAACTGCCTGACCAATTTAGAAATTTTCAGTTGTCTGCAGCCATTTTCAGTTAAAACTATTTTTTTTCCTCCTAACAGCAGGGAATACTTTTACGTAATAATTGTTTTCTGCCTAAAGGTACTTAATTATGTTTCTGTTGCATTTTTGATCCAGAGAATTTTTGCTTTTAATCCTTGAGGTTTAGAAGAATTGTTTTATTATCTGTTTCTTCTTGTCAGTTTTCCCAATAATTGGGTAAATTCCTATATTATAAAACACCAAGAATGTTTTTCCCTTGTTTTACATAGGTTACTAGCCACTTTTCCAATTTAAAAAAGTCTATAGTGAGTTAGTAAATATCTTAAAAAATAAAAAAAGTAAAAATGAAATGTAGTGATTCTTAAATATGCATTGATTCATTTCCTCTTATCCTGTAGATTTTTAATGGTTTGGGCCATTTTCTTTGCTAACAGTTACATCATGTCATGTGATATGTACAGTGTGATGTGTAGTTCTAAAAATAAGGCAAGGTAAAAATGCTTATCCCTTGGGAATTTAAAAAATGTATTATATGTGGGGTAACTGTCCTCAGTCATGGAATTTTGATTTTGATTTCTGCTTTGTTTCTCCAACAAAGTATGCAATTTCTTTGACCTTTTCCGTATTTGATGTATTTGTTAGTGATCTCATGATTTGAGGTGGTTAACTTTTTATTTCTCAAGTATGCACCACTTGGAGGGAAACGTTAGATGTGACAAAGATTCTTAACATCTTATTGTGGTGAAGATGGTTGGTTTCTGAGGACTACTACATTCAAGTATATATAAAATAACTATTTTTGATTTGTGTCTATAGACAGTTACGAGAGTGATCAATTAATTATTGATGGAGTTTGAGGTAAGGCAGGGTTTTTGGTCCTTCCACTTATGTGACTCTGTTGAATGAAGTATTTAGAAATGTCCCTGCATCTTTCCTGAAAGCCTTATTCAGAACATTAGTATTTGACTTTTGTGCTTTACCAAAGTGAGATGTTAAATTTTTGACTTGATTTTCTTTTTTCCTGCCTACACACGTTATTTCTGTGGTTAAACCTGCAGAACATTCTTTGATTGTTAGACTTATCATTATCCTGTTGAGGAAAATTCTGGAAGCTGGAAAAATGAGTAAGTCTAGTTCACTTTTGAGCTTTTATCAAAGTGAGAAGAAAGGAAAATACTTCCATTTTTTTCTTCTTCTTCAAACACTGCCAATACTCTTCCTTCTTTGGTAATGCTAACACTGGAGCCAGTGTCTGTACATCCTCTCCATTTTATTGGGTTGACCACAAATTTTAATTGTATTTTAAGGTGAATAACAGGTTTTAGATTTGTTCTGTTTGACATAACTCGAGTTATGTAATCTGTAAATATAGGGCCATTACGGGTGGTGATGCTGGTTTGAGAAGGTATTTTAGCATCGAGTAGAGTAAAGCTTAGTTGCCTTGTTACACTGGAAAGCAATTTTAAAATGTAAAAAAACATGCTAGTCCATATTGGATTTTCAAAACAACAGTTATTGAAAATCCTTTGTTTAAAGAGTAATGCTTATTCTTCTATTTAGTCAGCTTCCTCGGGGGTGGTGGTGGTAGGGGTTATTTTTTCTTGGTGAGGCCATTAAGATACAGAAACTAAGTGACTTCCTTCCTGGAGAGAGTTTTAAAAATTAGTTGATCCCCCCACCCCAAAAGGATCTCTCCCCCTGAGTTTGGAAAGGAGGGAATAGTACACACTAAGTATGTGGTCTTTGGTGGATTGCACCAGAACAAACCTCGTCATTGAGTGGTTTATTTAGAGTTTGAAAGCACCTTTTTCACCACCCTCTTTCTCTATTTTAGGTGAGTTCCTGCCTTGATTGGTTAAACTGTTCTGTGTGTCAGGAAGCATATTTTACTTTTGTACCCTTTTACTTGATCACTTTAAGAAGGAGTACAGTGCAGGTGTCTCTAATAAAACGGCCCAAACACCTGGCCTGCCTACAGTGTCAGTGCAGTGAGTACGTGGACTATGTCCTTTCCCTAAAATAGGACTTTCAATACTTTCTAGAAATCTAAATTCAGACTAGTTTTTGAGTCTTCATGTGGATTCTGAAAATGTATGTTTGAATTATAGTTTCTTTCCTAAAAAATGCTTATTAGCGTCTGGGCATACTAAGAATTGTGCAAAAATACTCCTGCCTGAGTGCAATAATACATAACACAAAATAAGATTCTTTCATCAGTACTTCCTATTCCCTGGAATGTGAGATCAAAACTCAGTGAACCACAATAATGGTTAGAAAAGACAGTATGAATTAGAAAAGACAAATATCCCACTGTACCAGAGGTCACTAACTCAATTTTGAAGGCCACAAGAAGGGTTAGAAAGTAAGTGGTATCCTTGGGTGTCACTTGCAGATTGTGGGTCATAGGAAAAAGACATTATGTATGGAAGGGTCTCTGTTAGTTATTGGTTCAGTTATCATTTGTTCCTACATTATGCCCCATGCTTGTCTTTTATAATGTAGGGTAAAATGTATAGAAGAAAACAAGCCAGTTGATGTGATTTTCCAAAAAGAACTGAAATAGGTACCTTTTACAAAGCGTGTTAATCTTTTTCATGTCTTTAATAGAATAAAGCTAAAGCTAAAAATGCAGAGTAGGAGGAAACCAACTTCAATGTAGAGAGCACAACTCATATTCATGAATGAAAAACAAGCTTGGGTAGTCTGAAAAGAGAAACTTCAAGAGTGTATATGAAGATTTTAAACTTTTTATATCAGGAGGCCTTTCAGCGTGGAGACATTTTAAATTCTTTATTTTGTTGGGTAGCGGTGTCTGGCAAATAGTAGCTGTTTAATAAATGTTACCTTCTGCAAACCTTGCTTTTCCAAGATTTTAAACTAGCTCCGTAAAATTTTAATATTTGAATACGCGACCCTTTAGAGAGTTACTTAGCTGAGAATTATTTAGCTCTACATTTTATTGTTGTTGATTGTAAACTTGCCCCTTTTTTTGCTAGTTCTAATTTTTTTTAGAATTACAGTTGCCACCCCAAGCTCTTGAGAGTCAGGAAATGTAAGGTGGAGGTAAATTCAGTGCAGTTCTATCTAAATGTTATCAAAAACTCTGGTTCTTGTTACTTGAACAGGTATCCCAAATGAGGTCTCATTCTGAATTTTAAGTACAGCATATTTTTCCCTTGTTTGGAAAAAGTTGCTTGAGTGGCATCAAACTTAATGGAGCCCCTCACCTTTTAATTTCTTTTTAAAAAGGAAGCAGCTTAAGATCAGACCTGGGTAAATTCAGTTGGAGGGCAACTGTTGAGGAATAAAAAAAGATGAATAACAATTTTGTTGTTAGGATGTTAAACCAAAAATTGCTAAAAACTGATACGTAGGCATTCTCTTGCTACTTGCTATTTGGCCTTTGTGACTGCTTATTAGCACCTCCCTGGAGGGTGTGAAGGAATAGAGGTGAAAGCTAATTAGTTTAGTTACTGATGTTTGCTAGTAGAGAGGCTTTGTAGAAATACTAGTTGATTAAGTTGAACTGTCAGGGAAGTTTCATTAAACTGTTCATATATTACCATGGAGAATGAGGATGTTTAAAGACCTCAAGCATGTATCAAAAAAATGGGACTGCTGTTTTTCAGTTACTGATTTACTGCTTACCTCTTAGTTTTCCCTTTGGCTTCCCAAGGGAATGGAAGAAGGGTGTTACTATTAACTTTTACATTTTCCTGGCATTGGAAAAGTTAATTTTTTTTTTTATCATTAATTCAAAACTCTTAAGGGATAAGGTAGGTTTCAGTGAGATCTTTAGAATCTAGTCAAGGACTGCTCCCTCCCCAGCTCACCTGTTCGCTTTTGAATTGCTTGTCTGGTGCAGTGTCTGGTTTTAGGATTGTTCAGAAACGCTTGTATTATTAGAGTTAGAAATGAGATAAAAATACATTTTTCTTTCTTTTGTGAGCTAGATTGGTTGGAAATTTGAATTCAAATGATAGGATAGAAATAGGATAAACTCCAGTAAATACTTTGATACATAGTTATCTTTTGAAACAATTTTCTGTTTATATGTTTTAAACACAAATGGGATTATACTTGTTATGTGGCTTGGGTTTGTTTTTTTTTTAATGTAGCTGTATATCCTAGAGTTTTTCAAATTAAATTATGCAGTTTTCTTTTTAAATAACTGCATTCTAGTGTGTCTTTAAGTTTAGGGTTTTTTCCCCCCTTGTATTACAATTCTTCAGTGAAAGAATTATGCATATTTCTTTATCTATGAGAGTATTTCTGTTGGATAGTTTCCTAGAAGTGCAGTTACTAGGTAAATGTTTGGGTAGTTGCATTAAAATTTTTGATAGATACTGCTTTCAAAAGGCTTATGTAACCAAATTTAATAGTTTAAAAAATACATTTAAAAAGTTTACGGGTCTGAGTGCAGGTGCTTGGCATTGTAAGTGACTGGACCCTGAGGTAGATGAAGTCTGTCCTAGATTCAGTTGATGCCTGCTTCTTGTTAGGTTGTTATCACTTTATGATCAGACATCCTGGTTAACTTCATAATGGATCTCTATCTGATGCATTCAACATACAGTGCTCAGGTTACCTAACGTGTCTTCTTTCTGCCAGGCCCGGTGCTACATGCCACCCTGTTTTGTTTGTTTTTTAAGAGAAGTGTACAATCTAGGCAAGGAGGGGACAGACAAAATTGGGAGTTTTTATTATATTATGAGCTGTTGCCCAGGCTGTCATGTGAGTGCAGGGAGGGACCCCTAACTCAGCCTGAAATAAATGGAGAATACTTGGAAGTGAACCTTGAGAAGAAAGAGTAGTGTGGGCAAAGGTGCAAAGGCATGGAAAGGGCCTGGAACTATAAATAAGATTCAGGTGGCTGGTGTTGGAACAGGTTGGAGATGAGACTGAGTGTAAAAAGGGGCCAGATATATGGTGTCTGGGGAGTTTGGATTCATCCTTAACCTAAAGTCAGTGAAGGATTTTTAAGAGGAGCACAGCATGGTCAGATTTATGTTCTCTTTCTTCTTCCTTTCTAATAATCATTTTGGTAGTGGACGTTAGATTGAAGGCTTGCTGAGACAGGAAGAAAGAACAGTTGGGAGATTATTACTGCCTGAATTACTGTAGTACATAATGAGGCTCTGAACTAAGGCAGCGGCATTACGTACGGATGGAATGAATGTGCCTGCATTCTACCCATTGAACCCTCCCTATTCAGCCTTCAAAATTCAGTCAGAATGTCCTCTCTTTCTGGAAGCCTTCCTTGACCCCTTCAGGCAAAGCACAGTCCTTTATCATCTGGGCTTACCTTTGCACCCGCTTTCTGTGCTCTTATCTTTGGCATTAATGAAACTGCTCCTATAGTCTTTTTATTATTTATATGTGGCATTAGTATATGCTTAAATGAGATATTTATGATAGATGGTAAATCAGTAGTTGGGATCAATATTCACTCACATGGGGAATGTTGAGCGACAGGAATTGGTTTTGGATTTGGTGTTGGGGGCAGATAATGGGTTTGGATATGGGATTCTTGAAGCAGCTGTATGTGTGATGCTGGACCCTACTTATTCTTTAGGTTTCAACTAGGATATTGCCTCCCTGTGGGAAGCCTTTTATGACCCTACTGACTCAGCTTTTGTGAGGGCCCCTTAATGTGGTTCCCTGGGATTCCCTGATCACACAGTAGTGTCTGTCTTGAGTGGTCCTTGTCATTCTTGTAGGCACTTACTGTGGTGATTTGAATGTTGTAGGCATTTTCATAAAATGTTCATTGGAGATCATGGGTTGGTGTTCCCTCACTGACTTTGGTCTGAAGACTAAAATTCGAAGTCTAGTGTCTAGCAGTGAAGGCTCTTCCAGTTTAAACCTAGCCTTCAGTTACTTAGCATAGTAGTTAAGAGCATGGGCTTTAGAACTAGAGATTTGGGACGCCTGGGTGGCTCAGTCGTTAAGTGTCTGCCTTCGGCCCAGGGCGTAATCCCAGAGTCCTGGGATCGAGCCCCACATCAGGCTCCTCTGCTGGGAGCCTGCTTCTTCCTCTCCCACTCCCGCTGCTTGTGTTCCTTCTCTCGCTGGCTCCCTCTCTCTGTCAAATAAATAAATAAAATGTTTAAAAAAAAAAAAAACTAGAGATTTGAATTGGAACCCTCCTCCTGCAGCTTAGTAGTTGTTTGATCTTGGGCACATTACTTAACTTTTGAACATCAATGTTCCTTATCTATAAAACAAGAGTAAGAGTACTTGCTTTTTTTTTTTTTTTTAAAGATTTTATTTATTTATTCAACAGAGAGAGAGACAGCCAGCGAGAGAGGGAACACAAGCAGGGGGAGTGGGAGAGGAAGAAGCAGGCTCATAGCAGAAGAGCCTGATGTGGGGCTCGATCCCATAACTCCGGGATCACGCCCTGAGCCGAAGGCAGACGCTCAACCGCTGTGCCACCCAGGCGCCCCAGAGTACTTGCTTTTTAACGTGAGGATTAAATGAGAGCATATTTATAAAACAGTACAATGACACAGTAGGTCAGTTAATGTTAGTGAACTGCAGTTGTGATAATAACCCATCCTCCAGTCAGAGCTGTGTTTCCCTTAGTAATTATAAACCGAAACCTTATTCAGTTATAAGAAGCCTTATTGTCATGGGAACATGTCGGGGACTAGGGTGGTGTGCAGTCCACATTAATTCATTTTATAATCAAAATGTTGCCTCCTATTCTCTGTTGTATTCCATAACAGAACATTTGTTTCTGCGTAAAGGAAGTACTTTCCAGTGTGTTCCGTTATGTAGCTTTTAGTACTTTAGCATAGATCACTACATGTAGCTGCGTTCTTCCTCTCTTCCTCTTCTTGAGAAGCTGTACATGGACCACCTGGTTCATCCAAGGTGTTCTGTGGATCATCTCTCAGATCCTTTCCCATTATTTTGAGTGTGTTAGTTTCTTGATTAGAATTTCCTCATTTTTCTCTGTAGCAAAATGTTGTCTTTTGACTACTCTAGCCCAGTCAGTAAGTACCCACAGTGCTTACTGTGTTCCAGGCTTTAAAGTTAGCATGCGGAAGAAGGATGGTATGGAACTTTGCCGTGGTGGAAATAGAACTCATAAATTGACAATTGGGGAACATTTAGATAATTTGAATTGAGTGATGTTGACTTTAAGTGCATCGTACTATTTAAGCAGGAAGAGGGTGATGTGAATCTTAACAGTCTGGAAACGTTTTTGTGGAAATGCCATGTATTGAAGTATTACATTTTGGGCCTAAAGGTTAGAAGGTCTTCCAGGTAGAAGCTGCAGCATAGGCAGAGTTTATGGAGTTGGAATCTGGGCGAGTTCTAGGTCCACTCCACCTGATCCACTTGCTGTCATACTGTGTTAAATTTCATCTTGGAGAATTTGGACTCCTGAGAAAGGCACGAGGGCTATCCCAGAGTAAGGAAGTGAGGTAATAAAAAGGTATGGACCGGATTGAAGGATCAAGGCTGTCAGGAAGTTGTTAGTATAATTTAGGTGTGAGTTAATGACACCCCAAACTGGGTTTGGGTTAAAAAGGTTAGGAATAGAGAGGATAACAAACCTAAATAGCTTTATGAGAAATAAATGGAAGGATTTCATCATGAAGGAGATGAAGTTATGAAGGAAAGAGAGTCTTCTGTCTTTAAGAGCCTTCACATTTTGTTTGTGTCATTTATTTGGCCCTTTTGCAAACTTTAGCCCCTTCGAACTTCTGTATTTAAACTTGGAGGAAACGTGGCTGATTCTGCTGTGGTGACCACCTTAGTTGTGCTCCTTGCTGCACCCTGTCTGCATTGTTGCCACAGGTTCATCAGTGCTCTTTGCCTTACTTTCTTTTAATCCATCCTGTCCACCTGGTCTCTAAAGCACAGTTCTGATGTGTCACTCCCTATCTGAAAAACCTTTAACGACATTCTGCTGCCTTTGAGTGTGAGTAAAGGCTGGCTATTCAAGGTTGTCCATTAATGATCTGGCTTCAGATTGCCTTTCCATTTTTTTCTGTACTGTTTCCTTCGTTAAAATATGCTTTATATTTCAAGCAAATTGACCATTTCTTTTAGCCTCCAGGATGTCCTGTGTTTTCCCATAGCCTTGCCTTTTCCCATGCCATTTCCTTTCACTAGAATGCCACATTACCATTCTTTTGCCTTAGCCTTTTGCATGATGACATTTTAGCTAATTTTCAAGTTTCATTTGAAATTTTGACAGCCTCATCGGCACTTCTCCAACCATCTTTCCTGCTCCTATTTCTTTACTTTGTGCAGAGTAATGAGGTAATGGTGGGGAAGAGGCTAATACAAGCCACATTATGGGCAAACTTTTCTTCCCTCTCTGATTTGTGCTTCTGTTTCCAGTGAAAGTGTGGTTTGTTGGCCAGCCAAATGGACAAACCCCTCCCCTTGAGTCTCTGCAGCTTATCAACATTTTTGCAAGGTGGATGCTGCCAGATTGTTCTTGTATACCTGGAGTCCTGTCTTGGGAACTCTAAAGGAATAAGGCAAAGTTTTCCTTTGTAGGTGTGGAGTTAGTTCTGACTTTAAGTATTTGAAGCAGCTGGATAGGTTTTGCTTTCTGGAAAGAAAACATTTATGTGGCCAGTAGTTTAAGAAAAAAAAAGAGTACATCTATATGTATGTATAAAGGCTGTATCTGGGCAATGGTTTTCTGATGGAAAGTGTGATTTTGCCCCCTAGGGGACATTTGACATGTCTGGAGGCAATTTTGGTTGTCATAACTGGTAGAAGGGTGCTACTGGCATCTAGTGGGTGGAGCCAGGGATGCTGCTAAATGTCTGACAACACATAGGAAAGGCCCCTCCCCCACCACAGAAAATTATTTGGCACAAGATGGCAATAGTGCTGGGGTTGAGAAACTGCCCTAGGGGTATATTTTTGCTTCCCAAGTGCTACTTATGTTAGGTGGAAGTTTTTCCTTGAACCTGTATTTCAGTTTAGACTAACAGAATTATAAGTGTAGGAAGAGACCCTGAAGGTCACATACTTGAACTTTATTCCAACTTATATCCCTCAGAACAGTGTTCTGCAAGATACTAATAGGAGTAGCGGGAAAAAAAAGTGTTCATTGGTTTGGGAAAGGCAAACATTTAAAAAGTATTCAGTCTGATGGAGCGCATTGTGAATCTCCGTCAGGACGGTTTTCCCCCAGATGTGTTTGCCTGCTGAACCCATCTGACATCTTCCAGTCCCCAAAATGCTTCCTTGGAACTGGGAGGGCACCCATTATATCTAGCTCAATCTTTTATAGCCCTTTTTTTTGGGTCTCTTCAGACTTACTGCAGGGTCTTAATTAATGTCAGTGACAGCAGGTACATGAGCTTATCTGTATTTATGTGTCACATTGTGGTTTATTAGATGAACTAAAAATTGGGGTATTTTAGGTTTCTTTATTCTGAATGTGCAGTACAACTTTATTATCTGTCCCCACTAGTAAATTGGAAGTTATAATCCCATCCTGAAACCTACTGCCCAGGTTGTTATGAGGATTAATAAGTTAATTATAGCTTTTAATGCTTTGTATTCTTTGGAGAAAGGTTATTTATCATAAGCTGTTCTGATTTTGTAAAACTGCATAAGTTTGAGAGTCTTTCTCTGCTTTAAATTGTTGAAGAGTAAAGCTTTTGGGATTCAGGTGGGATGGGAATCATTGCTTTAATGAACATTTTGCTCAGTATGTTAAATTTATGGAATTTACTGTGACATTTTGCCTTATTCAGATTTTTTGGTTAAGAATTTGCATTATTTTCTTTTTGCTTCTTTTCCTTTTACTAGGCAAGTAATGTATGTGTATGGTGGAGACATTATATATGCTAGAAAACAAAAGGCAAAAGAATCTTACCACCTACTTTTTTAAAACAAAAATGAGCCCATAGTATGAGTTTTGTTTTTTTGTAACACCTTTTTATTTTTTCATTTAACAGTGGAGCAAGCGCTCTTTCAAGTCAGTCAATATAGTTCTACATTGTTATTATTTATGGTTGCCTAGTATTCCATTGTATGGCTATTGCATAATATAAATGAATTGCTGGGCATTTCGTTTGCTTTCTTTTTTTTNCTGCTTTCTTTTTTTTGTAAGCAACATCATGAAGTATTAAAAGTAAATCTAGGGGTGCCTGGGTGGCTCAGTTGGTTAGGCGTCCAACTCTTTATTTTGGTCACGATGTCAGGGTTGTGAGATCAAGCCCCGCATTGAGCTCCGTGCTAGGTATGGAGCCTGCTTAGGATTTGGATTCTCTCTCTCCCTCTCCTCCTGCCCCTCAACCCTCCACTTGTGCTCTCCACCCCCCTCCCAAAAAAGTAAGTCTAAACATACTGCAAAAATTAAAGAAAAGTTCTAAGCTTTGGTAGTTGTGGCAGTTACAGCTAATATTGAGTGCTAACTAGATTTGCCATGTCCATTTTTATGTGCATGGGTCATCAAGTACAGTGATGTTTTAGGGAATTATTTGCTTTATATTTTTCCAGTGCATTAAGAAGTCTTACTGAAATTTATTCCTTTTATATTTGCTTTTTGTCTTTAGGTTATAATAATAGTGCAAATAATGGGTGTTTGTGTCAGGCACTAGGCTAAATAATTGAAAGTATTTTATTTAATCATCAAGCAGCCTTGTGTGGTAGGCTCTGTCATTTGCAGATGAGAAAATTGAGGAACAGCATAAATAATTTAAATGAGGGTAGAGCCAGAATGTGAAGCCAAACCTGTTCCCCTTACTTACAAAGTGAGTGCCTTTGGGGGTAATATTGAATCTCAGCATAGTATTTCAAGTCAGTAAAGGGGAAGGATGAAGATTTCAATTTTTCTTTAAACAGCATTGTTTTGATACAGAAAGATTTAAGAGTTAGGAATGGCATCCTTCTGAAGAGGTTGCTTTCCCCCTTCTCTCCTTTTCACCCTCCCTACTTATTTAGATGATGTTTTAGTAACTACTCTTTGCAGTGCATCCTGTGGGGATATTGAGACCAAGGAGAGCGTGTGTAAACAAAATAAACTCTTGCCTTTGAGATGTACGTGATTAATGTCAAGTTCACAGATGTACATTCAGAGGGTCAGAGAAATCTTGAAAGAGTTGGGATTTGAGCCAGCAGATTTTTTAAGTTGTGGACTTTAAGGAATTGTATAATTCTAAAATAACTTTGGAAAGTTTACTGCTTAAGTACCTTCTGTGGTGTGATGTTAATTATGATCCTTTTTATGTGTGCTGGGTGAGCCTGGGTTTTCCTGAGTAAGTTTTGTGTAAGCTATGTAACATCTGTGTCCTTGCCTGGGTCCCCTCGGGGAGGCTGTTTCCTGCCATGGCTGAGACTTAAGGCAGAGCTCTGGCTTAGTAGACTACAGCTCCTTAACTACTCTTCTCACATGTTGCATTGATCATCTTATACTGATAACATTCCTTCCTTCATTGCTATTGTCAAGTATGTATTGATGTCAGTTCAAAAGAGGAGACATTCTTGGTGGGAAAGACCTGATAGTGATTTTTGTTTACGAGAGAAAATCCTTTGCATGTTATAAAACTAACTCTGTATTTTGAACAAGTAACATGAACATTAGTTCATTTGCCACTTGGTCTGTAGCACAACTGTTTATACTATATTAGGAATTATTACTAAATTTAAAATCAAATAGGGAAAGTGGACATAGAACAGTTTGTGACACATAGTATGCCATATGCCAGACAAGTCCCTAAGGATAAAGCTCTGTAAGCCCCAGAAGATCTAGTTATTTCCTAGGGTGGTTATTAAAATACAATCTTAGAACAAGAAACTTTTGGCAGATTGTATAGAGGAATAGGCAAATTTGACTTTTAATTCTACTGGTATTTGTATGGACGGTTTTCTTAGTCATTTGCTTGAATATTTCAATATTAGTAATTTGAATTGTCATACTTTAAAGAATCTTTGTGTATTCCTGTAGGGCCTGTTTTCCTATGTTGGTATTGATCTGTAGATAAAAATGTTTGACCAAATTGGAAGTTGCCCTTCCTTTTTTTGACTGGGGAGGAGGTTGCGTTAGTTCAGTGATACACATATTTTTTGGTTTCAGGGCCCTTTTTTACTCTTAGAAAATGTTGTGAACCACGAAGAGCTTTCTTATCAATAGTTGCTGTATTAGGAACTTTGAAAATTTTTAAAAAAATTATTTACTAATTCATTTAAAAATGACAAACCCATTGCATATTACGAAAAATAACTTTTTACCAGAGCAGAAAAATTTAGTAAATGGTATTGTTTTATGTTTTTGCAAAACTCTTTAATGTCTGGCTTCTTAGAAAACAGGTTCTAGTATCTGCTTCAGTATACTTTCTGTTGTGATAGATTGTTTTGGTTGAAGTATATAAAGAAAATCTGGCCTCACACAGATAGGTAGTTGGAAAATAGAGGAATATTTTAATAGCCTTTTTAGATAAATCTGAGTTTTCTTTGACACTATACCCATACTTGACAAGTGGTAGTTACATAAAGGTTAGTTGCACTATGGAATCAAAGACTACATCAGTGAATTTTTTTGTATCCTGTTACATTAAAATCCATTGGTTTGTCTTGCATTTGCTTTTACCCATGTACGAGTTTCCAACATACATGGTCATTTGGTCATTCACTGAGTTATGCAGATCTTCCAGATGTTGATACATTTCATTATATGGTATCAAAAATTTCACATTCATTTATACTAGGAGTAATCTGTTTAATCGGAAACAAGCTTTTTAAGTACTGGGGAAATGTTTGGGCTCATGGTGGTGGATACAGGTTTTCAAAATACTTATTTTTGCTTGAAAACTCAGATTCTATCATTGGCAACAAACATCAGTGGTTTTCCTTGAAGTGGCAGGTTCACTTTGTCCATGTTTGAGAAAATATCTGCTAACTACTCAAGTCTGAATAACCATAGTTTGTCAGTTGTTCTGCCAAGTAAAAATAGTGTTCTGTGAAAAATGCTTCCAGTTCAGCTTGCAAATAAGTTGTATAATGCTTTTTTTCAGACTTCTTAAAGCAGCAAAAGTTGCTTTATGTGTACTTTTCCTTTTATCACACAGTATTTAAAAATGTATAATCAAAAAAGTATATACTCAAGATTGGAGATTTAATAAGATTCATAATTTCATCAAAGACATTGTTAGATGAAATGGACCTTTTTTTAAAAACTGTAAACAAGTAGAGCATACAATGACCAATGAATGTTAGTACATTTCAGTGCCTCTGCCTTGATTTGTGTGAATGTACCTGCAGTTTGTTCAGCCTTGTTTCTGTACCCTCATTGCAAACTTCCTTGCAATGAGAAGAGACAAATAATGTTTTACTATTAATATGAAAATAGCTTTGGTCTTGTGGATCTCTCTTATGTGAGCTCCTAAGAAGCCTGTAGACCATGCTTTCAGAATAGCTGGCTTAGCCCCTGTGTTTCTAACAGCATTATTTGCAATAGCCAAGATATGGAAGAAGCCCAAGTGTTCATTGACTGATGAAATGGGTCAAGTCCATTCATATGTATGGTGTATATATACAATGGAATATTATTCAACTGCAAAAAAGAATGAAATCTTGCCATTTGCAACAACATGGATAAGAGAGAGTGTAATGCCCAAGCAAAATAAGTCCATCAGAGAAAGACAAATACCATATGATTTCATTAATCTGTGGAATTTAAGAAACAAGACAAATTAAAGGGGAAAAAATGAGACAAATCAAGAAACACTCTTAATTATAGAGAACAAGTTGATGGTTATCAGATGGGAGGTGGGTGAGGGGTTGGGTAAATAGTTGATAGGGATTAAGGAGGGCACTTCTTGTGATGAGCACTGAGTGATGTGTGGAATTGTTGAATCACTACATTGTACACCGGAAACTAACATAACACTGTGTTAACTACACTGGAATTAAAAAGAAAGCAACTTAAAAAATAGTGGGCTTAGCTCGTTATATAAATTTCCTTTTGCTTTCAGATCAAATAAATAAGTCCAGGGTGATGTAGAAGAGGCAAATGACTGAGGTTTTTAACTTGGGCTGGTAAATGCAAGCAGTGCCATTACTGGAGAAATAAAACAGGGTGAAGAGTGTATTGGAAGAAGAGAGCGAATTTTGAGTTTCAGGGAGCTTGAGGATCATGGAGGTGGGAATGTCAGTTAGTGAAGATCAGCAAGTTTTTCTGAGTCTTAGGAAGCCTCACTATACTGGGTGGTTATTACCAAGGAAGTGAGAGAGAAGATGGCAGAAGGGACGTTGGTGTTAAGGACATCAGGAGAGGAGCATTTCAAGAAGAATGAGGTGGTCAGCACTATGTAATGCTTCAGAGAAGTCCCATCAAATGGGGACTCAGACTTGGCCCTTGAATTTGATAATGAGATTACTAGCGCTCTTTGCCAGAGCAGTAGGATTAGAAACCAGATTATGAGTGAAGAGTGCAGAGGCAGCTATTTATATTATTCTTTCAAGAAGTTTTTGGGTACCGGGGGTGCCTGGATGGCTCAGTTGGAGGAGCATACAACTCTTGATCTTGGGGTCATGAGTTTGAGCCTCACATTGGATGTAGAGATTAATTTAGTAAACTTAAGTTTTGGGGTAAAGGAAAATAAATGGGCAATTTCAGAGGTGGGCTGTACTGAGTGCAGTGAAAGAAATTGGATGAAGCAAAAATACAGGTGTGATGCAGTTAAGTTTGTAGTGTGAGCTGTCTTTCAGAGAAGTGAGAAGCTGATGAGCACTGGATTCTCTGACTAGAGAAATGCACAGAGCTGTTTAGTATACAAGCTTTTTGGTAGGAATGGGGAGTGCCTTACCAATTCTTTTCTGTTTACTTGCTAAGTGTTTGGTTTGATATATTTGCTTTATTTTTGAAGATTGATTTATTGGAGAGAGAGAGAGCGTGCGCACGCACAGGGTTGGGGCAGAGGGAGAGAAGAGAAGGATGGGGGGGATCAGGCCTCGCAACCCTGAGATCTTGACCTTAGCTGAAATCAAGAGTCAGATCCTCAACTGACTGAGGTACCCAGGCATCCCAATACATTTGCTTTAAATCCACAAATTTGAAGAAATCTTATAGTGAAATTTTTTTTTTTAATGCAGATGATTTAACTTTAACAGTCTGATTCTTTCAGAATGGAACTTCTGTTTGGTTATTTTCAATCTGTTGTACAAGTGACAAAAAAGAAGGGTGGAATTCTTTCTCTGTGCAAGGATTGTGAGCCCCCCACCCCATATTTGAGTATCCAGAATAGTCTTAGTGTTTTTCTTTCTGGAGGCAGAATTTGGATTATATAGCCTCAAGTAGTGTTTTATTAAAAGCATGTGAATTGTTTTCTAATGTGGATATATTTCTAACTTCCTTTTCTTTTTTCTCTTTTAGTCTGTTCTCTGGGGAGGCAGTAAGGGGCCGTGGAGCTGGCCTCGGCACCGGGAGAGGCTGGACTTCCTGTCTCTCTGTGCTGAATGGCTGCGATGGCGCCCGCTCTCACTGACGCAGCAGCTGAAGCACACCATATCCGGTTCAAACTGGCTCCCCCATCCTCCACTTTGTCCCCTGGCAGTGCCGAAAATAACGGCAACGCCAACATCCTTATTGCTGCCAACGGAACCAAAAGAAAAGCCATTGCTGCAGAGGACCCCAGTCTAGACTTCCGAAATAATCCTACCAAGGAAGACTTGGGAAAGCTTCAACCACTGGTGGCATCTTATCTCTGCTCCGATGTAACATCTGTGCCCTCAAAGGAGTCGTTGAAATTGCAGGGTGTCTTCAGCAAGCAGACAGTCCTTAAATCTCATCCTCTCTTATCTCAGTCCTATGAACTCCGAGCTGAGCTGTTGGGGAGACAGCCAGTTTTGGAGTTTTCCTTAGAAAATCTTAGAACCATGAATACGAGTGGTCAGACAGCTCTGCCACAAGCACCTGTAAACGGGTTGGCTAAGAAATTGACTAAAAGTTCAACACATTCTGATCATGACAATTCCAATCCCCTCAATGGGGGAAAACGAGCTCTCACTTCATCTTCTCTTCAAGGGGGTGAAGTGGTGGCATCTGAATCTGGGGACTTGAAGGGGGGTATGACCAATTGCACTCTTCCACATAGAAGCCTTGATGTAGAACACACACCTATATTTAGCAATAATAGCACTGCAAACAAATCTTCTGTAAATTCCATGGAACAGCCGGCACTTCAAGGAAGCAGTAGATTATCACCTGGCACAGACTCCAGTTCTAACGTGGGGGGTATCAAGTTAGAGGATAAAAAGTCTCCCCTGTCTTCCATTCTTTTCAGTGCTTTAGATTCTGACACAAGGATAACAGCTTTACTACGGAGGCAAGCTGATATTGAGAGCCGTGCCCGAAGATTACAGAAGCGCTTACAGGTTGTGCAAGCCAAGCAGGTGGAGAGGCATATACAGCATCAGCTGGGTGGATTTTTAGAGAAAACTCTGAGCAAACTGCCAAACTTGGAATCCTTGAGGCCCCGGAGCCAGTTGATGCTGACTCGAAAGGCTGAAGCTGCATTGAGAAAAGCTGCCAGTGAGACCACCACTTCAGAGGGACTTAGCAATTTCCTGAAAAGTGATTCGATTTCAGAAGAGTTGGAGAGATTTACAGCTAGTGGTATAGCCAACTTGAGGTGCAGTGAACGAGCATTTGATTCAGACGTCACTGACAGTAGTTCAGGGGGAGAGTCTGATATCGAAGAGGAAGAACTGACCAGAGCTGATCCTGAGCAACGCCATGTACCCCTGTGAGTAAAACCCATGCATAATGTCCCTCTTGAGACATGTTAGGACAAGGGAGAAAGACTTAGTGAATTCCCATCATAGGGGCAGTGGGATTCTTTGTAGGTAGTGTCTTTTTTTCTCATTTTAGGTACATGGTTGCATATACTTGCTAGTGAAGAAATGAAAGGTATTTCTGGCGTAGTGTTGTGTTGCTGTAGATGTTATTAAGAAAAAACCCAGAAGATCCTATTTATAAAACTATACTTCTTTCAGAGTGAAGTTAGATTTCTTTTGATACTGAATGTAGGATGTTTTTTGTAAGTCTCTGGCTTGACTTCAGATTCTCTTCTAGTTAAATGGGGACAAACATGGGGCTTGAACTCACTGTCCAGGGTTTCGGAATTGCATGCCGTACTGACTGAGCCAGCCAGATGCCCCTGTAGTTGCTTTTAGTTAAACTTGCAGCAGAGAATGTACCCATTTTTCAATTTTAGTACTTGAGATTTCCTTAACGTTTTAAGGACTAATAATCAGAAAATGCTTCAGAGTATTTTATAGGCTGCCTCCAAGTACAGTCCACTTTCACAACTTGATTTACTTCCTAAAAGAGCCCATTATCAAATTTGAATTTTTTTTTTCTCAGCTCAGTTTAATGTATTGACATATTTGGGATACATTTTTTCTGGCTTTTCCAAATCTGTTGTGAGGAAAATTGTGCCCAAGCTTTGGGTGGCACTCCAGATTGGCCTGGTGAATCCAGAGATTCTGCACTCATGTCCTTCCCTCCTCCAGTGGCTCCTTACAGATAAACAAGGAAGTGTAGTCTGTCTCCTTAAAAATAAACCAGTCTAATTTATCTACTTATTATAAGTGCTAGACTTATGAGAGAGGGAAGCACGAGATGTTGGAAAAGAAGGGAAGGAGAGTTGACTAGTGGATCCTCTTTCATTTCCCTTTTTGGACCAGGAATGTTACAAAGGTTAGATTGCTCAAGTAGGCTGAAATAGGTGGTTATGTTGGAATATTTAGTTTTTCCTTGCCTGTAGTAAAAAGGTGACTAAGATTTTCACTGAAGACTTTGTTGAGACAGCCATGCTTTTTAAGCATAAGTAAATCTCCTTTTTTTCCTCAGTTTTGTTTATATTATTTACATGGAAAACTGCTTTGTATCTGAATATGAAATTTTGGCTTATGTTTCTATTTGAAGGGAAAAAGTCTGGATAATTTTGCTGAATTTCTTCCTTGTACACCGAGTTCATTTTCTCTTGTTAGCTTTACTCGAGAGTCCACTTCTACATTCACATCTAAAACAGATATATTTCAGAGGCTTTCTGCTCCTGCAACATAGTTATCTTTCCTTAAATGCATTAGTGACTTAAACCAGCTTGCAAATACTTGTGGGGTTATCCCACTGACTTTACTGCATAAGCCTCTCCTTTAAAAAATCTTGGTTAATGTTGAATATTTTGTGTTTTAAGAGTAATTTCATGAAACAAATACTGTAGTTAATCCATTTTTAAGCTTCATGTACTTTTTTTGTATATTTGAGAAAACTAGAATCTATAAGCTTACTGTTTTCAGGATGCTTTATATTGGAAACATTTCTAAGTTTTGGTAATGTGGGGGAACTTCCAATTCAGGGAAGTCAAAATACCTAAGTGAGAACTTTTCTTGTTCCATGGAATAATCTAATGATTTGAAAAGACTGCTTAGGCTTAGTCCATTCACTCACTACTTAGTTCTGAGCATTCTTAAATGGGTTGTTGATTGGAAGGTTGAGAAGCGTAAGGACAGCTAAGGGATCACTTTAGGAAACTTTCTGGAATCATTTGAATCCTCTTACAATTAAATAAACTAAACAAAGCTTTAAAAAGTTGAATCTCCAAGTATGAGATCATATAAAAAAAAGTAAGGGAAATTGGGGCACTAAAAGTACTGTGAAGTAAATATACTTTTTGCTCATTATGATATAGTTAAATTTAAATTAAAACCACCAATAAAGCATAAGTACTTGAAAGTTTTTGTTGAGCAAGGTCACCAGACTGACTCATAACGCTGGTATTTAGCCAGGTGTTTGTTGACCTTCTGAGTACTTTATTAAAGGTTTTCAGCAATTGGCCAGACAGTGAGAATGGAGGCATTACTTTGATTAAAAAAGAAGAAAAGGAGCAGGGGGAGTGGTTCTTTTTACGTTCAGAAGCCTTTTCTTTGTGATTTAATAGTCCTTCCCAAATCTCCCTAACCGCATTTATAATTCTTGAGTCCTGGAGTAAGAAGTTAGTTAACTGTTGGGGAGCTTGACCCAGCTGGTGAATTTCAACTTTTTTCCCCCTGAGGTAGCTTAATACTTCACTCCTTTGCTGAAGTACTCCTGCCAGAGATGAAATTGGCTAGATTTAGTCTAGGCAGCCGTGATGAAGATATTTAGCAGAGGAGGCTGCTGAAACGAATTGTTTTTAAATGATGGTGCTTAAATTACAAGTGGATGGTTCTGTGAAAATTACAAGCCTTCACCAAGAATTTGTGTTTTTTCTTCTTTCCTACCTCCGAGAGGAAAAACAGTGATCCATTGTAAGTCATAGGCACATGCTAGCAGTAGTGGAATGATTGACTTGTGTATGTTGTTGAATTTTTGGCAAATTGTATATTTATCATCATATTATACTTTACAGTTAGTAAATTCTATATTGCCAGATGAGAATTAATTTTTTTGGGTAACTGACTTAGTTTAAATCTGTTATTACGTGTTTTTATTTTAAGCTCTTTTTGGAAAATCATCCTAAAATGTTTCGTATATCTTACTGTCTTGGTACATTTAATTACTTTTGAAATTCTGCACTATACTGGGTTTGAGTTCTATCGTTGTTTAGTAATATCACTGTAGAAGGAGCAGGAATTTAAACATTATCTCCTTGATAGAGGGACGAACTAGCAAGGAAGGAAGGTGTTATGTTTCAGCAATCACCTTAATTTTTTTTTTTTAAAGATTTTATTTATTAACTTGACAGAGAGAGACAGCCAGCGAGAGAGGGAACACAAGCAGGGGGAGTGGGAGAGGAAGAAGCAGGCTCCCAGCGGAGAAGCCTGATGTGGGGCTCGATTCCAGAACGCTGGGATCACGCCCTGAGCCGAAGGCAGACGCTGAATGACTGCGCTACCCAGGCGCCCCCTTAATTTTTAATTCTTAACTGTAGAAATAGAAATAAGAGGATTTAGTTATCTCACGTGTACACAATATAATTGTTGAATATGTGCATGTGTGTGTACTTTCTTTCATTTCCACTTTAGTTTTCCTTTATATTCTTCCTGCTGTCTTCCCTTTAAGAGTTTTGTTCTGCTATTTTGTTATGAATTCCTGGACCGTTAATCTCATCTTGCTAAATTTGGTTTTCATTTTCTTTGCCCTTGTACTTATGAACTTCTATAGTAAGTACTGCTGTTAAGAAAATAATTTTTTTTCAGGTATGCTCTTAAACGTGTTCTTAGATAGCAGTATTCTGGGTACCTGGACGTTAATTATATAAACCTCTCTTTAAAAAAAAAAAAAATATATATATATTTTCCTTTCTGAATTGTTATTATAGACTTATCTTGGTGGCCATTATAAAAAGAATCCCATAGGGGCACATGGGTGGCTCAGTTGGTTAAGCATCTGCCTTCAGCTCAGGTCATAATCCCAGGGTCCTGGAATCCAGTCCTGTTTTAGGCTCCTTACTCAGTGGGGAGTCTGCCTCTGCCTTTCCCCCTGCTTGTGCTCTCTCTCTCTCTCTCTCTCAAATAAATAGGTAAAATCTTAAAAAAAAAAATTCCATAAAATGTTTCGTTAGGACTACTGAAATATAGTTCTTTTGTATATATTATATATATCTTTTTATTACACAATGCCACCTTTATAAGGACCTCAAGGAGAAAGATGTAACCAAGACTAGGTGTTTTGTTTTGTTTTGTTTTGTTTCCTTAAGCTTTTAAGTCTGTGTCTATTACCTGGATGCTATAATTTGTGTTGTTGACTAGGTTTCTGTTTTCCTCTTGGCTTTTGGAAGTTTAGAGCCAGGCTTGTTGTAGGTCTTGTACCTTTTTTTAAGCCTCATTCTTGGCTTCATTTTGTTCTCCTTGTTCTTGTTTTATTTTCATGCTTTTATTCCTGGCTTAATTTATGCTAACTTGTGTTTTATTTGATAGCCTCCTGAAGTCTGTTTCAGATCAAGGTTGGGTAGAAATAAACTAGAGGTTTGGTTTTAGTGACATTACAGAAATTATTTCAATTTTGGATTATGTTGATTGCAGTGACTTTTCTTCTGGGGAATTTCATTCTCTTAGAATTGTTAATAAACATTTCAGTGTATAGTGAATTACTAGTGTGTTTGTAGGTTTTGCTTTTTAGGTATCAGGGAATGCTTTGTGTTGTAGCTTCCTATTTGAATTTATTAAGTATACACAAATGATGTTGCCAAAGTTGGTAGTCAGCTTGTTGTCCTTATTTTCCTATTCCTTATCCTTTCACAGAATGATGGGGTGAGAGTAGTATTAGCCAAGAGAACTAAGTCATATCTAACCCTTCTCTGCTATAGACTAGCTATAGGGCTAATCGTGTAACTACTTCTATAATAAAAATGAAGGAATTGACTAGATAATTTCTGAGGCTAAAACTACTTTGATTGTGACTACTCTATCTTCAAATAACATGGATTGATGGAGCTGTTCTCAGCACTGGTTGGTGTTTTTGTTTGTTTGTTTTGCATTTGGGGAAACTGAAGCAAAAGTCCTTATAAATCACTGGTGTAACTTGAAACAAAACAGCCTTCTTGACTTGTGACTTCAGCTTTGATTCTTTTAATGCCTCTGTGTGTGTGTGTGCGCGCGCGCGCTTGTGCTTTTTTTTTTTTTTTTAATATGGAACACTTCATGAATTTGCGTGTCTTCCTTGCACAGGGCATGCTAATCTTTATCGTTCCAGTTTTAGTATATGTGCTGTACTGTTTTTTTGTTTGGTTTTGTTTTGTTTTTTTTTTTTAATAGTCCACTAAAGTGACTGTTGAATTTGTTACTGTGTGGGATACATACTTGGGAATAATTCCATTGTGTTCTTATGGAACTTCAGAGGTGAGTAAACTCATTTGTGGAACACCTTTGATTTAATGCCCCTTGTTTTTCTGCTAGCCTGCATATGACATCCAGTGGCAGAAATAGGAGCTTCTTTGTTTCCCCCTTTCCCTCCCCCCCTTCCTTTTTTCTAAGATATGTAGATAGAATTTATTCTTGGTGTTTCTTATGTGATTCTGAAGGAAGGAAGTTAGGCAACAAGGAATTTGAGGGTTACCAATTTTGCTGCAGATCTGGTTGCTACAGATGTTTTCTGTGGCTTTGTGACTGGTGTTTCCCATTCTCTAAAATTGAGTGAAAGGACTCTTAAAGGGAAGTGCTAAAGTGGCCGTAGAATAAGCGTTTACTAAATGGGCAAACATGTAAGAGGCAAGAGATGAGATAGGTGAATAAATGGATTATCCTCAAGACGTTTATACTTTAGATGTAGAGAAATGGTAAGATAAGGGTACACAATAATATAAGGCAAATGTTAGGTGACATAAATGAAACAGGAAGAGATTACAGCTGGTTGATGCAACTGGAAAGAAAGGGTATTAGAATGAGCCTTGAAGGGTGGCTAGGATTTTGGTAGGAAGTTTTCTTTTGGTTGTGGCTTACTGAGGTAGGTCAGTACAGGTAGAAGGCACAGTGACCTAGCAATATAGGTGAGAGTGATAAATGTAGTATAAAAAAGGAAAGAGAAAATCTCAGAGTCATCTCTGAGAAGTAGAGTTAGTGGGACTTTTTTTTTTTTTAAAAGATTTTATTTATTTATTTTATTTGTCATAGAGAGCACACAAGCAGGGGGAGCAAGCAGGCAGAGGGAGAAGGAGGCTCCCTGCTGAGTAAAGGAGCCTGATGTGGGACTCAATTCCAGGACCCTGGGATCCTGACCTGAGCCGAAGGCAGATGCTTAACCGACTGAACCACCCAGGCATCCCAGAGTTAGTGGGACTTAATAACAGTGGGTGGGTGGGGGCAGTGAAGGAGGGACTATCATAGATGGAGTTTCAGGCCATGGGTGACCTTAAGAATACATTTTGCAAAATAACCCTGATAACACATGAAGGTCCAGTTTCTTTATTAGTGTCTTAAAAATGAGCATTTCTGTATTCCTTTACACATTCCAGCAAGTGTTAAAAATCAGGAAATGGGCTTCCAAGTAATCCTGTATAAACAGAGAGGAAAGAGTTGACCTGTACCTCAGAGCCTTACATTGGGGACTTTGGAATGGATGAATTGATCTGATGTATTGAATGCCTACTGAGGTGTGCTAGGTGGTAGGGGTATATAGTGGTGAGGAAGACACAATCCCTGCCCTGTGCTTGTGGACAATATAGATTAGAAAGAGAGCTTAATTATTTAAGCAAGTAATCACATAGTTAATGATGCATTTACAGTGGTGGTGGGTGCTGCAGAAATGAAGTTCAGAGAGCTTTGGAGGGTGCATATCTGGAACACCTAATTACAGTGGGTGGGGATGTTATAGCAAGTATACTGAAGAAGTAACACAGTAGCTCAGACCTGAATGGTGAGAAATGATTGGTGGTGAAGAAGGGGAGTGTGCTACAGGCTGAAGAAAGGGCATATGCTAAGGCCTTGGGAATGGGAGGTCCTTGACACTTTCAAAAACAGGGCACAGTGTAAGGAGAGTGATGAGAAAATGAGCTGGAGAGATAGAGGCCAAGTCATATGGGTGTTTTTGTTGGTTATCTCGTGTTTAAAATGTTAATTGTGGAGGCAATGATGTTTAAACATCATTGGATTTTTTTAAAAACCTCTTGTAATTGTGTGAAGAGCAAAGTGGATGTAGATTTTGGGAGACCGTAGGATATTGTGGTAAACCAGGTAAGAGAGAATGGTGGACTCAGACTTTGGCAGGGAAGAGTGAGAGAATTGGGTACTGGACGTAGGGTGACTACTAGGACTTGTGATTGGATGTGATGAGTGGATGTTGAGAGAGAAGGAAGAGGTATTATGAGTGATTCCTAGGTTTTTGGCAGGAGTAACTAGATTGGATGGCTATGTTGGGATGAAGAAACAGTTGGAAGGAGGTTAACTGAAGTGGTGGGCACTTGCTAATTTTCATTTAAACATTTTTGGCTATTGGGTATACCCAGAGGTTTCAGTGTCATTTGCATAACACCCTGTTAGATTCCATGTGCATGATAAATTATTTTACTAAAAAAGGGAAAGCATGGGACCACATTTTCTTTCACATCAACAGTATTTTTTTTTTAAGTAGACTCCACACCCAGCATGGGGCCCAGCATGGGTCTTGAGCTCATGACTCTTGAGATCAAGACCTGAGCTGAGATCAAGAGTTGATTGCTTAACGGACTGAGCCACCCAGGCACCCCTCAAATGAATAGTAATCTAATTAGTTTCTCTACTCTCTCCCTAAACAAAGATCACAATAGACTAGATTATTTTGCAAGCTAGGCAGAAATTTATACCTCAGGTCATGTCCTTTAATATCTACCAGTTTGGGGTTTTTTGTTTTTTGTTTTTTTTTCCTATTTCCTATTGAGTACCTGGGAATACCTCTTAAATTCAGTGTAAAGAGAGAATTGAGTATCTAAACATTTTAACTAAAGGTTGCAATATATAATATATATAAAGTAAATCTTAATAATTTGGATTCCCCTTAATGCTTTGTGGCCACTTCAGCCTGTTTGATTTTATATTTATTTAGTTACAAAGAAGGGTTTGCATCAAAATGGTGAAGAAAATTGTTTTGAAATCAGTTTGAATCTGATAGAAGTGTCCGGAGAGTCTTTTCCTCAAGTAGAGTATCCTGAAAAGTTTTTGGCCTAAATACAAATGTTGTGGGTCACTCTGGTAACCTATTTAGTAGCATTGTAGCAACTGTGTAGATTATGTTCAGAACTCTCAGGTAAGAGGATTTCTGGAGAATAGGTTTGGGGGGTGGTGATGAGGATTTGAGGAATGATAACCAGGAAGGAGGGGCTATATTCCATTTTAAATCATTTTCTTTTAAGTTGTTTTACCTTTGCCTAATAGAATAGAGGACATGAGCCAGTGGATTAAATGAGAATGTATATGTGTAGTGACTATTTTTTTTGCTCACCCTTTAATCTTTTTTTCCTATTTGTTCTTCTGGCACATGAGAGGTGCATCCTGGGAAGATAGAAACTGGGGGAGACAGAGCTTAGGACCATTGGGACTAAATTAGTCTGAAACCTGGGAGATCACAGAGCCCCAGGGGGACTCTGACTGAAGTGATTTGTTTGAACTAGGGAACAACATTTTTAACCTACTTTACCTAATCAGACAACAGAGCTGAAACATGTTAGGAAAAAAATAATAGCTTACATTGGTTGAATATTTTGAGGTGTAGGCAGTGCTTTATACTTATTAACTTATTTAGTCCTCACAATACAATGAGGTAGGTATTATCTTAGTTTTACAGACTGAGAGTGAGAAATGAAAAGTTTAAGTAGCCTGCTCAATGTCTCACTGCTAACAAGAAGTCAAGGTATTATTCTAGGCTGTTTACCCACAGCCTGGGCATTAAACACTAAGCTGTATTAGTGGAAACAGAAGCAAATTGCCCTTTAGACTTGGTTGATGAAAAGAAATCTATGAAACATAACGTAAAATAGGGCATTTAACTTTATAGTCAAGAGACTTTATTGTAATATTAAGTAATTTGGTAATAAATTTTGAGGAAAGGTAAATGGTCTGTATCTTAACCAGATACACCCTTTGGCCTCAATAGCCTGTTATTCATTTCTTTTATGGAATAGAAGTTGGATGGGTTGGGGAGGGGCATTTTGCTAGGGCAGACCTAGGATCTGGGAAGTGGCTAGACGTGACTTTTTTAAAATAGAGAAGGAAACAAGAGAATTAGTATGTATTGATTACACCTTCCATATGTTAGGTGGTTTACATTTTTTTTTTAAGATTTTATTTATTTATTTGAAAGAGAAAGAGAAATAGTGACAGAGATAGCAAGAGAGAGCACAAGCAGGGAGGAGAGGGAGAGGCCATCTTCCTGCTGAGCAGGACACAGGGCTCTGTCCCAGGACCCTGGGATCATGACCTGAGCGGAAGGCAGATGCTTAGCCGACTGTGCCACCCAGGTGCCCCATACATTTGGTATCTTATTTAATCTTTAAAACGTTCATATGATGAAGGTGATAGCCCCATTTTACCGTTGAGACCCAAAAGTATAAACATGTTACATAATTTACTTTGGCGAAGATAAAAAGCAAGTTCTTTCTTGCTGCTCTTTCTGTGAGTATTTTTCTACTGTACTGATTGGGAGGGAGCTGAAAGAAGATTCGGTTTCCAGAAATGGAGCATCCTGAAGGCACATAGCTCTTTAGAGGCCTCTCTGACTGTACAGTACACTGATGGACATGGCACTGATCATGAGGGGTGATGGAAAGTTGTTTTTCCTCTGTTATAATAAATAATCCAGAGAAGTGACCTAGTTCATAATTTTTTTAAAACATTTTTGACATTCTGAAGGGGTGATTTATATTTTAACTTATGTGGAAAAATCCTTATTTCCCAAGTTGCTGGAAAAAGAAATCTTTTAAAATATGAAAGTATTTTATGTTCTTTTTCCTTTAGTCTTGCATTGTGCTTATGGCTGATATATGAATTATAAGCATGTACGTAGTGTTTATTGAAGTATTTTCCTCAAAAAATCTTTTTCTGGTGAGTCTGGTTATTATAGGAAGTTGAAAGGCATAAAATACCAGTTAAAGAATATCCTGATTGGTTTTGTTTTCCTGTCTGAGTATGGAGTTTATGATTAACATTCAGTATCTTATTTATATTGATTTGATAATCACCAGAAAACTTGAAGGGTGAACTGGAGGTTATTATTTTTCTTAGCATTTATGGGATTAATACTAAAAAGGGAGCAATATAGTAAAAAAAGAATTCTAGACTACTGTTGAGAATTGTTCATTTCAGCTTTGTCTTTTAATCTTCCTAGGTTCCTCACTTACAAAGTCTAAATTATACCTTTTTGGAAAATGTCACTTGTTTTGAGACCCAGATTTTATCACTGTTAGGCACTCTGTCCGTCTTGTTGAGGTGTGCTGAGCAGTTAAGTGATGTTCCATGGAGCTCCTCCTGCCTGTATTTCCATAGGGAGTCTGCAGACTTGGTCCATCAGGGAGTTAGTGGCAGAGCTGCCGCAGTCTGCTCACTTGTTTCTCTCATAAGGCAACCTGGTGCCAGTGTGTATACCTACAGTAACTGTCATTTTATTTTTTTAATTGTGTTCCACTTATGGCAGTGAAGAAATCTGAAAGGAAAGTATGGACCCTGAGGGTGGGGTATAGTGACAGAATGAAGACAAAGGTCTTTACCACCTAGGTGTCCTTTTTGCTGAATAAAGCTGTTGGAATGTTGTACTGTGGAAATAAATATCCCTAATGAAAATCAGTCCTCTATATCTACCCCCCCCCCAAATAAGCAAAACAGGGGCGCCTGTTGGTTCAGTTGCGTCTCCCTTCAGCTTAAATCATGATCCCAGGGCCCTGCGATTGAGCCCCGAGTTGGGCTCCCTGCTTGGTAGGGAGCCTGCTTCTCTCCCCCTCTGTTCCTTCCCCTGCTTGTGCTCTCTCGTTCTCTCTGTCAAATAAATAAATAAAATCTTAAAAAAAAAACAAACCCAAAAACCAAATAAGCAAAACAATAAACATTTTTTTCATTTTTTAAAAGAAAACAGTAAAAGATTCTCTTTTATTCCAGTTTCTTTCCCAGAAATAATTGATTAAAGACAGTTACAGATTGTAAAGTTCATTTATATAGAATAAAGACCAGTTGCCCTTTGACACTGTCACATATCCCAAAAGCAGAATTTTAGTTACTTCCTAGATGCATAAAGTTAACATAGACAACTCTTCCCTGATTCATTCAGTTGCCTTTCATAGAATTTCACTCTGAGAATGAAAAGATCTGGGTTTTTTCTTAAAAAATTTTCTTCAGATCTTAAGAATTTTCATCTGAGTTGCTGCAACCACCATTGCTCTAGATTTCCAACTGGGTGAAAATGTTTTTCTTTTTAAATTGGCACTCCTCCAGCAGATTTTTCCACCAAGTATTCTTTAGGCACACCCTTTGCATAGTGAATTTTGCAAGATCTTTATTCACAAGGCCTGGAAGACAGGCCAATCTTCTCTGTGTAAGATGAAAACAAGAGTGAGGCTTGCTTAAGACTCATTTTACTTCTACCCAGCTGTATTTGAAATTGATCTCTTATGCAAATACATTCAAGCATTCACAGAAGAAATTTGACTTGGAAGTTTAAGTGGAAAGGCTAATTTTGTATTTGCAGGAAGTTTCCTTGGTGCAATGATTTTCCTCCCAATTGAGAATTTTCTTAATTTGTTCTTTATCATAACTTGGTAGTAAGTAGATCTCAGACTTGAGAGGTGTGAGGTGACTTTGATATTTGCAAGTGTACATTCAAGACATTGATGTGATAGGTATATAGAGTTGACCCTTGAACAACACAGGGGTTAAGGATGTCAGTCTGCCATGTAGTGGAAAATCCATGTACAGCTTTTGACTCCCCCAGCACTTAACAACTAATAGCCTACTGTTGACTAGAAGCCTTACTGAGAACATAAACAGTCATTTAACCCATATTTTGTATGTAGTATGTATTACGTACATAAGCTGATATAGCAAGTAATAAGTAATAATTAGTAATTTAAATAATAATTGATAAGCTAATAAAGTAAGCTAGAGAAAAGAAAATGTTATGGGAAACAATAAGAGAAAGTACATTTACTGTACTGTATTTATTGAAAAAAAAATCAATGTGTAAGTGGACCTTCATCATTCAAACCTGTGTTGTTCAAGGGTCAGCTGTACTTGGTTTTCCATTTTATTAGGTCCAGGAAGTTATTATTTCTGTTAATGTCCAAAGTGGTGTTAGATTATTTACACTTCTATGGTTTATTCTAAATAGACAGTGTAATGGTATTACTAGATGAGACACATTTCCTTGATTTCATCCATAAACATTAAGATTGACTAAAAAACTTGTGAAAGGGTAGGGTGCAGTATTGCTCTTCGGTGTTTCCTAGCAGGCCCACCTTCAAAGAGCTATACCTTATATTCCCTTAACAGATAGTCCTTCAACAGGTATAGAAGTTACAACAGTTGATAAGCTGAATAGAAACTAGTATGTGTCATGACTAAGGATAGTCGAAAGTGTCCCTGTGGCAGTTCCAGAAAAGGAGATCCAGAATTCTCTGAGCAAAGAATAATAAACATAAAAATTTTCAAGGTAACTCGTAATTATTTGGAGACTAGCCTCTCAAGATCATGGTATCAAGATTGACCTTGTCCCTAAAGGACAAGGAAAATACTTCTCTGATAGTAAAATACGAAATGATGAGAACACTTGGGAATTGAGAACTTGGTTCCTGTCTTCAGGGAGTAATTTATGTGACTTGATTTTTCTTCTCCCACATTGAAGTAGAAAAGGAAGCATTGGAATGGCAGTGAATGCCTTAATTGTAATTAGATGCATGATACAGGCATTAAATGCTGAGATTTAGGAGGAAAGAGTGATTACTATGGGCTAAGGTGATCAGAAAACCTGAGAAGAGTGGAACTTTAGTTTGATCTGAGATGACACTTAGGTTTCCAAGAGGCAATAGATGTTTCAGATCCAAGGATGAGGGACCTCAGGTGAGGATGTTGTACTGGGTAACAGGGAAGAGAGCCATCTGCTAGACATAAAAGTTTAAAGAAAGTGAAAGGTGAAGTTGGAAGGTTAATTGTGGTCACCTTGTTTTTATGAATGCCAAGCTGGTACATTTGAATTTTATCCTAAGAATAGTGCAGAATCACTAACATGGAATGGCATGTTGGAGTGCTCATTGAAAGAATCTTTGATAGTGATGTGGGATGAGTGTAGGATGGTTTGGAAGCCAGGGTAAGACTTAAGGCAAGTAGCCCAGCTGTGAGTTAAAGTCTTTTGAACCAGAGCAATGGGCATAGAATGGAGAGAAAGGTACAAATGCAAAACTGATGAAATACAGAGCATTTTAAAACTTATTTTGAGAATAGGCACAAATTTGTCATTTACAGATGAGAAATGTCAGGACAGAGAGGTTAAATGACTGTGCTGAAAATTATTATTTTGAGTCAAGGTTGTAGTAGAGTTCTTGACTCCAAATCTAACGTATTTCATTGATTACACACTTAAGTAAACTTTTGACATGACTGGATATTCATGCTAGAAAATTGGCAGAATATTGATGGAACTACGAGAGGCAAGAAGGGATGTATGTTAGTGCTTGGGAAGGGAATGGAAGGAAATTATTTGGAGCATAAGGCCTTTTGTTGGAGAAACATTTCCCTGATATGTGGCTTTTATATTTAGCTCTTAAAATTGGTTTTCTTTTTAATTGAGATGTAATTGACAGTATTATGTTAGTTTCAGGCATACAACATGATTCACTATAAACTGTTACAGAATTTTTTTTCACTTGTGATGAGAACTTTTTTAAAAAAAAAAAGATTTATTTATTTATTTATTTATTTGAGAGAGAGAGCACGAGTGGCAGGGGGAGAGGGAGAGAGAATTCTAAGCAGACTCTGAGGTCAGTGTAGAGCCTGATGTGGGGCTACATCCCATGACCGTGAGGCCACAACCTGAGCCAAAACCAAGAAGTTGGATGCCCAATACTGTGCCACCCAGGCTCCCCTGTGATGAGAACTTTAAGTTTTAGTCTCCTAGCAACTTTCAAATATGCAGTACAGTGTTATTAGCTATACTTGCCATGCTGTATGTTGTATCCCCATGATTTATATTTTTATAACTGGAGGTATTTACCTTTTGACTTCTTTCACCCATTTTGTCCACCCCCAACTCTCTGCCTCTGGCAACCACCAATCTGTTCTCTGTATGTTTTTGTGTATGGTTTGAGGTAACATTTTAGCCCCCCCCCATGGATAACCAGTTGTCCATAAACAATATATTGACTAGAACATTCTTTTTATATGATTAGAAATGCCACTGTTATTGTAAACAAACTCCATATATATGTATGTTGATGTGTTGTCTCCTGTTTGATGCAGTGTCAATTCCTGCATGGATATCAGACTGTTTGACTTACATAAAGTTATGATGAATTGTAATATAATGAATACTATAATAATGTGTGATGAATTAGTAATATATAATGAATAAAGTAATATAATGAATTACTAAAGCTTTAAATAATAAAATACATACTACTTGCCATAGCTTGAAGTATCTGATAGAGTAACTGCACTCTCCTTTTCCTTAAAATTATATATATATTTTTGTGAACGTACTATTGCTCATTATCTTCTTCCATATGAATTTTAGAATCAGTTTATCAGCTTCCTTTAAATCATGTTGGGATTTGGATTGGGACTGTTTTGTGACTGTACATTAATTTGGAGATATGACATCTTTACAGCATTAGGTCTTCCAAAGTTGTCTTATTTTCCTCTATTGAGGTCTTTTATGTCTAGAGTAAAATTTATACTTTTCTTTCTATAGGACTTGCACATTTCCTGTTATGTTTATTTGTAGATATTTTCCAGATTTTAATGCTATTAAAAATGAGATAATTTCTTGCTGATTTGTCGGAAAACTGTCAATTTTTATACGTTGATTTTTTTGTGTGTGTTTGGCTGCCTTACTGAATTTTCCTACTTTTAGCAATTCATTGGCTTATTTTTATATATTACTGGATGAATAGTCACCTGAGTGACAGTGACATTTTGTTTTCTTTTTTTTTTTTTTTTTTTTTAGATTTATTTATTTGAGAGAGAGAGAGAAAGAGATTGAGGGAACGAGTGGGAGGAGGGGCAGAGGGAGAAGCAGACTCCCTGTGGAGCAGGGAGCCTAATGCGGGACTCCATCCCAGAACCCTCATGATCTGAGCCGAAGGCAGATCGATGAAGGCAGACAGATGGTTAAGCCACCCAGACACTCTGTTTTCTCCTTTTCAGTTAAGGCTTTGTGTTTCTTTTTCTTACCTAATTGCATAGACTGGAACCTTCTAGTACATGGTTGAATAGTATCAGAGTTAGGGGACTTTTTTTGTCAGAGTCCTGACTTTAATTAGAGAAGTTATGTTTTGCCATTGTGATTTGTGCCATCAGTTTGTGATAATTATCTTTTGTTAGGGCAGTCAGAGTTCTTTTAATTTCTAACTCAATAAGGAATTTTGTTACAATTGAATATTGTATATTATCAGTGGTTTTGCAGTATCTTTGGAGATCGTAATAGATACATTTTTTCCTTTAGAGTCTTAAAGTGATTTCCTGATGTTGTTTGGCCCATGATTTTATTTAACAAATATTTAATTATTGAGTGCTTATTATTGTCAGGAGCTCTTCAAGGCACTGGAGATAGAGCAGTTAACAAAATAGAAAAAAAAATCTGCTCTCTCTGGAGTTTGTATTCCAGTGGGGAGTGCTTAGGCTAAACATTATCAGATATTGACTATCTGGATGATTATGATTTTAATACATGTCAGATGGGATTTAGGTGTGTTTTGTGGAGGGGAGGACGGCTTTTCCTCCCCCATATTCATAACTTGGGATGACCTATAGGAGAGTTTTAAGCTGGCTGTGGCTGTGGCAGGCTTATAGACTGACTTGGTAAATTTTCCCGTCTTTTTCTCCACTTGGAAATAATTGGCAAGGATTAATCTGTTTGCTAACATTTTGCTAGAACTTGACTTGTTAAAATGTCTGAACAGCATAGTTGACATTTTACTACTTTGAATGGATCTTTGCTGATACTGTTAACTGTTTCTATGGTTATTGGTTTAAGGTTTTTAACCTCTTCATGACCCAATTTTGGCAGCATTTTTTTAAGAAAATCACTCATTTAGCCTAGATTTTTAAATTTATTGCCACGAAATTCTGCCTGGTAATCTCTTAGAATCTTCCCGTAGATCTGTGGTTTGTATTGCTTTACTCATATTGTATTTGCTCTTTCACTTCTGTTTTCTTTTCTTGGGTACAAAGTTTTCTGCTTTATAAATTTGGTTCTTACAAAAACTTGTGCTTATATTGATTGAATTTATCTTTTGTTAACAGTATTTCATTGGTTTTGTTTTTGTCTTTATTCGTTTCTTCTGCTTTCTGCGGATTTTTTTTAAGCTGCTTTAGGTTATACATTTAGGTCATTTATTTTCAGTCTTATTTTCTTAAATAAATATTTAAGTTATAGCAGTTCCTCTGAGTGAGTTCTTTGGCCAAATTCTGAGAGTTTGGCCTGTCATATCTTCATTGTTGTTCATTTCTAAATAGAGCAATTTTGGTTTCTCCTCATCGGAATTACTTAGAAAGATGTGTTAAATTTTTCTGTTTTTTTCTTTTTGCTACCCTTTTAAAAAGTGTTGATTTCTAGGGTTTTGTTTTTTTTTTAAGATTTTTTATTTATTTATTAGACAGAGATAGAGACAGCCAGCGAGAGAGGGAACACAAGCAGGAGGAGTGGGAGAGGAAGAAGCAGGCTCATAGCAGAAGAGCCTGATGTGGGGCTCGATCCCACAGCGCCGGGATTACGCCCTGAGCCGAAGGCACACGCTTAACCGCTGTGCCACCCAGGTGCCCCATTGACATTTTAATTTAACAGGAACTTATTAACTTGATTATAACTCATTGTTAAATGTTTAGCTTTATGCCTAAAATATTTTTGAAATAATATTCATTTTTTCAGAATTAGCTGGACTCAATGTATTGTTACTTACCTGTGAAACGATCATTAACAGACTGAATTTCTCCGTAATAAGGGACCATCTATGTCTTTATTCTTCATATTGCTGAGTACAGAAGATGTTCAACAACAGAGTAGGAACCTTGCAATCACTTTAGATAGGTGTTTTTAAATTTATATGAAAGTCATAATGTATAATAATTTCCTGTTTGCCTGCTGTGTGCTAATAGTTATTCCTAGTCCGTTCCCCTCTCTCCCCAGGTGAAGGTAGTGTTCATGTCTAACGGAGGAAACAGACACAATGGTAGAACTAGGATTTGAATCCAGTCCTTTTCTGTTCTTCCCACTTTACCATTTTGTTTTCTGAATAATGAGATTGAGACTGATTTTTGAAGGCATAATTTGTTGAGCTATTGTCATTAGTTTTTATACAGTATATTAATACAGAACAAGAAGGCCGCAGGCTTATTCCCTTAAAAGTGCTCTAGGTTATGTGAGGGCTTTTAATTGTAGGAATATTCTCTTTGAAAACAATAGTTTCTTATTTTAAGTATTTGTTGAGTGTAAAGTACTATGGGAAATACATAGATGAGTCATAAATAGATCTTGTCTACAGTCTCAAGAGATCTAAGATATTCACATAATTTACGGTGGTATAAGATCTAAAACCGTCATTGTCATAAAGGATAAATAAAGTGCCATGGAAGTTCTGCTGAGAAAGAGTTTCTTGGTAAAGAGAAGGGGACTTTTTGGAGGATGGATAAGATTTAGTAGACCTGAATTGGGGTGGGGAGAGCAAGGGTGGTGTTAGGTATTCCAGAGGGAGGGAAAGAAAGGTCGTCATTCTGTATACAGATTGAGCAAAGCTTGGAATTGGGGAAGTATAAGGAACCACACCAGGGAAACCAATTTGTCTGTAATGGAGGGAAGGGAAAAAAAAAAAACTATCAATAATGAAAATTAGACCCATTTGGAGGAGGAAGCCTTTGTGTTGTTTTTCAGGTTAAGAGGTGTTGAGCTCTTTGTAAGAAAGTGGACTTTTGATCAGAAATAACATGATCTATAATGGAAGTTAGCGAACTTGTTGTTAGTTAGTTGGATTAGAAGGGGTCAGCAGATTGGCCTGTAAGCCAAATTTGACCTGAAGTTAGTTTTTGTGAATAAAGTTTTTTTTAGCCATGCTCATTTACTTGCATATTGTCCTATGGCAGTTTCAGTTATATAGTGGCAGAGTTGAGTACTTGAGACAGAGATTTTATGACCGCAAAGCCTAAAATATTTACCATCTGGTCCTATACAGAAAAGTTTACCAACCCCTGGATTAAAGGAGTGGAGGCAGAAGTCCTGTTCAGCATTGTTGTTCTGGCTAGGGGCTAAACTTGTTCCTTGCTGTCAAAGGAAATGAAAACCAGAATTGAAGTAGCCCTACTAGAATGAGAAAGGAGAGAATGGATGAGAGATACGATCATTGGGTTTGGCAGTTGATTGGATTATCAAGTAATGGGCGAGGAAGGTATCAATTTTTTTAAAGTGTAAGTGATTGAGGGTGGTGTTTTGGGATGGAATAGGCTTTTATTTATTTTAAGATTTTATTTATTTGAGATAGAGTGTGTGTGCACAAGCAGGGCGGAGGGGCAGAGGGAGAGAGAGAAGCAGACTCCCCGCTGAGCAGGGAGCCTGATCCCGGGACTCAAGAGATCATGCCCTGAGCTGAAATGCTTAACCGACTGAGCCACCCAGGCCACCCCTCGAATAGGCTTTTAATTGTAAGTTATTCTCCATTCTCTGTGGTGTTCTCTTTTTAAAAACCTTACGTTAAATATTAGTTCAGAGCTCTGATCTTGGGAAATATGAATTTTTCCTTCTTTTGATAAACAGTAAATATTTCCTTCCTGTTACGATTGGAAGTGGGTTTTTCTCATGGTCTAACCAGGCGATGATTATATATGTAAATTTATAACAAATTGTATGTAACGTTTAAATTCTAGCCCTTAAAATGTGACCAAGCTTTCCGGTTGTCTTTAAAGGAAACAAGGTTGATTGTGCACTGCCCCCTTTCAAATCATGTGACTCTTACGTTTAAAACGCTGCTTGCTTTTGGGAGTTGTGGGGGAAGGAGTGAAATGACGCAACATATAAGGCTTGATACACTATTCGCTATTGTTACCAGTGTTAACTATTTATAAATACAGGAAGTTTTCCACCATAGTTGCTGCTATTTATTACTTACTGTGTGTCAAAACTCTATACTAAGTACTTTCTATAAACCATCTCCTCTCATGCTTTAAAACTTTTCTGTGAAGTAGGAAAATGGTATCCCTACCACCCCTGCTTTACCATTGCGAAAACCAGGGCTCAGGATAAGTAATTACTCAAGTTCTGCAGCTACCAAGGCCAAGGTTATTTTTACCCTAAACTTGTCCTGAGTTTGTACCCTGGTGGTTCTTAAGTTTTATGTTCATTAGAATCACTCCAGCACTTAAAAAATACAGATTTCTAGGCCTTTTTCTGCCAAGGAGTTTACCTCATGGGTAATTGTAAGATTTGTGATCCTTGAACCAAACTTGGAGAAAACACTGCCCTGTAGACTTCTGTTACTAGATATTGCCTCATGTGGAAAACAACTAAATTTTACCTTCAGCCTATTTCCATGCTGACCCAAGTTTTTGGTTTTTATAATAAAATATTTTGAAATGTTAAGTTGGTCAAGCAGAAGATAATGTGGTTATGTAGTATCTTATCAGTTGAGGTTTTTCACCCTCTCTCTTTAAAACACGTTTATAATTTTAAACCAGTAATACAAAATACATACATTGGGTTTTTTTTCCCCCTCTTTTTATTGCTTTTTGAGCACATTCATGTTTTTTCAGTTGGATCATATTTTTGCATCCAGGTACTGTGGCTTTTCCAGGCTGTTCTAATTTGAAGCAACAAATGTCTTAGCCAGTTGATTGGATCTTTTACTTTTTTTAAAATAAGAAACATTATCTAGATGTGAAGAATCTTAGGCCTATCAGATTGCTGTGATAGGTTTCAGTTTTACACCTCTGATCAGTATAAGAAGAAAGTAGAAGAGCCTTGGACTGTCAAAAAACTATGTACCAATTGGGCCGGTTAGTTACTTTATGACCTCTTGGTTATGGCATATAGTCTTTACTAGTCAATTTTCTTACCTGTAAATTAGAGATTTTAACATGGCTTGATGGCATGCCCTCTTTCCTATTGTTTTGACCAAATGAGTATGTGAACATTTCTGTGAAAACTAAAAGCCTATTCGAATATGAGGTGGTAGTATTTTTCAGAAGCTTGTGGATGAATGATGCATTTATTTTAGTACTTTTCACAATTAGTGTCAAAATAATGGGTGCTTACTGAGGGTTTGATTCTATGGAAGTAACACTAATTGTCTCTTTAGTAGGAGATGTTTTTAGCTATCCAGGATGCAGAACAAAAAGGCTTTATAAAAGCTAATGTGGATGGAGCATCTCCATACTCATTATTGTGCTTAGAGCTTGTGATGTTATTTTAGACACACTTTAGGTAAGTTTTATAGTTTGGCTTCCTAGTTCATAAAAGATGGGGATTCTGTAAGCTATCCCAGGTTAACGGTTTATAGCTTTTTTTTTTTTTTAAAGATTTTATTTATTTATTCGACAGAGGTAGAGACAGCCAGCGAAAGAGGGAACACAAGCAGGGAGAGTGGGAGAGGAAGAAGCAGGCTCATAGCAGAGGAGCCTGATGTGGGGCTCGATCCCATAACGCCAGGATCATGCCCTGAGCCGAAGGCAGACGCCCAACCGCTGTGCCACCCAGGCGCCCTGGTTTATAGCTTTTTTGATAAAAAAAAAAAAAATCTTACGAGCTATTTATTTCATGAAAATTTGGACCTAAGTCGTTGGTTAGCCCTGAGAATAGGCTGTGTTTTGGCATAGCACAACTCTGTTCTTCAGGAAGATAATTTTCTAGATAGCTATCTTTTAAAAATTCCTGATGATGGAGGTCTGGGGAATTTAGAACCTGTTTCCAGATACTACATTATCAAATTGGTTAAGTAGGAATAGAAAATTTGTTGTATAAATCAGTAGGGTTGTCTTCCTAAGAATCTTAGAAAATAGGAAAGGCCCGGTGGTGGTGTCTATATCTGAAATAGGGATGTGTGCATTGAGGGTGAATTGGCACATGACCGTAAGTGAATGTACCTCTTGATTGAGTTTACCAGTGCTCTTAAGTCTTAGAAAATACCTTTATTTTCAAATGTAACCATACCCCATGGCTTTTCTTTGTGTTGAGTAGGTTTAAAGCAGAATATAAGAAGCAGATTTTTAGATGGGAAAATAGAATTTGTAGAGTACCTGTCCTAAAATATCTGTATTTAGCCACATTCTCTCGTTTCACCACCTAATAGAGTTTGACCTTGTTCCACTGTTAAGAATTGGAAACTAAGGTGTCCCTGGGTGGCTCAGTCATCAGGCGTCTGCCTTTGGCTCAGCTCATGATCCCAGGGGTCCTGGAATCCAGCCCCACATTGGGCTCCCTGCTCAGCAGGAAGCCTGCTTTTCCCTCTCCTACTCCCCCTGCTTGTGTTCCCTCTCTCGCTGTGTCTCTCTCTGGCAAATAAATAAGTAAAATCTTAAAAAAAAAAAAAAAAAAGGAAACTGAATTTAGAATATCCATCTCCTAGTGAACTTTATAACTGATTAGTATTTGTCTTGATACTTTAATCTTTACCTACTGCCTGCCATCCAAATATCTTTATAAATAATCTGGAGAGTTAGAAGCGCCATCCATCCTGTGTGGAAAAAAACATACATTAGCAATAAATTTGGCCTAGGACGCCTAATACTCTGTTTTCACATAGAAAGTTCAGTGCGGTGTCATTATCATTCCTTTGTGAGGGGAGGGTACTGCAAAAGCAAAATTATAACCAGCTGTTCTAAAGGATCTTAATTTCATTCTTGGGATTATCTTGTGCTGTGCAGTGTCCCCAGCTACATTTTTTGAGGGGTTGGGGGAAGCCTCTTTGTAGATGGTGTTCTTCATAAACAAACTGTCATATACTAGTATGTACCCGGCAACCCGCACCTGTAATTTATGGCTGTTTATAAAGAACCTACTCTTCTTATCTAACATACTTTTATTTTCATAATGATTAGAATACTGATCTGAGAGTGTATTTTGGTATTGAGTTCATTTAGAGAGCCACAGAAATTGGCAGAGTTGGTTCAACTCGTCTTTGGCTTAAGTTAGAATATACAATTAGTCGTCTGCTGGTATTTCAGAAGTTTGTTGTTACGTACAATAGTTAAGACTATTGTACTTAACGGGGAGATCTGGAATTTTTTGTTCTATTTTATTTTATGTTTTTAAAAGATTTATTTATTTGACGGAGATAGAGACAGCCAGTGAGAGAGGGAACACAAGCAGGGAGAGTGGGAGAGGAAGAAGCAGGCTCATAACGGAAGAGCCTGATGTGGGGCTCGATCCCACAACGCTGGGATCACGCCCTGAGCCGAAGGCAGATGCTTAACCGCTGTGCCACCCAGGCGCCCCTTTTGTTCTATTTTAAATTAGTATTTGTTCATTCATTTATTCATTTAACAGACATTTTTTTTATTATCTCCTAGAGTTTTGGCACACTTTGGGAAATCTAGAACTATACAGTCTGTATCTACTATTGGGAATAATAGAGATTTTGAAAGGACTTGGAAAGTAAACCTTTCAAACTGTAGTTTTATCCTTCCTTGGGTTAATTCAAAAAAATTATTGCCTTTTCCTGTGATGACAAAGTCATAAAAACAACCTATGTTTTGAAACAGAAGTGATGGAACCTGTGATAAATGAAAGAAGTGTTTTACTTCTAATGTTACTTGGTGTCTTGTGGTGCCACTGTAGAACGCATTCCCTTCATTTAGGGTAGTGTGGAGAGCCTGTGATTTGGAATCAAATAGAGTTCCAGTTCTGTCATTTTACTAGCTCTGTGGTCCTCAGCACATCACTCAGCCACTCTGGACCTCAAGTACTCCTACCTTTCCTTTTGGGAAGACTAACTCATAGTATTGCTGTGATAATTTTAATGTGTGAGCACATAATATGGTATTTTACTTTGAATGGATATTCTTACCCTCCTTTTTGCTTTTCTCTTCATTTCGCCTGAAGGTCCCATGTTTTTAGTTTGTTTCATGGCCTTTGAGGACTTTTTAGTTTGAATATACTATAGCTGTGTGACCGTGTTCGTCTTTGCAGTGTACTTACGGAGTTGAAGTTTTATAAATTTACGATATTTTGGTATCCATTCCATTGAACATGAACACAAACAAGGAAGGCATAAAAGGTTCCTTTACTACATACTTACGCTTTATTGTTATTCTGTTGATGGACTTTTCTAATATTTGTTGTTTGTGCATAAAGTTCTTGCTTTTTGTATTTATTTAGGTTCTCAATCTACCAAAGAGGGTTTGAACACTTCGAAAGACTGCATGTGTATCTTCCTAGGTTGCTTTTCATGTTTTATTCATTCATTGTCCGTTGTAGTCATTCATACCAGCAGTATATTGGACCGTTTGTTTAACTGTACTCCAGTTAGCATGGGGAATGATCCTTTAATGTTTGCTAAAGTGATGGGTGAAAAATAACATCTTTACTTAAATATGTATTTAAAATTATTAGTGAGGCTGAACATTCTGATATGTTTTAATTAATGTTTTAAAAGGAGTCTTGTCCATTTTTATGATTCCTTGATGTAGTTGAGATATTAATCTTTTATTGAAAATACGGGAAGTCAAACTTGGATAAGATACAAATTATAAATATTTAAGTTTTTTGTCTATTGATGTTTTTCTCTTGAGCTTTGTTTCTCAACCTTAAATAGTGGAAATCCTTCATCCCTTCCAGACGTTAATAGGAGAATTTCTTCCTGTTTTCTTCTAGATGTTTTTAGTGGCCTTATTTTTTAGAAATTAGCCCTTGAATTCATCAAAACATTTATTGTTGCATGCTGTGATCTCAATAAGTCCTCTCCACCTCATTTCCCAAATAGCTAACTAATGTCTCAGAACCATTCATATTTATATTACTTCCCTTTGGGAGTTTTGAAGTTGCTTTTAGCTTACATGTTAATTTGAAAAGAATATATTTCCATCCAGAATTTGGGTTGTCCAGTTTCCTTTATATTCATATAGTCTATTTTTTAAGAGCATTTTTGAGCATTTTGTATTTTTTTTAAATGCCTTTATGAATAGGATAACTTTCATTAGAAACTTTTATTACTGGCAAACAGCAAAAATAGTAAATACTAAAAAGTAATTTTTTGTCTTTTATTTGGTATCTTACCTACTTAGAAATCTAGAAATAAGTACAAGTAATGGGAAATATTTCATTTTATAAGCAGTTTATAATTATATGCATGCATGTGTCCTCTTCCTCTAATAGGTTGAAAGGGTAATGACAGGATAAATGATATTTTAGATGAAAACCGTCTTGGTGATTTAAGTTCTCATGCAGTCTGTGAAAGGACTAAGTGATTTTGCACATCTTTAAAATGTTAAACAAGATAATGTAAGTGCAAATCACTGCCTACCATCTAGTAGGCACTAATGGTGGTCTGGTTACATTTCCCTTTTTCAAAAACTTTTGTTGCTTTTGGTCAAATTTATCCATACCTATTTAAAACACTGCCAGCGTTTTCTTTGAAGTGGTAGTTCTATGGCATGAAAAGTAAATCTGGCCAGTCCATGTGCTCTGATGAAAATGGTTTCATTTTCTCTTTTATGTAAGTATAATGATCTTAGAGTCACGGATTTGGTAAAAGTTTTAAGAGGCCTTGGGTGGTGGTACCTGGGCTACTCTCTTTTACAGATACGGGGACTGACTTCTAGATAAATTTGTTGGTGTTAATGCCGACTAGCAACTGAAATCATGAATGTAGCCCAGACTCACTCATACCCTTTTATAGTAACCCTCCTAAAAGGGTTGTCATGCATACTTGGTCGGAATGAAGACCACAACTTCCTTGAACAATAGGGAAAGCCTTCACACGTCTGTGGGAAAAATGTTTTTCCCCTGCAGCTTCAGCATTGGTGTTTCTCCCCACTCATTAGAATGTCTTCTCAGGATACCTGCTCAAGTATACAAAGGACATTTACCTATGGACTGATAGTTGTCTGGCTTATGATATTTTCTTAAACAGTTTAAACCTGGATTATTTCATTTAATGAATCCATGTCCTTTTGTTTTCTGTCTAAATATAGCTGGTTTTTTAAAGCATTTTAGGTCTGATGGACCATTTTTGTTATTTCTCTTTGTGTTTCTACCTGGATCTGTGAGACAACTGTCTTGTGGCTTGAGTGGTATTACCGAGTCTAGTGTAATCACCAGCCCCTTTTCTGATAACAGTTCTTTTATTACTGCAGTTTCAGCTGCTTTGACAGTCTTATCCCACTTGGTGTCAGTTTAAACCTTTGTCTTTCTCACGTATAGTCTTCCTCATTTTGTCTTTGCAGCTGGCTTTTTGATACCAACTGCAGAAACACGGATTATCCATAAAGTCTAAAGTAGAGACTGCTTTAATAGGATGTATTTGCAGTTGATTAGTTTGTTTAATTTTTCTTTAACTGGTTATTATCATTATCTTTCCAGAAGAGGTGGAACTATGAGAACCTTCTGCTTGATGATTTAAAGAGCTTGCTCCTCTTCAAACTTTAATCTAGTTGGGAGAACATGGTCAGTTGATAAAGGTCTGGGGGAAGGGTTGGAAGGTGATGTTTGACTAGCTTACTCTTCTTGCCATTTTCATATGGTTTAAAACAGCAATAAAAAACCCATCAATGAAGAAAAAATGTAATTATATTCCATTCTTTGGCATCTAAGGTGAAAATTGCCTCCTTTTTCTTATTTTTCACCCAGTGTTTCTGTCGTAGCCCGGTGGAATGTTCTGAGCTTAGTGCAAGAGGCCTTTTGTGAAGTCAGGATACAGCATGGAAGTATTTTTCTACCTTAGGCCCTTAAAACAGCCCGTTTCTCCTCCCTTCAGTGAACTTGACTTAGATGTGTAGACAGCTTTGAGGAAAGAGGACGACGCTGGCTGTTTTCTTGTCTCTGGGAGTAGCTAAATCTGGAATTCTGTGAAATGTGAAAGGATTCCTAGTGGCAGAACTTGAGTTTGGACCTTCCTCTGAGTTTAAATGTAGATGTTCCCTGTCTCGGGACCTTTTTGTCTTAAAAGGTAGCTTTATAATTTGATAACTGAGCTGGCTTAGGTTCCCAGCGTGTGGAGGGGGGCAGAGAGGGGATAGATTTTAGTCTAGTCAATTACGGGTATCTAAACCATCTATTAGGAAGCTGAATGTGACCAGAATACGGAATACTCTAATATGATTGTGAATTTTCACATCCAGTAACTCACCTACTTGACCTGGCTCAGTTTTAGCCGGTAAATAAAGATACTATTGTGGCATAGAACTGTATCTTCCTTTTTCCTAGCTCGGTTATGTGTTGTTAGTGATCAGTAGCATTGACTCCAGGTATGGCACACTAATGTTAATGGCTGGATTGCAGAGCTGCAACAACTGTTATTGAATTGTGCTAGGGCAGTAGGGAGGTTACTTGAAAAACCTAGGTTGGAGCGATTGTGGAGGGTCTGAGAAGGCCTGAGAGGAGTTTCAGATGCTTTCACTTAAGCAATAGAAACATTTTTGCTCAGGATTCTGACATAATGGAATTGATGTTTTAAGATGAAGAATCTCACAAATGTATGCACTTACTAGAACAGAGAAAGAGGCAAAAGACAGTTAAAACAAACCATTTTTCAAATATTTAGTTCACTGTGGTAACATTCAAAATACTAGGTAACTTTACCTCATGACCATGTAAAATTGTGAGTGTCCCTTGATATGTAGGCCTATCTGCATTCCTTCCTCCTTGATTTTCTCTGAAGTATTTTTCTCCTGAGAACTGTTTGTATCAGTTGTTACTGTGTGTAAGACCTTTTTTAAAGGATGAACACCAGTGAGAGCTATTTATTGTGTGTCATTTATAAATTTTGAGAGGCTAAGCGTCTTTCACCTCTTTTGATCTGCGAGGTTTAACTCTAAACAATTAAAAAAAATACCAAAGAATACTTAGGCAAAACCTTGTGATTTCAACCTTTTACTTTCTACCCCAATATAAAGTGTCATAAAAGCATACTGATGTTATCAATTATATCTAGACTTTTAAATTTGCCTTTTAGACTTAACTTTAGCAGTGGTTCTCAAAGTGTGGTCCTCAGATCAGCAGAATGCACATGACCCAGGAACTTAAGTTCTGGTTAGGAATTTCTGACCTAGGTTATGAATGCAAGTTCTTAGAGCATACCCCAGGCCTACTTAACCAGAAACACTGGGGATGAAATTTAACAGTGTTTTGTTTTCTTTTTAATTTTATTTATTTTATCTGAGAGAGAGGGACACAGAGAGATCACAGAGGCAGAGGGAGAGGAAGAAGCAGACTCGCCACTGAGCAGAGAGCCTGATCGCGGGGCTTGATCCCAGCACCCTGAGATCATGACCCGAGCTGAAGGCAGACACCCAACCGACGGGCAGCCCAAGTGCCCTGAGACTTAACAGTGTTTTAGCAGGAAAGCCCTCCAAGTGATTCTGGTGCAAGGCCAAGTTTTGAGAACCATTGATTTGAGAAGCAAAGAAAGGATGTTATTTATTTCATCTGAATTATATAAGAATCTGAGATTCAGAAGGAAAGGGATGGGATAGAATATATAATTAATGGAAATTCATGACTTTTGTGGGTTAGTTTCACTGCTAGTGTGGAGGCTATGATTGCTTTTCATTTCTTTTAAACTACAAAGATATTTTGACTGTCAAAACAATTTACTATTAATATAAACGGAGAAAGGTGAGTTTTTGGATGATTTTTTTGTTCACCTGAGTGGACCTGATGGAATCTCTTGCTGGGTCACTTTGGTAAAGATTCTCATTCCTAATCCAGGTCAGCATAGTGGCTAGAAGCAGTATAAAATGATGGCAGTTATTTCCAGTGTTTCAGCAATGGAAATACTTCACACTGATTATTTGGGTGCTAGGCTGTATTTCATCTTATTTAATATGAACAAAAAGGAGCCTTTCTGTGTGTGTGTGTGTAACAGTTTTACTGAGATAAGAATTCATGTGTAATTCACTATTTTAAAGTATACTGTTCATTGGCTTTTAGTGCAGTCAGAGTTGTGCAAATATTTGCATAATCTATTTTTTCCTAATAACAAATTGATTTACTCCAGGTATTGGTTGATCACATAAAAATTAAGTCAGTAGAAGCAAATCGAGTATCCTTCAACAGATGAATAATAGAATATGGCATAAACATAATATGGAGTGTTACCTATCTTTAAAAAGGAAGCAGGTTCTGACATATGCTACAACCTTGAGAATGAACCTTGAGGATATAATGCTAAGTGAAATAAGCTTGTTACAAAAAGACAGGTATGATTCCACTTCCATAAGGTACCTAGAGCAGTGAACTCCATGGATACAGAAGGAAGAATGGTGTTTGTCAGGGTCTAGAGAGAAGGGGGAACCAGAGGTTGCTGTTAAAGTGGATACAGAGTTTTAGTTTTGCAAGATGGAAAGACTTCTGGAGATGGATGTTGCTGATGGTTGCACAGCAAATTGAAAAAAGAAAAAACTTAATCAAAACGTGCTGTATTTCCAATTATTTTAACTATCTTTGAAGAATCTTTCTTTTTATAAACTGGAAGATCAGTGTTAACAGCATTTTTGTAAGTTGCCAGGTACCAACTCATATTTGGTGTGCCAGGATGCAGAGTCGATAAATTTTGAGAGAATTTTAGTATTTTTAAATTGAGGTATAATTCATTTATTGTAACATTCACCTCTTTAATGTGTACGGTTAAGTGTGTTTCAGTGTGTTTACAGAGTTGTGTAGCTATGATCACTAATTTTGGAATGTTTCATCATCCCCGAAAGAAACCCTCTATCCATTAGCTGTCATCCCCACCTGTCTCCCGCG
>NC_048230.1:28887186-29132232 GCF_002007445.2 Ailuropoda melanoleuca | reverse complement strand
TCTGGATTTGCTTATGCTAGACATTCATGTAAATGGAATCATAGTATGTGGCCTTTAGTTTTGTGCTTTAGCATAATGAAAAAAAAAACATTTTTCATGGTTTATACATGATACAGAATTTATCAGTATTTCATTTCTCTTAATGGCCAAATGATATCCCAGTGTATGGCTTTACCACATTTTGTTTCTTCTTTCATCCATTGCTGGGCTTTCAGTCTTTTGGCTTATTATGAGAAATGTTGCTAGGAACATTCATGTACAAGATTTTGTAGACATGTTTTCAGTTCTTAGGTGTGTACTTAGGAGTGGAATTGCTGGGTCATATGGCAGTTCCATGTTTGTTTTTGAAGAACAGACAAACTTTTCCAAAGAGGCTGCATAATTTTACATTCCCGCCAGCAGTGGATGAGGGTTCTAGTCCCACATCTTTGCCAATATTTTTATTGTCCGCTTTTTTAGCCGTGTTGGTGGTGTGGTTTGACATTTCTCTAGTGACTAATGATGTTGATCCATTTGCGTATCTCAGGTACTTAGCCATTTGTATATCATGGGAGAAATAGCTATTTATATCCTTTGCCCATTTTTGAAAGTGGTTTGGTTATTTGTTTTAATTATTGAATTGTGTTTTTTATGTGTTCTTAATACAAGTCTCTTGTCAGATATGTGATTTGCAGATATTTTCTTCTGTTCTTTGGGCTATTTTCACTTGCCTGATTTGGTCATTACACAAAACTTTTCAATTTTCATAGTCCATTTTACCTTTTTTTCTTTGTTTCTTTTGCTCTTTATATCATAGCATGAGACATTATTGCCTAACCCAAAGACATGCAGTATTTACTCTTCTGCTTCCTTCTAGTTTTATAATTTAGCTCTTACAGGTAATCCTGTGATCCATTTTGTGTTAATTTTGTATATGGCATGAGGTGTAGGGGTCCAAATTCCTTTTTTTTTTTTTTTTTTGCTTGTTGTCCCAGCATCTTAATTGTAAGGATTGTTCTTTCCCATCATGTGTTTTAAGATGGAAATGCATATAATTTTAAAATGGAAACGTACTTGTTTTTTAAATTTTGGTGGTGTATAGGTCATATTATTCTTTGCTATTTTTTTTATTTTCCAAATATCTGTAAAGAACCTTTGTGAATAAAAATACACAAACACACCAGAGTATTAACAGTGACTGTTTCTGAAGGATGGGATGGGAATAGAGAAAGAGGAAATGCTGACTTTCATTTATTTAATACTTTTAAAATTTATAATGTAAAAAAGTAGAAAATAATTCTTACCTCTCTTGATTATACTGATTTACTTAAATAATTATGGCAGAGTTTGTTTATTTAAGGTTTTATTTATTTGAGAGAGTGAGAGTGCAAGAGAGCACACCAGCAGGGTGGGGGCTGGGCTTGGGGCAGAGGGAGAGGGAGAAGCAGGCTCTCTGCTGAGCAGGGAGCCCCATGTGGGGCTCCGTCCCAGGACCCTGGGATCTTGACCTGAGCCGAAGGCTTAACCAACTGGGTCACTAGGCGCCCCATTTTATGGAAGTTTTTAGATCAGGGCCAAAAGTCCTTTAAGTGTCTGTGTGTGTGTTTTAAGGACAGTGCTTTCTAAGAATGCTTTCTGTTGTTGGAGTGATAGTCCAAAGTCAGTGGCTACTATTGTAGGATAGCGAAGTGAGAAGGAAACTTAAATTCACTTAGTGCCTGTCACTGACATATGCTTTTATGTATGTTAATATATATTAATCTTTCACATTTTTACAGATAAGAAAAAAGTGTACTAGGCATTGTGAATGACTTAACCATTGTCTGATAGCATAGTAGTTGGTTAAAAGCAAGAACTAGAATCAGGGTTGTATTACTCCAAAGCTTAGGTTTTCTCTGTGCTGACTAGTACATACTAAGCAGTTCATTGAATGCTTCAAAAACATGTGTCCATATACATAGATGAATAATATACTGGGTCGAGGAATCCTAATGGAGAAATGGATGTTAAAAAAGATTAATAATGGAAATCATGAAGTGTCTTGAGGAAGCTAGGGCTTTTGAACTTGATGAGAGTGAGTATTTAATTTTATTTGTCACAATATCCAAAGCATGTTAGGGACTGTATATTTCTTTGCCTTTGAAAGATTTTAAACTCAGTTCCAAAAATTTGGCAAGTTCCATAAGAGGACAGAAAATAACGGGAATACTGTGAGTTCATTTTAATAAAGATGAAAGGTTTTTGCCTCACTTATTTAGTAAATAGACATTATGTTCCTATGTTGTCCCATGTATTGCTCTAGGTTTGGGGGTGAGCAGCAAATAAAGCCTTCTAGTTTTCCTTTTACATGCTTTCCCCTTTAGTGGATTGACACTAGTTTCCTCTCAAAAACTTAAGACTTCATAGACTTTTAATGGTAATACTTTGGTGCCTTTAGCCCCTGGGGGCAGTTGAGTGTAAATAGGTTTAATGAACTCTAAGGCAGGATTCCTCATTAGAGGTAAAATTGTGTGCGTCCTGTATTTGTTACTTGTGAATTCTCCTTCCCCTTGTTAAGTATGTTTGTGAGTTACTGTGATGATCCCTGGACTCCAGTTCTTGATGTCAGGTGAGGCCTTTGGATCAGGTGAAAAATACTACCTCATTTTTGTATTGGACTTAGTATTTTTAAAGATCTTTGAACCTCTAGATTACTGTATATCCAAACAACCAGGCTTGTTTTTAATTTAGGGAACTGAAGGCTAGTGTTTATTTTGTGTGTGAGGGAGCGGTGTTCTCCTGAAGTTAAGTCCACAGTCAGGAAATGTGAATTCTGTTCCTGGATAGCTTATGAACCTGGGGCAATCACTTAACTAGTCTCATCTGCGGTGAGGCACTGTTCACTTCTGAGGGCAGCTAGAGAGGCTAGGAAGCTGGTTGTAACACACTTCAACTATCTTCTCACCTGGATTTTTCCACTGAAGGGATGAATCATTCTTGTGAAATCAGTTTAAAGATGAAAGGCACATTGTTACTGTTTGAGTGCACACTGAAGACTTTTATGACAGTTGTATCTAGAGGGGGTGAATTCCACCTTTTTCTCCAATAAATATTGTACTTGTTACAAAATTACAAAGATTTTTTTGCTGGGCTCTGAAGATAATATGCTATAGTTAAATTTTGAGAATGCAAAATTAGATAGTAAGTACTGTCTTTGATGAATACAGGGCAGAAATAGTAATGCACTCTAAAAAATATAATAAGCTCCTAAGGTTTAGAGAAAGGGGAGGGGATGATTCATATCTGTTTGGAATATCTGGAAATATTTCAGAAAAATGCTTTAGCATGAAATACTATTTTGACTGATAGGTATTAGGATGGGGTTGAATAGTAAATAAGTAGAGTAAAAAAGGAAGAAGGCAGGCGAGGGGACAGAAGTAAGCCAAGGGAACAAGTGTGAACAGAAGCCCAGAAGAAGAGATAAGCATAATGTTTTGAGAGAAGGGTTTGACACGCTGTGGAGCATCTGCTTTCTGTTTCTGGGTTACACTGTACTCCAGCTCTGCTGCTACCCCACCCCAAAGAACAAGTGTTCAGGAGAGGTATTTTGATCTGGAAATAATTGAAGAATGTGATTTTTCAGTATTTATATTTGGTTTGTGGGACTCAACTCCCAGCCCAGAAAATAAAAGTAACCATGACAAACTAAGTGCTTTGTATTTTAATTTACAGATTCTAGGAAATACTGTGTGTTGGCTGACATAATTTGGTCCATAATGGTGTTAAACTGCTCTTGTGTTTTGCCTTCGAAGTCATTAGTGTTTTGACCTTCTGGTTTTCTTCTCTTGGTTTTATTTAATTTTGAACCTTGGGAAGAAAGATACTGTGTAAATTCACTAAAAGATTCCCCATCCCTTTTTGGTTCGTTCTGAATCTTCATGAAACAATTTGGAAACAGAGAGCCTGAGTGGGGTGGGCAAAGGGAAAAGCCTACAAGTTTGGTTGATAAATGTCAGGAGGAAATGAGGTGGGATTGGACTTTGGGCAACCTGTCTGCTTAGTGTGTTTATGTCATGGGCATTATCATTGAGAATTTCATTTTAAATGTGAGTCCTGATATTGGCAAATTTCTACTTTTTGTGGATCATTTTAGGTCATTTCTAGGAAATTGTTTTAGCAAAAGAGAGTATGAATTTGGTTCAGCTCTGTTTACTTCTGAGAGGGGTGATGAACGTGTGTGTATGTAAAATAAAATATAATGTAAACTTTGTGGTGAATTCAGAATAACTCAGGTTTCAAAAAAAAGAGTTTTGAACAAGGAAAGGGACATTAGCTTATAGCATTCATAGCATTCAGAAGGAAGTAATCTTTGTTTAAAGAATGTAGATTAGGAAATTTTATCTTAGGGTCTTCTATGTGAAGATTACTATGGATTATTATTTTCATAAAAAGTGTATTATAATTGGTTAGTGTATAGGGTTATGACTCAGAACATGCAGCGCCCAATTCTTAACTGTTGAACAGCTGTTGAGCCTACTGCATCTCACAGAATGTATGATGAGTGATTTTTTTTTTGACTGGTGTAGGAACATTTGATGCCTGCTCTGTTATGTGTGAGCTTCCCAAGGTAAGAGATTCTCAAAATGATGACATTTTATTAAACTCAAGTAGATGTCTTAAGAAATGCAAGATTTGAGTAGAGCCTAGTTTGCCATAGCCCTTTGGAGAATTGTTGAATCACCGTTTTGGTAGATTTTTGCCTGACTTAAGCACCTATGACACATTTTAAGATGACAATATATAGTTTAGGAAGAAATCTTTCACCCTTAAAGTTCATTGCTGTTATGCCTTTAATCTTTGAGAATATCTGGGTCAACCCTGTGGATCCTTGATCGTACCTCTCATTACCTGGATAAAATCAAGAGGTTTCTCTTAGGCTGGTGTTTGCCACCTCCCACCCCCTTATGTTTTATTATAGAAAATTTAAGCTTACATAGAAATGGAGAGGACAGTGTTGTAAAACGCCACTGTGTGTTTCACTAGCTACAACAGGCATCAACTCATAGCTATTTAAGTTTTACCCAGACCACCCCCCACACCCCTACATACACACACTTTATTACGAAGCCATTTGTCTGTAACATGTTATTTCATCTGCAAATATTTCAGAATCTGTCTCTAAAAGATAATAGCTCTTTTGCTGCCCCCTCCCCATCTTTTTCTTTTTAAAAAGTATTCCTGTGTTTGTTGAAAAAGATAGAAGAAATGATGTAGAGTGTGGAGGGGACAAAGAGTGGAAATTAGGTCCAGTTGTTACTTGACTTTGAGAAGAGAAAAGGACCGGAGAGACCCAGAACCATAAAGGGGATATCAGCTAGAATCCATTTAATTATCACAAGATGGTACATTCTTCTCCTCCCCTCTTTGCCTCTGTCTTACAGGCCTCTCTCCAGTATTGTGGCCCCTCTTCTTTCCCTACTATTCGAATATTAAAGTGCCTAAGGATTTAGTTTTCAGGCCCACCTATATATCCTTTCTGAAGTTCAGATTTATAGCCAAGGTCTGTCTTGTAAACACCTCAACTTTAATATGTTCAAAATGGAGCTCTTTCTTCTCCTTGCTAAAACCCAGCTTATTCTATTGTGATCAGTACCCTTCTCATCCACCCCCGATTCCACTTCCCTACCGTATCACCATTACTTAGCATGCTGCCTTAGTGTCTCTTCTTCAGGAAACAGTTTAAAATATGCCTTTCTTCACCACCTATTTCAAGATGGCTTTTCCCAATTATTTTGTCCCGTCACCCAGGTTCCATCATAGAACTAACCATAAGTTAAAATAACGTTGTTCGTGTATTTGTTTTGTCTCCTGTCCACTACAGTGTAATCTCTATTATGGTTTATGGTACTTAAGCTCAGTGCTTAACACAGCCTTGGCAAACAATACACATTGTATGAATGAAGATACTAGAGAAGGTAAAAATTAATGAGGAATTTTCTTTTTCTGCCTTCTTGTATCTTTTAACCAATGAAACTGGAGGATGCAGAAGAAAGGATACTGTTTAACTTGGTTAAATTAATTTGGGATTTAAGTTATCAGGTATCTTTACTTAAAATTTTTAGAATTAAAAATTCTAATTAATAGAATAAAAACACCTTGTCATTTCATTGAGCTTTTATAAATCTGTTGCCACCCTAGTGAGCTGATAACTCACTATGTAAAACTTCTAGGCTCTTAGGAATAGGGAGGTTAGGAAGATTGAATAGCAGATTGCTTTTTATACTTAGGTATCTGCAAAAGTATCCCATTTCTATTTCTCCATGCTCTGATTTCTGCTTCTTTCTCTGTTATATCTGTTTTTATAGTATGTTGTGTTCTTCTCTTTCTGGAGTGTAGAACAGTTTACCACCTCTCTTTTGAGAGTTGCTTTTTAAAGTTGTGGTGATTTCTGGTTATGTTTCATAGTAAAATTACTGCAGTTGAAGTGGTATGAAAAGACCAGTGTCCTTGAATGAAGGAGTCTTAGCGTTCTTCCAGTACTGCTCCCTCGTGCCAGTTGGTAGTAATAGGTCTAGTAAGGATTTGGCGATCAGATACTTGGTTTTAAATTAAATGTTGGTTTTATCAATATTTTAATAATTAAATAATTATTATTAATTGAGTAACCATTAACAAATTAACCCTCTTCTATTAAATGGAGGCCTTGGCTAGGTGGTTATGAGGAAAACCTTGTAAAATGGCCAGCATAGTATGTGACATGTAATGGACTCTCAACAAATACTCTCCATTATTATTTTGGGCAAATCCATCTCTGGGTTTCTATTTCTCTATGTGTAAAGTTAGGAGATTTGACTAGAGCAGTGGTCCCCCAACTTCAGTGTCCATCACCATCACCTGGAGGCTATTAAAACACAGATTGCTGGACCCAAAATTTCAGAGTTTATGATTTGATGGATCTGAGGTGGAGCCTTAGAGTGTGGGTTTCTAAAAAGCTCCCAGGTGATGCTACTGCTGCCCGTCTGGGATCTAAGCTGTGAAAACCACTGGACTTGAGAATCAGATAATCCTGCCAGTAGTGGTGGTAATAGCCAGAGTTTGAGACTGTGTGCCCGGCATGGTACAGAATGCTTTTCTACGTTTATATTGTTTGGTTCTCATGGTGATTGGTGGTAGTATCCTCTTTTAAAGGGTTAGATAGATTGTTGACGTTCACACAGCTAGCTAATAAATGGCAAAGTTGAGACTGCCCTGGTCTGCTTGCTTAGACACAGAGCACCTTTCTCTTGACCCAGAGGAGTGGCTTCTAACCTCGGCTTCCAACATACAGTTTTTCTTGTTAATTATTTGGCTTATGAACAGTTTTTTTGTTGCTAACTTCTGAGACTCCAAAGCTGGAACTTCTATTAAGAACTTAATTTGTACTTGGTGATTTAAAACTTAATATTTGTTTTATTGCCATCTTGCTTATTTCCTCAAATTTATAAGCTTCTTCAGGATATGGACCCTGTCTTTTGATCATTGTATAGTGCTCAGCAGAATGCTGTTCACATTGTAATAGTCCAGATGATAAAGATAATGGATATTGTAATCATTTTGCCAAATGCCAGTTAGGCACTCAGGTTTAATGCATAGGGTGTACTTTGAATACTCATGGCATTCAAGTTTCTTACTGCTTTGCTGCTTTTAAACAATTAAAATAAGACAGTGCTCATTAAGTAATTTTATTGAGAAAACTCTTAGCTGAACTTCAATATAAACATGAAATGAAAGGTCCTGTGTTCTGATTTCAGTTGTCCAGAAACTGGATGAATAAGGGCAATGATGTAGATCCTTTTAGCCTAATACTATGACTAAAAATGCTTCCCATATTTTATTTGTATTCTTGTTCAGCTGTCATTTTGACTGTTTAATTAATTCAGTGTAGAAGGATCTAAATCAGTGTAAAAACCAGACTCCGTTTCCTTTCTCTTTTATTCCTGTCTCTTTTATCATTGATCATAGATTGCAAATTTGTGACTTCTCGGATAAAACTGGTGGCAGTTAAAAATAAAATTGGTGGCAGTTTGAACCTCTATAATGATGTAAGAATCAGAGGGTTTTAGAGTGTAATTGAAAAGAAACTATGGCCTCCTTCTTTAGGTGTTCGTTCAGAAGGATGGGAAGGTACCTTAGTTAATTAACCAAGGTTTTGCTTTACTCTCTTGTGCTCTGTAGAATTTCTTAAAGAAATTTGTTTTGATGGCTGGAGATATATTTAGCTTTGCACCAGTAATCGCTGTTCTATAGAGATTTAAGGCAGCTTTTTAGGAAGAAGACCTTGATTTGATTCTCCAGTGTTGTCGCTGTAGTAATGCAAACTGTAGGAAAGAATGTGGGTGGGATTAACCAGGATTTTTATTTATTTGTTTAAAATTATGTTCTCTCCTCACCTGAGCTGTTTGAGTATGTATAAAACAGAACCATTTACCATTCCAAGTCAAGTCCTTTTATCTGCTTTCCAAAATGCCCACTATGAGCCACATGTTATGAGGGCTCAATTTTGTTGACTCAGAAGATACTGAGTTTTTTTAAGCGTTTTTTATTTAAATCACTCTAATCTTTATTGCTGTAGGTTGGTAGTTCACAACTTGGGCTGCTAAGTAGAATCACCTGGGAAGCATTTAAGGAAAAAGTCCAGGCCTTACCCCCAGTTAAATTTTGATTTAATTTATCTGGGGTGGGTCTCCAGTATTCATGTTTTTAATACCTCCCCAGATAATTCTAATGTATGGCCAGCATTGAGAAATACTGCCTAAAGACTCCAATAAATTTCTTGGAGGAAAATAGTTCCCCGCTACCCCCATCCTAAGTAGCTCCTGCAGAGGAGGTTAAGAATGTCAAATAAAACTGAATTTTATTTAAAAGCATGAAATTTAGTCCTGTATTTGGCAAATACATGAGTGGGCTTTGATTTATTTTAAAAATAATTTCCATTCTCCCCTTTAACAGACTTTGTTTGCTAAACTTATTTTGTCTCTTAAAAATAAAAATTCAGGGGCGCCTGGGTGGCACAGCGGTTAAGCGCCTGCCTTCGGCTCAGGGCGTGATCCTGGCGTTATGGGATCGAGCCCCACATCAGGCTCCTCCTCTATGAGCCTGCTTCTTCCTCTCCCACTCCCCCTGCTTGTGTTCCCTCTCTCGCTGGCTGTCTCTATCTCTGTCAAATAAATAAATAAAAAAAATCTTTAAAAAAAAATAAATAAAAATAAAAATTCAACATGCTTTGATTTATGGCTGATTTACCCACATTCCTGATATCAAGGACTCCATGGACCTCTAGCTTAACTTGATGAAGCAAGTCTATTTAAGTAATCATGTCAAATGGTGTAGCCAGTCTACTAATGCAAAAAAAGCAGTGTTGTCCAGATACTGTAATTCATTTCCCTGAATGAACCATCTTCATATATATTCCACTTTCACAGAGGTGGTGCTTAGAGGTGAGTTTGCAAGTTCAGTGAAACATGGGTCTCTGATTTATTTCAGAATCTTTTAACTTCCCTTTCTTTCCTAAGGTACTTAATTTCCATGTCTGACACCCTACCTGTATTTGCCAGCAAATTAAATGCTTGTTTTTATTCTTCTGAGAAATGCAATAAGCCATTCATTAGTTCATTCAACTAGAACATACTGCACTGTTCCCTGTGTTCAAGGAGCGAAATATAAGTCGAACACAGTCCCTGCTTTTATAGTGGTTAAATCCATTCTCACTGAGCTGACACAGATACCAGATTTTTCTCATCTCCATGTTCTGATCCATTGGTAAATCTTACTTGCTGCACCTTCAGATTACTTTATGAATGTAATTTGCCTTTTTCCATTTCCAGTGCTTCACACCAGTCCAAGCTATTATTTATCTTTTGACTGGACGACCACAGCAGCCTCCTAATTTGTCTTCCTGCTTCTTTGATCATCTACAGTGTGTTCACACAACAGCCAAAGTGAACTTAAAAATGTAAAAGATAGGGGTGCCTGGGTGTCTCCATCGGTTAAGCGTCTGACTCTTGATTTCAGCTCAGGTCTGGATCTCAGCCATGAGTTCAAGCCCAGCTTGGAGCCTACTTAAAAAACAAAACAAAACAGACAGACAAAACGTAAATGATAGCACATTGTATCCCTGCTCCAGTCTCTCCAAAGTCTTCATGTCGCACTTAAAGTCAAACTTCTTATCATAGGCTACAAAGGCCCTACAGAAGCTAGGCTATGTCTGCTTCCGTTTACCTCTTGGTTTGCATCTTACTGCTTTTCCCTTAGCTCACTGTGCTCCAACCACACTGGTCTTTTTACTCTTACTCTAGTGCATTCCTGTCTGTACATTTACTATTCCCTCTGTCTGGAAAGTTTTTGTGCAGGTCTCCTGTCACTTTGGTTCTTCATACTGTTCAGTTCCCTGCCACTTTTTAAAGAGCTGTTCTTGACGACCAGTTATAAAGGGACAGCTTCACATCACAATGACTTCTTAAAAAAGATTTATTTATTTTAGACGAAGAGTGTGCACTTGCACACGTGAGTGGGGGAGGGCCAGGGGGAGGGGGAGCAGACTCCCTGCTGAGCACAGGGCTCCATCTCACAACCTGGAGATCATAACCTGAGCTGAAACTAAGAGTCATAGGCTCAACCAACTGAGCCACCCATGCATCCGCACAATGACATTTTTTTATTCGCACGCACACACATGCTTTTGCTTACTAGTTTATTGTCTTTCTCCGCCTCTGGAATGTAAATTTCCTCCTGTTAGGGACTTTGTCCTGTTCACTACGATAACAAAAGTATCTTGAAACAGACATTTTTTTAAAAATGCTTGAATTAATGATTAAAATTATAATTATGGTGAGTATAGCAAAAGACAAGGTGTTCCATGAAAAGGGGCTACCAGGGAATTCTCCTTTGGTCTCTGCCAGTTTGGCCAGAGCGTAAAAGAGCAAGAGATATTGAGAGCAGTTGCTAAAGATGCTTGATGATATGAGCAGGAGCGAGGTCAAGCAGGACCTTTGGTCCTAGTTAAGAATTAGGGAAGGACTTGCTTTTTCTTTCCTTTTTTAAAGTCTTTTATGTAGGTATTGCAGTGTTCTAAGTTCATAGTTAGACAACGGTGAAGTATGACGTTATCGCTCACCTCTTACCAGGTACTTCCAACTAGTAACTGGCTTGGGAAGATGCCTTATAATGGAGAATAGAGAGGTGCTATGTTCAGTCATCAACATTTTACTTTTTCTTACTAATTTTTGATGCTGCTTTGAAGATGATGAGCAGAGATTTACAGCTCATTTTGTATTTTTTTTTTCTCTCAATTTGACTCATACGTGAAATTTTTTCTCCATTGGGAAAGGAAGATTCTGAAGAGAACACAGAATTGAATTCCTTTTCAGAAACTCTGGTTACTCTGAGCTGTTATTGGCCTTAGCCTTAGAGTGACTGAGGAGTGAAAATAATTTTTGAACTCCCTTGTGGGGAAAGTGACGGTGTTATGTAAAAGACATTTTATTAAATATGGTTGTTGCCGGCTTCCATAATCCCACAGTGTCATTTGACCTCTGATTAAACCCACTCTGTGAATCTAATGAGAGCCAGTTATAAATTACCTGCTGAATTTCCTGTGGCTTCCCTTTCTTCTCCTTTATTAGCATGATAATCTAGTCAGATGTATTACTTAGAGGTTGGGTAATGACCATGACTGATTATTGAAGGGAAGATTACATATTGGTAGGCAGTTTTTGTTGTTGAGTATGGCCAGAAACATTTTCACATTACTTTTTTTTCACTTAACAACAGAGATAAATAACCAGGTTATTTATGTATTTGTTTTTAGGGTACTCAGATATCTTGGAGGAAAGGAATGTGGAAAACTGAGGCCTGAATTCATTTAATTTAAAGTTGGGGGAAAGTGTTTCAGTTCTTAGTAAGTTAATATTTTCAGATTTTAAAGCCCCCTTTAATTTATTTCGCTAAAATATTCTGACAGATAACTCCTTGATATTGTCCAGAACCGTATAAAGATATGCTTTATGTATCTGTTGTAAGGATTTCAGATTTGACGAAGAAAAGCAGAGTGATCTAGTGGAAAGAATGCAGACTTTTTTTAAAAAAAAAAAAAAAGCTTTACTGAGGTGTTATTTATTTGTTTGTTTATAGATTAAGATTTTATTTATTTGAGAGGAGAGAAAGAGTGCATGCGCATGGGGGGGCACAAGGAGAGGGACAAGCAGACTCTCCACTAAGTGGGGATCCATGCAAGGCTCGATCCCAGGACCCTGAGATCATAACCTGAGTTGAAGGCAGATGCTTAACCGACTGAGCCACCCTGGCGCTCCTACTGATGTTTATTTTAGAATGCAGATTTTTGAGTCCGACCTAAGTTTGAGTTGCTGTTACTAATTAACTGTTGACTTGGTCCAAATTGCTCAGTGTCTAATAGCCTTGGAATACAATATATACTTCGTTAGTTGTTTTTAAGATTTTTAAAAGTATGTGTCAAGTACTAGGCCCTTCAGGTTTCAATTTAAGTGGCAACTATTTTTAATATTACTAAAGCTAACATGTAGTATACTCATCATTTCTGTCCTTTGGGATTTTAAATCCTGGGAACTAAAATGAAATGGGCAGTAGTGATGGTAAAATTGGATACTACTGAACACAGTCACACAAATTGATCTGAAAGGCTGAAATTGTTGGTTCTACTTCATTGTCCTTTAACTCATCTTTCCCTAAGCAGGGCATTCTTTTTTTTTTTTTTTAAGATTTTATTTATTTATTTGACAGAGCCAGCACAAGCAGGGGGAGCAGCAGGCAGAGGGAGGGGGAGAAGCAGGGTCTCCGCTGAGCAGGGAGCCCGATGTGGGGCTTGATCCCAGGACTCTGGGGCCATGAACGGAGCTGAAGGCAGTCTCTCAACTGACTGAGCCACCCAGGTGCCCCGAGGCAGGGCATTCTTATATAAGAGTTGGTTTTATTGTGTTCATGGGCAGGGTTCTCTTATTCTGCCCGTTTTATAAGAGATTTCCACTGAGTATAGCTGGCTTGTAGAGAATAAAGAGTAATGAGATGTGTTACTGTATGTATGATATCTTATGGTTCTGCCATCTCCACTCTTACCCCCTGCTTCTTAGGGCTTTGGGTGGTACCCCTGTGTATGCAGATGTATTTGGGGTCTAGAACTCTAGATCTAGGAGAAGTACTTTTTATTTACATTAAAGCTCGAATGAGTATATGTTGCTTGATTATGATGGATTAATTCATGTTTCTAACCATGCTTGTAGTTGATAGGAGATCCCTTCTCCATATTTCTCAGCCAGGTAATCTTGTAGCATTTTTGTTATGAATATGATTAGAAATGTTTCGTATTTCACATGTCTTTTTCTTTATTATAGCAGCCTAAATATGTTTGTGTCCCTTACCCACGACACATGATTTAGTGACTATGTAAGGGACTCATAAGTATACGGGGAAGTTCTGTGAAGGCAGAAGCCTAGCCTCTTAGACCCTGGACATTTTTTCTAATAAAGGAACTTCTGAAGCCTTTAATAGAGTGAGGGAACTTCTGTGTTTCCAGAATCAGTCACTAAATTGTTGATAAGGGACTTTGTCTGTTTAGGCTGTAGGTGCTAGCAGCTATATTCTGGCTTTAATTTCCTACCAGTACTCAATTATATCACCTTCAGGACCCATTACTTACTGTTGGAGGCCGGGTACTTTGTAGTTGCTGTAGAGAGTAAAATGGATAAAAGTCCCTGCCCTTATTTTCTAGTTGGGGATCAGGACAGTAAATGAGTAGAGTATATGTTATGTTAAATTGTGGTAAATGCTGTGGAGAAACAACAAAGCAGATGGGGGATAGGAGCACAGTGAAGGAGGAAGGGGCAGCATTAAATGCAGGGTAGTTAAGTGTGATGTACGTGGGGAAGGCATTTTGGGCAAAGGCATCAGCAGGTGCAGAAGCCCATGGACAAGGTCTGTGTGAGCTTTTACTCAGGTTTCTTTTTTTCTTTTCTTTCTTTTTTCTTTTTTTATGATTTTATTCATTTATTTGTCAGAACAAGCAGGCAGAGAAGCAGGCAGAGGAAGAGGGAGAAGCAGGCTCCCCACTGAGCAGGGAGCCTGATGCGGGACTCCATCCCAGGACCCCGGGATCATGACCTGAGCCGAAGGCAGATGTTTGACTGAGCCACCCAGGCATCCCTTTACTCAGTTTTTAACTATGTTTTTCCTCCAAGGTGTCACCTTTGGGCAGAGGAGTGACATGATCTGACCTAGTTTGAAAGAAACACAACTGCTGTGGACAAAAGTAGGGAAACGAGTTAAACTGGGGACTATCATAACATTCCTAGTGAGAGAGGGGGATGGTGGCTTGGGTGAGGGTGTTCAGGGTGGTGGAGTTTGTCAGAAGTAATGTTCAATTCTGGGTATATTTTGAAAGCAGAACAGATAGAATTTGCTGATGGGCTAGATGTGTGGGTTGTAAAAGAAGTTTTTTGGTCTCAGCCAGTAGAAGCAAAATGTTGTTCTTTACTGAGATGGGGATGGTGAGGGAGGGCAGGGGAATGATCAATTTAGTTTATATTACTGTGATAAAGATATTGTGATGCTAGAACATTACTCTTTGAATTTGGTATCATATATTAAAAATGTAATGGTAGATACATGCCATTATACAGTATATACATTATACAGTTTATACATTATACAGTATATACATCAAACGCCAAAACAAAGAGTGAACCCTAATGTCACATATGGACTTTAATACTAACGTTATCAGTTGGCTCATCAGTAATAACAAATCTCTTACACTAATGCATTACATTAATCATAAAGGAAACTGTAGGGGGGAGATGGGCACTCTGTACTTTTTGTTTAATTTTTCTATAAACCTAAAACTACTCTAAAAAATAAATTAATTTAAATAAAGCAGTTATGCTGATACATGCTATCATGCTTTTTCCGATCTTGGTCTTTGGTTCATTGCCAAGGCCTGTCTTTTTTTCCTCTTTTGCAGTAGCACATCAAATTGCCTTTCTCCCCTAATTCATTCGGTTTCTAACATAATTTCATGCCAATTAGATATCCAGATAGATCTCTTTTCCATTCTGTTAAGTTGTTCAGTTACTTCTGAGTTCTTTCCTCAAGTCAAGTAAAGATTGTCCCTCTTCATAGCATTTTTGCCATAATTTTTTGTCTTGACATCACCAATGTCCTGAAGCTCAGTAAGTGGTTTTGAATAGTAAGACCTGTTTGAGAAATAAGAGAATCATATGTGGCAACAGGCTTAAAAACATGATTTCACTGATGTTGTTCTTTTGTTCAGTCTGTTATCTGTGCCTTCTCTTGCTTTGCAGGGTTGTAGATCTCTACTGGGTTTTGTAGACCAGTCTTGATGGTCCCCCCTCAAAGGATTACAGCAGTTAGCACATTCTTGACTTTCCGTCTTTATGCCTGTCTAGGTGGAGGCTGAGTTTAGGGTGAATTGGATATCACTTTGTTTTGAATGCTGTATCTTAAAGGCAGGGACTAATGTGTTTTTATTTTGTGTATCACACAAAGTCACACATGTTATTAATGGTATAGTGGAATTGTCTGCTTCTTTAATTGAGAAGTAGCAAGAATTTCAAGGTTTTTTTAATATAAAACATGTTGCTTTTTAGGTAAGTGATTTTCATTTCTAGGGACATGGTGTTGTGGGTAGAAACAATAGCAATATTGAGAATATATTGCTTGTCTCTAATTGAAAGCTGCTTTCTGTGATAAGAGATTTAATTTGTGTTGAGAGTTTATTGTGCATGTTGTTGAGCCAGGAAAAAAAATGTTAAAAAATAAAACAATCATTTGGGTTTGTCTTTTCTTTTCTTCTGATGCAGACGTTTTAAAAGAAAATTTTATTTATTACTTTATTATAAAAGTAGTTTATTAAAACATTTAAAAACATAGGTAGCAAAACGATAGATTCCCAATTTAACGCTAATGCATTAGATGATAGGATAAAGAAGAGAGGAGGGTATTAATGTTCTTCTAGTGCCTGTACTCTTATGCTAGGATCATTAAACAGATAATTTCATTAAGTCACCGCAATGCTGAAGTTAGGTAGTTTCTCAGAAAAGAAACCGAGGCTCAGAGTAAGGAGGGGGGCAGAGACTTGCCCAGAGTCCCATGTAAGCACTAAGCAGTAAGCACCGGAGTGAAGATGGGAATCTAGTTATCTAGTTTTATCTCTGCTCTTTCTTCTTTGAAGGGCTGCCTTTCTCACATTTTATCTGTTTAAGATATATACCTATTACATTACCTTTAAAGATAGCTGCTAGTATCTGACTCATCAGATATGACTCTTCAGAATCTTGGTGGTGTACTGTTCTATTGTGTGAAACTGCATGGCTTATATAAATATACTTTAGGAAATTATGTTGCTTTCATTCAAGCTTAAAAACACAGGGTTCTCCTGTAACAAACAGCTTAGAGTTCTTCCATGTCAAGCAGGAGGTTTGTACAGGGTGTCTAAGACTTTGTTCTGTTTCCAGAGCTATTGCCCACCCCTGCCAAGAATGAAGCTCACTTTGTCATTCGGATTTTATTATGTTGGTTGTCTTAACAGTAAAAAATATGGAAGCTCTCTTAAAATATAATTGACCTATAACATTGTGTAAAGTTTAAGATAAACTTAAGGATTCTTTTTTAACTTTCAGTGGCTCCATGAAAGAGGGGTTTGATGTTTCAGTGTTCTGGTTTTCAAAACCTGTAGCTTTACACTTAGAAAGGACACTTGTATAGGTTGGACATTACCTGCATCCCTCACTCTTCTCCTAAGGAATGTTCTGTATGTGTTGTGTTGGTGTGTTTTAAGTAGAGTTCTTCTCTGTGTGTGGAAATAGAGAAATGGGTCCAAGAGGTAAGAAAGACCTTGAATTGAAATGAATTCCCTGTTAACTAAGTTGGCCTTTGACCGAAAGGCTGAGAAGTACTGTAGCCTTGGTTGGGAGAAGACTAGAGTCAGGAAGAGTTACTTAGAGCGACTTGTTTATTTTAGAGACTGTGTGAAGGAGTGACCAAAGAACTTTTAGGTTAATGGAATTAAAAAGAAAAAGGACAGGTGTGAAATGTAATAGGACTTAGTTATTGCAGGAACTTTATGATTCCAGTCCTGAGGACCTGAGTAGGAAATTGAGGATATTGACAGATAAGGGGCAAGTTTAAAGGAAGAGCTAGTTTTAGATGAAAGTTGGAAGTTGGCTGTGTTGAATTTAACATGATGAAGGCAGTGTAGTACAGTGGTTATAATTGAGGGCTCTGGAGCCAGATTGTCTGGATTCAAGTGTAGGTCTTTCTTGTTTTTCTTTGGGCAAGTGACCTAATCTGTTGCTGCCTCAGATTCTCCATCTGCAATATGGGGATAGTAGGCATTGTCGACTAGGGGTGTTATGATTCAGTGATGAAATTCATCATGTAAAGGGTGTAGCATTGCCCAGAACAAAAGGAAGCATTCAACAGATGGTAGCTACTGTATATAGTAAACTAACTGGAGAAAAATCTATTTCAGTAGAAAATATTAGGGCTAGTAATACACATTTTTATTATAAAATATTGGAGCTATAAGGTGTTTTGTGTAACCCCTATTTTTTACATGAAGTGTTGAAGAGGTAGTTAAAACTTAGAGAATAGATAAGACCCATGAGGAGGAATGTAGAACTGACAAATTGGAGTAAGAATTTAAGATTATTACTAAATTTGGTGTGGAGCAGCAGTTTTCCACTTCTGATAATTAGGGAGGGAGGTGGTGCTATGATACCTGCAATGATGGTACAACGACCATAGGCAGTGGTTGTTGGATTATCCAACAGTTTTTCTACGCTGGTGCCTCCCCTCCCCTCCCAAGGAATCCCCAGTATTGTTCAAGTATCCTGTAATTGTGTAGTTCACAGGTGGCAGGGCTCCTCTCTGACTCCAGTGAGGAAGCTTCGTTAGTCTGAGATTCTCAAAGTGCGGTCTCTGGACCATCTAGTAGTATCATCACTTAGAAACTTGTTAGAGATATAAATTCTGGGACCCCACATCATACCTATTAAATCAGAAACTCTGGGGGTGGTGCCCAACTATATGTGTTTAGAAAGCCCTACAGGCTCAGAGTTTGACTCCTAGGTGTAGGTTTCCAACTCTGATAACTTCAGGAGATCAGGCAAATAATATAAATGAATCAAGCTCTTAGGATGGGGATGATTGTAAACTGTGAATCATGTGCCACATCTGAAGGGACAAGCTACTGTTTAGCTAATAGTAGTCATTGAGAGACTTACAGACCCAGGATTGGCAGATCATCTTGTCTTTGTATATATTTTTAAATGCTGGCAACAAACTGAAAAATATTTGTTACCCTTATGGAGGCCAAAGAAAACTACAAGCAAATAAAACCAACTTAAGCGATGGGACTGAAGTTGTGATCTTTTATATAGGAGTTTAAAAAACATCGTTGTAAGTAAAGCTTGCTTCATAGCACAGATTATTCTGTTAGTTTAAATTTCTAGATGAAAAAATTTGTTTTGGTCATGGGATAATGATAGTTTTAAAGTGTGTTGAGTTTTTTTTCTTTTTTTAAGATTTATTTATTTTTGGAAAGAGAGAGTGTGTGCGCATGTGGGCGGGGGGGGGGTGGAACAGAGGGAGAGAATCTCCAGATTCCCCACTTAGCGTGGAGCCCCAAGCAGGGCTCAATCTCATGACCTTCAGATCATGATCTGAGTCAAAATCAAGAGTCCAGTGCTTAACCAACTGAGCCACCCAGGCGCTCCAGTTTCAAGGTGTTTGATAAGAGTTATGTTGTCCAGAGCTGAACTCAAAAGTTATGTTGTCCAGAGCTGAAACTGTTTATCGACAACGTTTCCCTGAAACCTAGCAGATATTATATAATATATATATATATATATATATTTTTTTTTTAAAGGAGAGAGAGCACCGGGGCAGGGGGGAGGGTTAGAGGGAGAGAGAGAATTCCAGGCAGGCTCCACACTCAGCGCAGAGCTCAACATAGGGCCCAATGTCACCACCTTGAAATCATGACCTGAGCTGAAATCAAGAGTCTGCCGCTTAACTGACTGAGCCACCCAAGTGCCCCTTAGATACAATTTTTAAAGACTTTGATAGGGAAAAAAGGGCACACTTTAAATTTTTTGTTGCTTTGATTTACCAACGTAGTTTAACCCTTGCTTTGTATTTTTTGGCTATTTATATTTTTCATATAAACAAATCTTCTGAAATCATTTGCATGTTTTTTTAAATTGGCTTGTAAGTGCAAATTGTTTTTCCTAGCATTTTATTTGCCTTTCAATTTGTGTGTTCTTTGAATTATAGAAGTTTTAAATTTGTCTAGTCAAATCCGTGCATCTTTGTCAAATTCCCTCAAAAAATCTCACTGGGATTTTAATTGAAATTAGATCGAATCTGTAATAACCCTCAGTAAAGATTTTTGGCTGACTTCCCAGGCATGTACATGGTTGCATGCACATGAACCACTGTACATAGGGTACTCCTTTTCTCACCTCCACCATCACCAGTATCCATCCATTCGCTTAACATTTATTGAATGCTCACTGCATACGAGGAGGCTGTTAAGTTTGTGGGGATATATTAGTTAATAAAACATACAGGAATTCTTGCCCTCTTGGGCCTTAATTGCTAGAGGAACAGAGGCAATAAACATGTATATTAATATGTCAAGTGGTGAGTGCTGTGGAAAACAAAACAAGATTGGGGGAGGGTAGTGATACCAGCAGCTTTACTAATGTGTGTCAAAGAAGGCTTCTTTGGTAAGGTAACCTCAAGGAAATAAGGGACTATTATTGCCCCAGGATATCAGGAGAAAAAGGTGTTCCATGTCAAATCAGTTTAAATCAGAAAATGAGAGATGGGAATTACCCAGGAACTTTATAGGAACTGTGGCTTTTACTCTGGGTTACCTGGGAATGTGCCGAAGCAAAGGCGTGACAGGTAGATCTGAGAAAGGAGGACTACTCAGGAGGTTGATGCCATTTCCAGGTGAGAGATGGTGATTGTTTGGTTGAAGTGATGAGGAGTGGTCTGAGATTAGATGTACACTTGACCTTTGACAACCACATACTGTATAGTATGATACTATAAATGTATTTCATTAAGGTTTTCTTAATAACATTTTCTTTTTTCTAGCTTACTCTAATATAAGAATACAGAATGTAGTACATACACAAAATGTGTGTTAGTTGACTGTTTATATTAACAGCAAGGTTTCCGGTCAGCTGTAGGCTATTAGTAGTTAAGTTTTGGTGGAGTCAAAAGTCAACTGTATTTTGAAGGTAGAACCCAAAAAGTTTCTGGTAAATTAAATATGGTTGTGAGGGAAAGAGAGGAGTTGGGAATAACAAACTTTTAAGGAACTGGAGGAAGAATAATTTGGTGTGTGTGTTTACAGAGGAGGAGAAGACCATCAAAAACAGTTTTGGAAGGATGTAAGAATTTTAGTTTGGGGACATTTATTTTGTTTATCTTTTGTAACCTCTGCTGTGAACTCTACTTCTGGTAGTTTCCCTGTTTTTTTCTCTGGAGATTTTAAGATAGACAGTTATATCACCTAGGAGGAAAGGCCTTTGCAAAGATCTTGGTGTTTGCAAGTAAACAGTTTGATGGATTCCTCTTAGTGTCCACCTGGTTGCTTCAAATTCCAGCTTTCAGCTTCCTAAGTGTTAACTGAGTACAGCCTCTGGCCAACTTGCTGATATTGATGGTGTTCAGATCTGCTGGCCTGAGAAAGGATCTTATGTCTGATTATGTCACGTTGCCTTTCCATTATGAGTAGTGTTGCTTCTTGGATAGCCCAATGCAGTCTGTAGTCCTTTCCTTGCTAGAAACAGTCAGTGATGCATGCAGTCTGTAGTCATTTCCTTGCTAGAAACAGTCAGTGAATACTGCTTCCCATCATCTTACCAGCTTTAGCATCTTTTCATTGCCAACTGAATATCAATTTTTTTATCTGCTTTTGTCTCGTTTTCATTTCATTATTTAAAATTTAATGAAGGAAAGAAATGAGTTCCTTTTTTATTTTTTTAAAAGTTTACTGAAGGAGTTGCGAGTAGATGCCCTATTTTTGGTTATTGAAGATTCTAGGTATGATAATAGTGGTAGGAAATGGAAATTTATCTTTCCTTATATGTCCCTACTTTTTTTGCTTTCTTCTGTGTTTGGTTATTGGAAATTTCTCTGGATACTCAGAGACCAGTATTCTTAGCTTCTAGCTCTGTGAAACTGTGATTCTTATTTTCATGAGTATTTAAAGGGAAATTGGTAGAGTGCATATTGGATTTCAGTATTTGCTATCTTAAACTGGAAAAGGTATTTTTCTTAACCTAATGGTAATGTGATTACTTTTGCCCGTAACCCCTATTTTATGTACTCCTGTGTATATGTATTTCTTTCTTTTTAGTTAGACTTCATTACAATGTTATTGGTCCATGCATGGCTTTATTTTAAAAATAATATACACCTTTGGGGCGCCTGGGTGGCACAGCGGTTAAACGTCTGCCTTCGGCTCAGGGCGTGATCCCTGCGTCCTGGGATCGAGCCCCACATCACTTCTCCGCTATGAGCCTGCTTCTTCCTCTCCCATTCCCCCTGCTTGTGTTCCCTCTCTCGCTGGCTGTCTCTATCTCTGTCGAATAAATAAATGAAATATTTAAAAAAAAAAAAAACATATACACCTTTGACACTACTCCCCAGCTCAAGTGACTGCTAATACCAAGAATTTATCTATAAGGTCCACCCCCATTTTCTATCCTAAATTATTTTCTTTTTTCTTTTTTAATTACATCATTTATCTGTGTTTGCTTCAAAAATTATAGGGAAGCCAACAGAAAGTATTTCTGCCCCTCCAACAGATTCTAAGGCAGTGATAAAACATGCACTCACAGCTTTTCAAGTTTCTTCAGGGATCTCTAGGTTACTTTTGCTTAACCTTAAACTTTGCAAAAGAGAGTATACTATAAGTTGTCTTATGGGACTTGGATTTTCAACATTATGTTACTAGAATTCATCCGTGCTATTGCATGTAACTGTAGTTTGTTTTCATTGCTCCATTGAGCAAATATACTGTAATTTATCCATTCTCCTCTTGGTGTGTGTTTGGGTTTCCCCTTGGGTTAGTTTATTTTATAAATAATGTTCAGTGCTTTTATTCTGAACATGCCTCCTGGTATATGCATGCTAAAGGTTTTGTTTTTGATATATACCGATGAATAGAATTACTGTATGGTAAGTAAAGTATGCAAATGTTCACCTTGATTAGATGATGGCTGTTTCTCTTATTTTTGCTGCTTAATACACCACTTCAAACTGAATGGCATAAAACAAGGTTTATTTTATTGTCACGGATTCTTTGGGTCAGAATTCAGAATACAGTTGGAATGGCTCGTTTCTGTTTTAGGAGGTGGAGGTCAGGCTCAGCCAGAGAAGATTCAAAGGCTGGGGACCAACTAGAGGGTCGCTTCCAAGATGGCATCTTCGCTCATGTGTGGCACCTGCTTAGGGATGCCTAGAGTGCTTTGCTCAGCTGGGACCCGCTGGCCAAACGCACCTGCATAACAGCCTCAGGGTTGTGATACTTCTTATGTGGCACCTCTGTGTTTTAGCAAACATGGGTAGAATCCACCTGTTCATTTATAATCTGTCTTGGGAAGTCCCCTAGCATCACCTTTCACCATATTTTATTGAGAAGTGGTCATAGGCTCTCTCACATTCAAGGTGGAGAGACAGAGGACCCTACTTCTCAATGGAAGAAGTTTTAAAGAATTTGTAGCCATTTTTTAAAGCTATCTTTCATAATACAGTTTTTTTTTTCAAATTTGGACACACCAGTTTACACTTTTAAAAAATGTAATTTAAAATACTATGACAACATTACTGTTGATTATTGAGATTGTTCTGCCATTTAAAAAAATAATTTCAAGTGCTCTTTTAGAAGCTAGAGACCTGTTTTTGTTCTATGTAAAAATAATTCCTGCGTCCCAAGCCCTGAGAGAAACATGATGGAACTTTTTACTTGCTCTTAGAAAAGTTTTTGAACTCTCTTGGAAAATAGAAGTTAGAGGACTATTAATGAGGACTTTTTAATGGTTAACTTGAGATTGCATTGTACTTAGAGGTGAAGGGATCCACTGGTAGAGGCTGAACAGAGGAGTTACAGGATGAAAGTGAATTGAGTTCTGTTTCTTCCTGATCTACTACTTTTAATGTTTTGTGCCTTAATAGAAAAGATTCTAATAGTTTAATAGCTTATTTGACTTTATCAGCATTTCCTTTGAAAGGAATACTGAAGTCCCCCCTTCCCCACAATTTTACTTCTTGAGATCTGGAAGCAGATGATGCTCCTGACCTGTCACCCGAAGGTCAGCAGTAGCGTAATGCTACATCATTAACCTCACTTCGTCTAATTGTGTAGGCATTTTATCATCTCACATGATCACAAGAAGGGTGAGAACAGTGCAGTAAATATTTTGAGAGGAGAGAGAGAGGGACCACATTCACATAACTTATTACAGCATATTGTTAAAATTGTTCTACTTTATTATTATTGTTCATCTCTTACTGTGCCTAATTTATAAATTAAACTTCATCATAGGTGTGTATGTATAGGGAAAACAGAGTCAGTACATCTGAGGTTTCAGGCATCTACAAGGGATCTTGGAACATGTCCCCCACAAATAATGGGGGACTACCAAATATGTAACCAGGCTATTGCTAACAAAATTTTAATTACTAAATGTTTAATTTTTGTGTGGTGCAGCGTCCTCTCAGTTGGAAGTTGGGTCTAGTTCTCTCACTCTGCCATAAGTCTTGGCAGATCAGTAGCCTTATCCGTGAAAGACTTGGGTCCTAGGGTTCTTTCTTTTCTTTTGTGATTCTGAAATTAGTAATGTGAATTCCAAAACTAATCAGAAAATGTGTAGCGAACCAGACTGTTTCTCTTGTATTTTTCAACCCCGGAGGCTCTTTCTTGCTTCATCACACTGGTGACTAGCCTGATGAATAACCCACTTTCCTGCGCTTCTATGCCATTGCCTGGTGTCTATGAGCAACTTAAGCATTTTATGACCATCCTCTATGATGACCCTAGTGATCTCTGGGGAAACACTAAAAGCTGCGTGTGCATGTTTTGTAATTGCCATAGCATTTCTGCTCCTCTACAAGGATTATATCTATTGGTTCCCCTGGAGATGTTGGGTTTGCTTAAATACACTTTTTGGTGGGACTGTCCTACAAATCAACTTGTTTCTCATTTGTAACGTCATAGTGAAGTTTTGTTTTTAATTTAGTTTGAAATCACATATAGCTGTCTGAAAAGTTATATATGCCTGTGCCATTATGTAATACACCTCTAAAATTACCTTTGTCTCTAGAATGTATATTTTTTCCTAGGACTTTCATGAGCCGTATAATTGGTGGGGAGGGGCTGATACAGAACTGTTGGCTGCTCTGTACAGCTTTATCCTCTTTCCTCTTCTGCGGTAGGGAAGAAAGAACAACTGTCGTAAACTTTTTATTCTTTAAAATAATTCTGCTTACCTTATTTATAAAAGCAGCTAAGTGTTGTAAAAGAAATGTTGGAGCAAATTTGTTATCTTTAGTAAAAAAAAAAAAAAATTCTAATGAGAAGGACCTCTCCCTGGATAGACCTTTATTTTATTTAGAGAGTGAGCCCCTGCGCAAGCACATGCTGGAGGTGCAAAGGGAGAGAGAATCCCAGGCAGGTTCCATGCCCAGCGCGGATGGGGCTTGATCTCACAGCCCTGAGATCACGACCTGAGCCAAAATGGAGTGGTCCGACTCTTAACTGACCGAGCCACCCAGGCACCCCTGGACAGACCTTTAGAAAGTGTCTAAATGAAAAGGAGATAACCGTGAAAGAAAAATTGTTCTAAAGCTTTATCCAGACGGAATCTTCTACGTAATGTAATTTATAACCTCCTTCTGGGATGAAATTAACATTTCTATTAAAATGTTAAAGCAGTCGTCTGATGAGTTTAATGGGATTAAGATTTGTTTTTCAGGAGCTGGTTATTTACTCAGGAAGTTGACTATCACCTGTCAGTCACGAAGAGTTTGATAACTTAGGCATTGTTTTCATTTTGTTGTCTAGTTTAAAATGGTTTAAAAATGGTTTGCCATTCTCTTTTCCTTTTAAACATTCATATCAAGAATTATCATTGAGGGGCGCCTGGGTGGCACAGCGGTTGAGCGTCTGCCTTCGGCTCAGGGCGTGATCCCGGCGTTAATGGGATCGAGCCCCACATCAGGCTCCTCTGCTGTGAGCCTGCTTCTTCCTCTCCCACTCCCCCTGCTTGTGTTTCCTCTCTCGCTGGCTGTCTCTCTCTCTGTTGAATAAATAAAAAAAAAAAAAAAAAGAATTATCATTGAATTGGTATACTGGAGATGTTTTGCTTACAGGGTTGTAATAAAATGTTAACAAGTGGTCATAACTAAACTGTCTGGGGAAACATTATTATAAACTATCAAAAATGTAGTACTCCTGTGGGGAACTTGATGGGTCTGTGCTTAAGAACATCAGATAAATTTTTTTCTAGTCTTAGTTTTGCAAGTTAGGAAATCTGTATCCTTCTTCCCTCTTTAGAATTCATATTTAAGAGTAAGATTTTTTTGGTACTTAACCAGTCTGATTGAGGTAGATGTTCTAGTTTTAGATTTTGGGTTGCTTAGAGTCTGTTTAGGCTAATTCTGGGTCCAGGATTCTTAACAGTAAACAAATTGATATGTACATAGTTCGTAATTCAGGTACTCCTTGGCATAAAGATAAGTAACTTCATAAAAGCCAACTAGAGAGACAAAGCTTAGTTTGACACACCAGTTATTTTAGTTATTAATTAGTAGATACCTTGTTTGCAGGACATACAAACATGCCTTAAACTAGGAACAAGATGTTGAGTCTTCTGTTTATAATGTGACACTTCGGAGCAAAGATGGGTAGACTTTTAGAGCTAGAAGGACCCTAGAGATCAATTTTGCAAGTGAGAAAACTTGAGGGCCATGCGAGTATAGAGTAGATTGGGGGCTTGGCTTCCTTTAATGGTGGAATTCTTTATTAGTTCAGTATAGATGTTGCCGTTTAGACAGTCTCTGTTTTTCTGTTATTCGTATGGCTCTTGCTTGTTTCTCAGAATAGATCATTAGTCTTCATTTTGTATTTTTTTTATGAGGAGGAAAATGTCAAAGATGGTCATACTGACAAGTAGTCTTATTTCTGATTCAGTAAAACAGTTGTTAAATTAAAAAAAAAATGACAAATGAATCATAGTTACCTGTGAGTTAGTTAAGCCAAAATATTTTATTTCAAAAATCAGAATGTAACTTTTAGTTCGTGTTGGCGTGCCAGACTCTTCTGAATATCTTTTTCTGATACTTGCTTTAAGAGGTTGACTGACTAGGGGTGCCCGGGTGGCTAATTTCGTTAAGCGACTGCCTTTGGCTCAGGCGATGATCCCGGAGTTGCGGGTCAGGCTCCCCTCTCATCGGGGAGTCTGCTTCTCCCTCTGACCTTCCCCCTCTAGTGTGCGCGCCCCCACGCTCTCCCCCCCCCCCAAATAAATAGTAAAATCTTAAAAGAGTTTGATTGACTGGATTGACTTTTGTTGTTGGGAAAGTCATTTACTCTTGTTGAGCCCCGTTTTGGTCTCATTTTGACCATTTTAAAGGTTGAGATGCTTAGAGATAACCTCTGAGGTTTCTTTTAGTTTTAAAGTATTTGGCACATTTCGAGAGAGCATCATCAAGAGATTGATCAGGAAACTTAACAAAGTCTGTAGGAGTCTTAAAACTAAGGGAAAGAATTTTTGTTAAAGCATGTGAAGTGAATTGAGCCTTTTCTTGGTGAATTAAGCAGAGTTTCTGAAAAAGTTAATATGGCAATGGATACTCTCTTAAATTTACACTATCCCAACTGTTAAGAACTCTGGGCCAGAGTGCAGAGGTCATGTCCTGGTTCTTCTTAGCAGCATTGTGAGCTTGGACAGATTTCTCAACCTTTTTGTATTAATTAATTTCCTTAAATTCATCATCATATAATGGGGTGATAATAGTACCTATTTGAGTGTCTTTAAGTTACATGAATTAATATATGTGATGTACAGTGTCCTGTATATAGTAAGCATTATATTTGTAATTTTTATAATTTGTGTAAATGAAGTACAACTGAAGAGCTCCTTATATGATTACTGTGCTTTTTCTCAATAGACCTGTTGAAATCAGAGTCTCTTAACTATATTTCCATTGTTCTAGAAGCACATAAAAATTTTTTCCTGTGTGCTTGGGGTTTTTTTGTGTGATTATTACAAGAACAGGTTCTTACTGAGTTAAGGTGAACAGTTACTGTGGTTACTTGTCAATTATCCTGAGTTTGTGGGTGAGCTTATCATCACTCTTTTTAAGTGAGGGACCATTACAGAATAATCTGCCTATGAACCCATTTCCCTCATAACCCTTCACCCTATGCAAAAGATACTTGGTATCAAGTTCCTGTTTCTCAAGTGTGTTTAAGGAATACACATTTACCAAAACAAATGCTTGTCATTAGATGGAAGGGCACAGAGCACCTTGTGGTAGCTTAGTTCAGTCAGGTATGGTAGTTAGAAATGCTAAGGGCAGCAGCATCTACCATTTATTGAACACTTACCATATGCTAGGGGTCGTGCTTAGCGCTGTAATGGATAGCACTACTTATGATATCTCACAATTATTAGGACGTCGAAAATGTCTTTCTTTGTGCATTCAGTCATTCTTTACTGCAAGCTGATTTGACCTCTAAGGGCTGACTAGGGCGTTAAAAATTAATTCTTAACGGGTGGGGTGGGTAGGGAGTGGATTTATATACCATATGGTATAGAAGAACCTGACAAAATAGTTTTCAGGTTCATGTGGAGGAATGTTCAAAAGTTGCCAAGGAAACTTGAAAATAGAATAGCTTATATATGTCGTACAATTCGAGTTTCTAACTATTTAGGAAATGGTTTGAAAGAGAGTGGGAATTGAGATTTGAGAAGTTTATTTGTAAACCATGTAGAACATTTATAGTCCCCTCAGTAAGCATCCAGTCAAGTTGTGTATGGTTGCTGTTAAGAATATGGATCAAATAAATACCTTACTGGCCATTTTAATTTTGTAATATTTTCCCTGGTCTGTGTAGACTTGGAGTAAGAGTGTGGGCTATAGTTTTGTCTTCTGTTTTGATCAAGAGAGGCCAGAATGGCTTATGGGGATCTACTGGTACCAAATGAGAAAGAGGTTAGCTTCACTCAGGGATTACTTTGGTATAATGTATTACAAGGAAAAATTAGGATCATAGTTCTAACCTCTCTTCTTCCTTCTTTCGCTTCCTGTTTTCCTCCCTCCCTTTCAGCAAATGTTTGACTACCTACTGCGTGCCAGACATTGTTCAAGACACCAGGGATGTGATAATAAACAAAAGTCCCTACTCTTCTAGAGGGGGGTTTTAGTGTGAGGGGGAGGGGGGAAACAGACAATTAAGTAAGATAGATAATTAAAATATATTACAGAAGGAGGGATGGAAAGGATAGAGAATGTATTTGTTTGGGAAAAAGGGGAAGCGTTCATTGAAGTGACTTATGAGAGAAAGGCCCGAAGAAAGTTAGGGTGTCCACCTTAGGGATACCGATTAAAAGGCCCTGTGGTTGATAGCTTATCTGGCATGTTCAGTGAGCAGTAGTAAAAGCAGTGACTGAGAGAAATGAGCCAGGAGAGTAGGAGATGAGGCCAGAAACCAAGCAGGGATGGAGTGGGTAGTGAGTGGTGCATGACCATTTGGGGCCATGCAGGTTATTGTAAGGAACTTGGAGGGTTTTGTTTTGTTTTGAGAGATGGGAAGCAACCATAACTGATACTGGGGAGAGGAAGAGTGATGTCTTCTAACCTGTCCTTTAGTACAGCATCGTTCTGGCTGCCGTATTCATGCTGAATAGCCTGAATTCGGTCAAGGATGAGAACCAGACCATTTAAGAGGTTCTTGGCAATAATCTGGGCCGTATGGACCAAAGAAGTAACAGTGAGGGTGACAAGCAGTGTTTGTGAATGCTAGACATATTTTGAAAATGGTTCCAATAAGATTTACTGATGCGCTGAATGTGTGTATGTGTTGGGGTGGGGTGGGGTGTCTGTGAAGGGGTTGCGTAAGGGGTTTGAAGTTAAGGATGGATAACAGAGGTGTTTTGTTGTTGTTTTTACCTCTAAGCAGATAAATCCAATTGAAGCAGTTTGGAATGGTGTAAAGGTTGGGGAACTTTATACTTCTGTATAAGTTTTAGATGCTTTTTAGACATTCAAATGCTCTTGAGTAAGCAGGTGTATACAGGAATCTGGAATTCAGGGGAGCAGTTTTGGCTAGAGATAAGAATTTGAGAGAAACAGCCAATACTTAAAGCTATGATATTTGTTAAGATCCCCTAGGAAGTGAGTGTAGGAAAAAAGATTGAGAGGTGTGGGTAGTTGGAGTCTTAAAAAGAATTCAAAAAGTAAGAGAGAAATCAGGTTAAATACGATGTTTTGAACGACAAATGAAAATATTTTGAGGAGTGAGTGAGTGATCACCTGTGTTAGATGCTGCTGATAGGTTAAGAGTGATAAGGACTGAGAATTGGATTTAGCACGGTGGAGGTCATTGGTGACCTGGACTAGTAGTTTCAGTGCAGTAGTGGGGGTTAGAACTTGGATCTAAGAGATAATGGGGGGAGAGAGATTAGACATAGTGAATCTTTGTTGTAAAAAGGAAGGAGAGAAATGTGGTAATAATGTTTTCCCTGGCTTCTTACTGTTAGCTGACCACGTGATCCTTCCCCTTTTCTGTTGCTGCAGAGCTCACCTGATATCGTGGGTGGTATTTCTGTTCCATCCAGGGAATGATGAGCCTGTTCAGGCTACTTTTATTGCTAGGTTGGAAGTTAGGAAATGGTAGGCTTGGGTTACCTTCTATTGAATGGGATTTTTTAGATCCCCTCTTCTAGTCCTGAAGTCCCTAACCAGTTCACCTTCCTCTTTCCACCTTTCAGAGTTTTTCTTTGGTTGCCTCTTGGTGTAATTTCCAGGGTTTATAGTGGTGTTTTATAGGGATGAGCTAGAAGAAAAGAGTCTACACCCTCTTGCCTGGACCAGAAGTTCTTCTGTTGCTTTTAAGAACTGATAAGTTAACCAACAAATTGGTTTTTGATTCACCTTCATTTTCTTCAAGATGTGTCCTTTTATGCCTAAACCCCAGTAGCTGTGAGTACTGTTTCTGGTCTTGCACATTTCTTGCGTAAGAACTATCCAAGAGTCTTCTTTTCATGCGTGTCCCTGGGACTCACTTCAACTTTCAGATACTTCTTATACACGCTAAAGTTGGAACATCACTCCTGGAGTTGAGCATTGAGAAGAACATTGGTTCTTCCACCTTCCAATTAGCTGGCTCAGTGATTATAGCTAGCTAAATGACAGGGCCAGGATTTGGAATTTAGTGTTTACTAACTCCATATACAATACTCTAACAAGGTGTATTTTGTTTTTAAAGTGAGTAGAAAGTATTTCTCTATAGAAATCTTATTATTATATAGTTAATCTATGGGGCTGAATCAATAGATTCCTTTGATTGTTCTAGAGATAGCCAGAAACATGTTCTCCCCCATGGAATAAGAAGTGCTGGTGTCCTTCCCCCTCCTTCCTCCTTTTTGTCAATACGTTGTGCTTTTCTGCTCCTCCACTGTACTTAAAGGTCCAGGGCTGGGAAGTTAGGAAATACTGAAGATAGGAGATTATTTTTCTTTCAGGTTTAGTTGCTATGTTGTGATGATTATGAAAGTTTCTAAGCCCCCTGCTGCTTACAATAAGTACTTTAAGTGTAAGATATGCTCCTTGTCAGTCTCTTGCTTACATGAGTGAGCTAGATCAAATAATAGCTACTCTTATACTTAAATTTACAGCTCTTGAACAAATGGGATTATTTAACAATTCAGGATTTTCAAAGGAGGAATTAGTATCATATATAGAATTTGAATATTCTAACCTCAGTTTGATTTTTGAAAGGTTCTAAAATGGAATCCACTCTAAAAAGATGAACTCTGTAGGCAAAAAAGTAGACAGAAAATTGATTGGTTTACTCTGGAGGAGCCACTCTTGGGTAGCATTTCTTTGAATAACTGAGAGTCTCTCAGTGTTAACTTTGTCATTTTGCTTTATTCTTGAAACATAACAGAGTCCTATTCTCTGAAAAAGACACAGTAACTAGGCCAGTGTTTTGTTCTGAATCTTCATGCTCAGATTCTGTGTCTAGTCCTACAGCCAGCCAAGAAGAACTGTAAGCCACTTCCATCCTTCTTTGTCATGCTGTGTTTTTCTCCATTGGAACACTTCAGTGTGTCAAAGGCATTCTGGGTCTTCAAGCTTCAGTTAGGTGGGCTTTTTTTTTTTTTTTTAACAGTTTGAAAATTAAGCAGTACAAGCCATTGGCTAAATCAGTCTCTCTCTCTCTCTTTTTTTTTTTTAAATTTCCTGGGAGTTCCTTATTTGTAAACTACATGTATGCAGATATCATTGAAAATTGATCTATAGTTAAAACACATGGTAGGTAGTACCCATAAAGAGGCACAGATAATGTGTTGAAGACCAAAGCCTTCATGACATGACTTTGGAAATAGAGAACAAATAATTAACAGAATAAGATGATTTCTTATTTCTCCAGAGGAAGGTGGGTTTTAGGCATAAAAGATGCTCCTGGATATTTTTAGTTTGGAAACTTGAATTGGGTATGACAAACCGATTGACCTGAGTACTGCTACTCAGGGGCTCTCTTGGAGAATTACTACATTTTTTGTTTGACTGTGCTTTGCAGATTACATATTATGTAAATGTTACTGTGATTAATAAAAAGTCTGACAAATGGGCATTGAAAAGAATTTAAAGTACCTTAAATCTTTAGGTTGGATGTGTTCTAGTGCATATCTCAGTCTTTTTTTTTTTTTTTAAAGATTTTATTTATTTGTCCGAGAGAGAGCACAAACGGGGAGCAGCAGTCAGAGGGAGGAGCAGGCTCCCGCTGAACAAGGAGCCCAAAATGGGGCTCAGTCCCAATGACCTGAGCCAAAGGCAGGTCATGGTGAACTGAGCCACCCAGGCTTCCCTATCTCAGTCTTAAACATGTAAAAATTAAATGTACGAGAGCACAAATAATTTATCAAGAGAACAAAACACTTGATCTGTACTAAACACTAAATAACAAACTAAAAGTAGTTGAGAGGTTGAGTTTATAAAGTTCAAAAGTGTGGACTTTGGGACAAGGATAAACATAAATGTGGGATATTCTAAAGGACAGATAGTTCTGTTTCTTCTACAAATAAATTGCAAGAAGAAAAAGAGGAAATCTGTTACAAATTTGAGATGTATTAACTAAATACAGTGTGTGGATCTTCAGTTGGAGAAACCAGTTGAGAAGGTCCATCCAGAATATTTGACCAAAAACAATATTTGACATTAAGGAATTTGATTGTTTTTTAAATTATGAAAGTGTATAGTATAGTGTGTCACATACATACTGCATAGTATGTAGTGTACTATATTTTAAGTGAATTTACCTTTTAGAGATACATATGGAAATACATACAGATATGTACTGATCTGATTGCAGGGATTGGCTTCAAAATTAATCCAGGGGGATCCAGGGTAGATGTTATAGATGAGATAGGATTGGCCAAGAGTTGTTAATTACTGACGTTAGTTGATGGTTATGTGGAGTTCATTATCTTTTAGCTTGTATTTGAGATTTTTCATTTAAAAAGAGTCCAAGATAGGGGCGCCTGGGTGGCATAGTGGTTAAAGAATCTGCCTTCGGCTCAGGGCGTGATCCCGGCGTTATGGGATCGAGCCCCACATCAGGCTCCTCCTCTGTGAGCCTGCCTCTTCCTCTCCCACTCCCCCTGCTTGTGTTCCCTGTCTCGCTGGCTGTCTCTATCTCTGTCGAATAAAGAAATAAAATCTTTCAAAAAAAAAAAAGTCCAAGATAAATGCAAGAACATAGGCCAAGACCAGGACTGCATAATATTGTTTCATAAAATTAACATGGATTACAGAGTTCTGTATGATCTGGCCCTATTACCTACCTATATCCAGTGTGAACTCCAGTGCATTCTTCCCCTTGTTTACTGTTTGAGCTCCAGCCACAGAACCTATATACGTATCATTTCTTCTTAAGACACACCACAATCCCCAGTATCTTCTATGTGTCTCCACCTCCCCTTTCCCCAGGACCTCTCATCCTGAGCAAGTTTGTCCATCCATGTCCTGATTTATTCTTTGGAGCTTATTAGGTTAAATGTTTATACCACAGAGAAGTCTTCTAGATCCCTCAATCTCGATCTTATGTCATAGTTATAATCTCTCATCTCACATTTTGCAGATTGTTCATTAACATCTATATTGCCCATTAAACTCTAAGTTTAAGGAGCCACAGTTCTTGTTTGTTACTGCTGTATCCCCAGCACCTAGTATAATCCCTGGTAATAAATAATAGGTGCTTAAATATTTATTAAATGGCACTGGGGCAGGGGCAGGGGTTGGGGGGGAGGGGGGAGAGAAAGAGTTCATGGTGGTTAAAAGTTTGGCTTAAATAATTTGCCAAAATACACAAATCTCTTCTCAATTTCAGAGGTAATCTGGTTTAAGCAGTAGGACAAAAGGGTTAAGTATTCAGCCAACACCGCCCCCCCCACCCGCTTTATCAGGATAAATTGGAAGTTTAGAATTGGCTCTGGTAGATTTGTTTCCTGTTACTACAAACCTCTCTAGAAAGCTGATACAACCAGTTAGAATGACAGATACAAAATGCTTCTTAACCCATTCTCATCTAAGTTTTATTTTACAGCCAAAACATGAAGGATATTTGATGGTAGACTTTCCCCCTCTGTATTTTATTTCCTCTGTCTCTGTAAATTTGGGCAGAGGATAATGTCATTGTAGTTGTTTCTGAATACAGTATCCTCTTCTAATGAGCTACAGTTGAGCGTTGAACATAACCTGTTTGAACTGGGAGGGTCCATTGTACATGGATTTTTTAAAATATACTACTGTGAATGTATTTTCTCTTACGATTTTCTTAATATTTTTTCTAGATTTATTGGAAGGATGCAGTATGTAATAGACATAACATACAAAATATGTGTTAATTGACTGTTTTTGTTATTGGTAAGGCTTCCAGTCAACAGTAGGTAGTTAGTAATTAAGTTTTGGCATTCCAAACCCGCATGTCATTCAAGGGTCAACTGTACTTCAGTTTTGCTATTCAGAGTGGAACTTCTTTAGATGAGTCTGAAGCCCAACACTCAAACTCAGAATTCTGTTGCTAACTGAAAACATCTATTTCCTGTATTTTTCTGTCTTAGAGATTTCTTTGTTTCTCCTCTTTTCCCTTCTTTTGTATCTTTTTTAATCACAGAATTGGAAACGAAGTTTATGCTTACTTAACCTTTTCTAATACACAGATTGTACTTTGCAGTTAGTATTATATCATTTTATGAATGCCACATTCCCATGAGGCAGATGTTGCTGTTATTTCCAGAGGTCAGTTTTCATGTCTGTGATCACATAAAGTAAATAAAAGTGAGAACTTGGCTTGAACCTATATTCCGGCTCTTTCACCTGTTTGTTGCATACTGCTTTTGAGCTAGGTAGTGAATACTTGTATATACATTTTTCTTAATGTGGTTCTCAACAATGTCAAGATTTTCTATACTTGTGACCCTAACTCTTAGCCTGGATACTGTGAATCTAGCAACTGTATGTATGCTCTGAATGTTAGGGATGATCTCAACTTTACTTACTTCTGTTGGCTTTATAAGTCATCTAAAGAACCTGGAGATTTCAGAATCTAGGTGTCTCAGACTTATTACATGCTTGGAATTAGCACAGAACTCTGAAATAATTCGTGTGTCAGTTTTTCAACATAGTGCTGTGTAACTTGCTGTAGACGGTCATTTTACTTTTAATTTGTTAATAGAACTTTTTTTACATAAAGTGAAAGAACTGGAAATCAAAATGAAATCAGAATTGAGGAGGAATTACACCATTCAGGTCTTTTCCTGCCTATTCATTGTTGTTTAATGAGATTCTTAAAAAATTCCTAGATCACAAGGTTGTGAGGTCAAGCCCCACGTTGGGCTCCACGCTGGGACCGTGGAGCCTGCTTGAGAGTCTCTCTCCCTCGCCCCCCCCCCCAATATATATATATTTCTAGACCAGGGAAAAGTAGTATCCACCAGTACTGTTCTACTAGATTAACAGATTTTCCATCTTGGAATAGAACTTAGGTGATTTTATTAAAGACAGCAGTAGGTCAAGTATGACAGGGTTCAATGCCTAGCTCTACTGTTCCTTTTAGGTAAGTCAGCTTTTGCTGTAGTTTATTTTTGAGAAAAAGGAAGTACCAGTCACTGCTGCTTGTTGCTCTGCTGTCTGTGGCAGTACTGTAGGCATCAAAGATAGGGTTTATCACATAGGAAGAGTTGATATATTAGTAATATTGCAAATTCTTTTTTTTCTCTTAGCAGAAATTACATTCCTTAATGCTTTGATTTTAGTGAAATCAGTGGTAACCACCTCTGAGTTAAGGAATTCAGATCATTACCTCTCATGGTGCAATAGAAAAGTTTTTATCAATGCCACCTTTGAGGATTCAATGTATAATTCCTAATTTGTAATAAAAATAGGAGGAGATTGGTTGCCACATTTAAGAGAGGTTAAATCTCCTTACATAAAAGTCCCTGTATTGATGTTTCTCTTCTGCTAATGAAACATTTCCATTAACATTACCATTCAAGATGATTTTAGAAAATTAAAGACAAAAATCACTTTTTTGTTTTCTACATTGGCCAACATGTCAGCTGAACTCTAAATTTTCAAGTGCTTTCCACTATGTAGTTTCAATTTGTTTATAAATATAAGGGCTTTTTTTTAGAGGAAATTATTTTTTGTTCAAGTGAGTAACATAAATATTTTATATTCTTGCATCCTGTAAAATACCCTGAGTTCTGGAAATGTGGTAATACTCTAACAACCCTCTAAAAAGAACCGTTAAAGTATAAATTCACATAGCTAAAAAAGAAATCTATTTCTACAGCATGTACTGTTTTATACAAATAAATACTGGTACATAGCTGGCAACATTAAAATGTATTATTCATGCAGTATTACCAAAGGAAACATTGGTACTGTACCTTCCTGCATTTAGGAAACCAAAATCAATCCGTAATGTAAAATTTCAGTGGATTTTTATGTAGCACACGGAGAGAAAGCAAATTTACCAATAAAATGTTTATAAAAGTGAGGGACAAAATACGAGTTAAAATGAATTCTCAGGCAGTAGCCTGGTCGGTGTAAACAAACATTTTGGTACAAACTGGAATAAAGTAGTACACAGCAGAATAATAGGTTAGAAGGCATTCTAGTGTCCTGCATAAGCAATGAAGTTAAAACAATTACTTCACTAATTGTTAGTACAGAATAAGCAACAGGAAAGAACTGACTCATCTGTGTTGGAATCCATATCTTTTTCTTCATCATTTACAAGGACTACATTAGAAACCAATTCAGTATGTAATTATCACTGTGCAACCTTAGTCACATGTTCTTTTTTGAGGTCTATATGACTAAAATTAAATCAATATCTCTTTGATTTGTAAATTATGAGAGTAATAAATTTACACTTTGAACATTGTGGGGAATCCACTTCTGGTAAACCAAGTTTCTGTGGCATGTTGTATTTGTTACGCGGGAAAAAAGATGAGATGTGAAGATCTTCTTACAGTAGTGTTTTGTGGTGTTCTGCTCTGTCACTGGAATGTGGTAACATCTTCATAGCTACCTCAGACTTGTTAACTGTATACCTTTGCCTAATAGTTGGGCTTTCTGCCCACATTGCTAATATTTTAAACACAAGATACTGGGGCGCCTGGGTGTCTGCCTTCTGCTCAAATCATGATCCCAAGGTGTCCTGGGATTGAGCCCCTCATCTGGTTCGCTGCACAGCGGAAGTCTGCTTCTCTCTCCCTTTCCCTCTCCTTCTCCCTCTGCCCCCCCCCACTTCTGTGTGTGTGTGTGTGTGTGTGTGTGTGTGTGTGTGTGTGTGTGTGTGAGCGCGCGCGCGCTCTCAAATAAATAAAATCTTTAAAAAACCACACAGACACTTTTTGGACAAGGGGTAGGGATATGGCTTCCATTTTTCATTAATTACATTATAACATTGTGGCAAACTTTCCATTGAAAATCACTTCCAATTCTAAACTGTCAAGTGACAGCTGTATTTGTAGAATGAAACCTGTTCATAATTTGGTGCTGTCTTTAATTAGCCAGCTTCCAAAAAGTATTATTAGGAGGTTCAGTTTGTTACTGATATTGAGGAGAATACCTATATAGTGGGCTTGTTAGTTTTTTACTCTGTGAAAATTTAAAAGGGCCTGTTCCTTAATATCAAAGAAAAATAGTACTATTCATCAAAGTTCTTGTGAACTGAAATGTTTTAAGTAATTTTCTTTTCTTTTTTAGTCTCAGACTTTCAAACAGATTTTAAAGTGTTTTGGTTTATTTCTTCCCCCCCCCCTTGATATCAGATGAGAAAGAAAAGAATTCTTTTGGTTAAGATGTATCTAAATTCAGAGATAGCAAATAGGTTTCATCTTTCTTGCCAATTAAGAGTGCTTGGTGTCCTGGAACACTGTCATGAGAAGGCTTATGAGTTAAGTTCAGGATCATTGGGACAGACTGCCAGGATTCTTTGTCCATCAGGGGTGACTAAGGAGGAAGCACTGTAAATTTGCCAAGAAATTTTCTTTCATTTTCTTTAGTTTTCAACATTAGGGTTTTATTTAGGCTAGCCACTGTCAGTTGTTAAAACAAATTTGTCTGTGAATAAACTGTCATTAAATGAAGATTGTGTTAATTTTACTAATCACTTTTTGTCTTTGAATTGTTTTTACAATATTTTACTTCCCTTATACTTTGTTTTCTTGAAGGCTTAGAATTTGGAAAAAAGCCACAGGCACTGTATGGTTCCTTTACACATAAGAGTGACAGGAAGTAATGAGGTTTGAGGGGAGTTTATGTAGGAAAAGTGTAGTGTGTAATCTGTGTTAGGAGTAGTAGCTAAGGAGGTTTATTGGAGTAGCCCAGTGGTGATATGGTAGATGGACATTTGGTGCTGTGGTAGCTTCGGGAATGAAGTGAACTTTTATAAAATCAATGGATGGGAAGGTGAACCTCGGAGTGGAATGAAAGTTGGAAATTTGATATGCAGCTTAACTAGCTTTGCATCTTATGAAAAAGGTGGGGTCATTTTTATAGTTCAGGAATGATGCAGAGTTAAATTTAACCTCTTGGGGTTCTTTCCTGAATTTGGGCTAGAACTAGACCTGCAGCTAACATTAAACCGGATAATTACACTTTTTTATTGAGAGAGAGAGAGAAAGAGAGGTAAGTGGTGGCGGGGGGAGGGACAGAGGGAGAGAGAAAATCTTAAGCAGGCATGGGCCAGGCCTGAAATCATGACCTGAGCCGACATCATGAGTCAGATGCTTAACCGACTAAGCAACCCAGGCACCCCAGATAATTACAGTTTTTTTTTAAAAGTATCTTTACATCTTGTACTGATTCCATCAAGGTTAGGGAACTATAAAATGTCTTCTTTCTAAAAGAGAAATAATTGGATAATACTTTATCACAGTGGTTGGCTCGAATGGCTTTTTTTTGGACCATATTAAATAAAAGTAAAATATCATTGCTAACCTTGGTATTAATTATAATGGTATAACTCATTTATAACCCTACTGTGGTTAAATGTGTTCTCTCATTATTGACCTTATGGTTTTGTGGGTTTTTTTTTTTTTTTAAGATTTATTTATTTTAGAGAGAGAGAGCGCGCAGGAGGAAGCGGCAGAGGGAGAGGGAGAGAGTCTTAAGCAGATGCAGATGTTGAGCAGGGAGCCTGATGAGAGGCTCAATCTCACAATCCTGAGATCAGGGCCTGAGCTGAAACCAAGAGTCGAATGCTTAACTGACTGTGCCACCCAGGTGCCCCGACATTATATTATTGTTGTTGTTGTTGTTTTTATCTCATCAGTAGACTATGTTAAAGTTCACCTATAGCCATTTAAAATCCTCAGTAGTGAGTATGTATATCCTGATTGGAGGTGGGGCTACAGTCAGTGTGATTGCTGCTTTCTTGGAAAAGATTTTATGGAAGATTATGAAATATTTTGATTACAGAATATACCAGGTGCCATATACCCCCTCTAATGTTTAAGGAATGTTAAAATGTTGTCATATTTCTATCAGACTTTTTGTTTTTATTTTTATTGTAATTTTTAAGGTTTTTTTTTTTTAAGTAGCCTCTACACCCAACATGGGGCTTGAACTCACCACCCCCACCAAGATCAGGAGTCACACGCTCCACCAACTGAGGCACCCCAGACTTTTTGTTTTTAAAGAGGAACCACACATTACATTATAAGTAGAGCTAAAATCCAGCTTCTTCATTCCCCTTCCAAGAGGTGTTGAGGACCCTGATCCTAACTTTGTTGAGTATCAGTTCTGTGCATGTTTTTATACATTTACTATTTATGTATTGGTAACAGTCCTTATTGTATGTTTATTCTTTTTTAGTTTTCTTACAGTTTTTCCATTCCATATTGTTGAGATTCAGTCATGTTGATACATATAATAATAATAATTATTAATAAGTAGCATTCCATTAAACTCTTTTACTACTTGTGTGTATCTCAAACGACTTCTCAGTTTATTTCCCTACTTCAGCAAACTAGATGGTAACTTTTAGCTATTACATACTCTACTGCAGTAAATCTGTTTCTTCATGCAGATATGCAGATGTTGTTCTCAGAAATAGAATTTCATGATGGTTGGGAATTCACATTTTTCTGTCTAACCAAGTATTTCCAGGTTACCCTTCAAAAGCAGGCGTGCCAGGTTTTATTACCGGCAGTGTATGAATTGCTGTTTCCCACATCTTACCAAAACTTGGTTTTTTCAGTCTGGGTTTGAAATAGCTTCCTAGTATTTGAACTGATACTAATATTTTAACCAAAATCAAACAAGGTATGGCGTATTTTTATGTATTCTTTGTCCATTTGGATTTCTCTTACATGAATTTTCTATTTATCGTTTACTGGATTGTCCATTTTTTAACCTCTTTGTTCGAGTTCTGTTCTGTATTCTGATATTTAATCTTCAGTTATATGTGTTACAGTTATCTTCTACCAAACAGCAGCGGCTTGCCTTTAACTTTATTAAATCTTTTGTTGTGTGTTGAAACTTAGCTAAAATGTTTTTTGTGTCTTATTTAAGGAACCCTTCCATAGATACTTTTGTTTGGCTTTTCTGATTTAGGAATTCTAAAATTACGGAATTATATGATGAAGAAGAGAACTAATTTTACTTTTTTCTATGTAAAGAACTGGCCATTTCAGTACTATTTATTGAATAGTTCAGTCTTTCCCCACTTATAATGGATGTCATCCCTTTTATATATCCAGTTCTAAGTTTGGGGGCTTTGTATTTTGTCTCACTGGTCTTTCTGTCTTTCTAGATTGCTTTAATTGTCAGGGTTTTACATTAAGTCTGTAGTGCCATCATATTTTCTTTAGATTTCTCTACTGTTGGCCTTCGTTTCCTTGTGAATGTTTGGATCTTTTCATCTGCTTCCATTAAAAACCCTGTAGGGAATTTGAGTTAGAATTTATTTGAATTTATGCACATGTGAAAATTGCCATTTAAAAAAATTGTATCTCATTTATACAGGTCTTTATGTTTTCAGGTTTTATTATTTTTCTCAAAATCTTGTATGTATAATGTTAGCATTAGTTGGTATTGTGAATGGTGCTTTTTATAAAAATGAATATTTTCTACTTGTTGACACATACCAACACTTTTTGAGTTTTTGTATGCCAGTCTTGACAGTTTTGCTTAATTCTCTGCTTTAATAATTTGGGTGTCTTTTGGATTTTCTGTGTAGATAATCTTTTATGTCTTATGTTAAAGTAGAAAATAGTTCTCTCTTCCCTGAGAAATTTCTGTCCCCTGAGAATATTTCTGTGTCTCCTCTGAAATTGCCGCAGGCTCAGGATCCTGGAACGCAGTTTCAACTAGTTAATTTGGGAGGTATCTATATGTGAAATTTTGTCCATGTGTGTCTTGTGATTGACAGACATACATATATACATACATAAAGTCTTGGGTTTTTCTTGGCACTAGAGTAGGCAACATAAGGGCCTTTAGGTATTAAAATCCTCCCATTCCCATTGGGTATAAATGTTGCTGCTACTCTTGAATTTCACTGAGTTTATTTCCTTTTAGGAGACGCAGGTCAGAATGGAGATGGGCGGCAGACCGAGCAGCGATTGTCAGCCGCTGGAACTGGCTTCAGGCTCATGTTTCTGACTTGGAATATCGAATTCGGCAGCAAACAGACATTTACAAACAGATACGTGCTAATAAGGTAAGAGATACATGTCTGGTCTTTTTCAGCCCAGCTAAAAATTAACCATTATCCTTTTTTCCCCATCCCTCAATAACTCTTAACTGTGTCAAAGAAAAGGGTTTAATACGATCTGATATAGTGGTTTAATTTGTTTAAAGGCCTGGTGTTGTTTAGAATAGTGCAGACAACACTGTTTGAGTATAATGGTAAATTGAACATGTGTTTAGAACAAAACAGTTCCTGTATTTGGGCTAATAGGAAACTTAAGAAAGAGACTGTATAACGTAAGCCATTGATGTAACTCAGTATTTGTATATTTATGGAAAAGCAGTGATGACCGAGGATATCATCTTGCTGTTTTACTTAGATGCATTTCTGTTTTATCACTAAGGTTCCCTTGCTTTCTTAAGGAAAAATAAGACTTTTCCTGAAAGACTGTTCTAGTGAAATTAGACATTGGTGTTTGGGATTTTGGTTTTTCTGTGTCCTCTGATCTACAGAGTCCTGATTTTTACCATAGAACTTTTATCTTTGATAGTGACACTGGATAGTGACTATTACTAATACTTAAAATTTTTCTTTTTAAAAATCAACTTAGAAAAGAGTCCCTTACTCAGTGTGGGTTTGACTGAGGGATAAATGTGCATGGAAAAGACATCCGTTTAGCAAATAGGTGAGTGCCTACCGTGTACCAGGCGCTGTTCTCTTTAGAGGGGTCAGTGGTAAATAAAAATCCTACTTTTGTGAAGCTTACATTCAAGTTTTTTTTCTATTAGCTAGCTGAAGAGTCTACTGCTCTTAAAAATAAGTGTTGCAACATTTTTTTGTCCTGCCTTAGTGCTGGTCAAAGCCTTCAGAAAATTGCTATACTGTGTGGACTGTATACATTAAATTAATTAGTAGGCCAGAAGTTAAAGGATGACCAACTGACAAGATAAAATGACAAGAGTTTGAAGTTCTGCAGCCTCCCATATATGTCATCTAAGCTTTTATTCCAGAAATTCACTGGAGTGCTCTTCTTGTTTTTTTGGGAAAACATTTTTATTGGCTACATTCTATTACCTTTCTTGGCGACTATTTTAATTACGCCTTTATTAAAATTATAAAGTATATCATAATAAACATCTTTAGCTAAGACGTATCATGGATACTTTTATGTTCTTGATGCATACTTCGGAGAAGTATTTTGGCAACAGCTTCAGTTTACAGTCTCACTAGCTGTGTGTGAGATTTTTCCCCCCTAAGATTTTATTTTTTAAGTAACCTGTACACCCAGTGTGGGGTTCAGACTCACAACCCAGAGATCAAGAGCACATGCTCCACTGAGCCAGCCAGGCACCCAGAGAAGATATTCTTACTTTACTTTTGGTTCCTGTTTTATTCTTTAGCTCATAACTCAGCAGTAATGACAGCAGTTTGGGGAAACTTTCAAAAGTCTTACGTATTTCTAAATATCTGGAAAGTGGTTATTCTGGAGTTTTATCCATATATTGACTCTTCAAGAATTTTATTATTCAGAGCATAATATATTAAATGCCAGGCTTGGGGTTGATAATCTTTTGTTCTAGTCCTGTCTTTGCTACCATATAGCTATATAAGCTCGGGAAGAAAAGTCACTGAACCTTTCTGAGCCTCCGTTTTCATGGTCTGTAAAATAAGGCATTCAAGATAATATATTTTCTTGGTCTGCAGTCTGAATAATGTCTGTTACAAAATTGTGATAGGAAGAATAAAAGTTGAATGATAATCCTAATAAGTAATATGTTGAAAATCGACAGCTTTATTAAATATTTATATTTCTACAGTGTCTGTTTAAAATAAATGTTTTAGTTTCTTGGGGCTGCCATAACAGCACAAATTGAGTGGTAAGTTTAAAACAACAGGAATTAATTTTCTCATAGTTCTGGAGGCTAGAATTCTAAAATCAAGGTATAGGGAAGGCCACACCCCCTTTGAAGATTCTAGGGAAGAATCTTTCCCTCCTTCTAAGCTTCTGGTGGTTGCTGGTAGTCCTTGGTGTTCCTCCGTTTAAAGCAGCATCACTCCAATTTCTGCCTCTGTCCTCATTTGGCCATCTTGTCTCTGTGTGTCTGTGCCCACATTTCCCTCCTAAAAGAACACCAGTCATATTGGGATTTAGGGCCCACAGTAGGGCTCATTTTAACCCAGTTACATCTGCAAAGACCCTCATTTCAAATAAGGATAACATTTATAGGTTTTAGGTTGCATAAATTTTGGAGGGATACTGTTCAAGCCTGTATAACATACAAGCAATAAAATTTACCCTGAAGATAAATGAACATGTGTCCGGTCTCATATCACTATAATAATAGAAGTCTTTGAACATTCACTATGTGCCAGGCACTGTGCTAAGCGTTTTACTATTTACAAATGTAAAGGTAAACCTGTGGAGGGTAAGAGAAGTAAGCAGTTTGTTCATGGTCAAGTAAACATGTGAGCGCAGAGCTGAGGTACAAGCATTTGTTGCTCAAGTTAGTTGTTTCTAAGAGCTTGCACACTTTTTGAATCATTAAAATGGGAGAGGTTTTTACTGCCTGTGCTTTGGTAAAGTGGATTGATGTTCCCATTTCCCATCCTGCTCCAAGATCTGTTAGGATTGCCTGGGTAGTACAGGCCTTTTCATGAGATGAATCTAGGTTTGGTAGTCAACTGTAGAGTTATAATTTGTCTTAGATGGGGGAATTAGAGAGTGAAGCTTTTTCTTTTTAAGGATTTCCTTTCTAACATGTTAACCTTAATTTTCTTAAAGTGACATATTAAAAAAAGAAGAAAAAGAAAGAAAGAAAGAATGAATGAATTTGAGAACTACCACTAGTTGATTACTAGTTTCTTTTCTGTTACAAATGAAGTATTAACTTCCAGGTTGAGAGAATCTTGAGAGTTTCTTTTGGGAGTAGTGATTCCTGTTGCTTTCTGGAGAAAGGATACAGTGTTTAAGAACTCCTCTGTGCACTGCTCCTTACTATTTTAATTTTCATGTTCAGTGAGCTTTTTTTTTTTTTTTTAAAAGATGCTCCCTTGCCTTATAGAATGAGAAAGGAAAACTGTGTACCTGGAGTGTGTACACAGACAGGTATGTTCATGTATGTTTAATCATAGAGCAAATCTTACTGCTTACAAGTTTGTAAGAGGCAGAGCTAAATTTGAACTCAGAGCCATTTATCTAATTCCAAAGCATTTTTTGGTCTAACACTGCTGTTCTGTCATCTTCCTTACATGTCTCAAGCATATTTATTGAAATTTCATACCTGTTAAATAAAACTGAGGGGGAAAGCACAGGGACCAGGTGGGTTCTGTTGCTAAAGGAGACTTCTTAACACAGTCTTCAACATTCTAATGTCTAATACAAAACATAACCGTTTTTCTTTTATCTCTTCTGAGTGATCTGTGAAATTACACAGCAGTTGCTAACTAAGGATGGACATATTATTGGGAGTGAGAGGCGGAAGAGCATTGAAGTTTCTGGATAGAAAAGGAGCTGAATGGAATAATAGAAGCATAGAAATACACCTTTGTTTTCAAGAGTGATATAAAGCAGTTGACATTCACATCTTACAGGGTTATAAGGCATTGTGGATAGCTATGTCTTGTCTCGGTAACCCGGGATGGTTCCTGTGGAACTGATCTTCAGTGAAATCACTGATTTATCTTAAGATGGGTAAGGAAGATTGACGTACTCAGAATGAAAAGGGGAGGGAGTATGTGAATTGCATCTTAATTCTGTATTATAAATTAAGAGGTGATGTTTTTTAATCTTGTACTTTGACTCCATATATTATATGAAATTGGTGAAATAGAAACAATTAACTCAAGTCTAAAACTTTTTTATTTTTTCATTTTTGCTTTCTTTCTTTTGCCCTGTTTTGTAATCAGGCTTAGCATAATTCCTTCTACCAATTCTTCCTTTTTCGATTTTGGTTCATATTCTTTTTTTCTTCCTTTTTTTGACTTCTATAGGACAGCTTTGTGTTTCCACAGAGGAATAATTTATAAGGATATGTTATGACTGCATGCAACTATGACCCATCTCAATTCCTTGGATCCTTGTGTAGGAGTTTTCTAGACCTGGGGGCCTACACATGATTCTGGTTTTGACTTGAGCAGTGGTGAAGGATGGGGAGACTCTCCCAGTCTTTGTATCTTGGCCTCTGCTGGTTTGCTGTCTTACGTATTTCTAAATATAGAAATAGAGTGCAGTAATAGCCCTGAGATGCCCACTCCCACTTAATCCTCACACTGTCCTTTCTTCTTCAGCATTTTACACCTTCTAATGTACTACATAAAATTTGTTTATTCATCTTGTTTATTATCTGTCTTCCCCAATATTGGAATGTAAGCACTTTCAGGAATGGGTTTGGATGGGGATACAGGGGGGTGGAAGGATATGTCTCTCCTTTCCTGTATGATGGCTTGAGTTGAATGAATGAAAGAACAAGAGTAGTTTGACTCAGTCTTTAGGCCCAGGTCTGCAGTTGATTGGCCTGTTGACATGACCTTCAGCCTCCATCCTCTCTGGGTCTATAAAATGATGGGGAATAAATGGGCCCTACCAGGTCTTATATTATAAGTCTCAGGAGAGTGTCCTTGTTGTCTTTCAGAGAGGTGTTTATTTTAAGAAATTATTCAGTGGTTTAAGGAAAAAGTTCTCTCTCTCTGGAAAATAATGGCTGTTATATCCTGACTTACCTTCTCACCTAAAAAAAAATTGAGGGAGTAACTTTATACCTGGTAATTGGATTATTTAGGCTTCTGGCTGTAATTAATATAAACTTAATATTCCTGTTCAGGGAAAATAAAATTTAACCTAAAACTCAAACAGTTGTTACACATTTCCTTTCTTGATGTATGATTCTGCTAGTGAATATGGGGGATTGAAATATATTTGTATTTTGTCTAAGTCTTTAAGGGGCTTAACATTAGTTAATAAAATAAACAAATTGAGGCAATAGTAAATAAATTGGCCCAAGGTTTTGCTCTGGAAATGAGAATCGGATACACAGAATGTAGGACATAATTCCAGTGCTTTAGGAACTCTGGTAATGTAGATAAAACAAGTAGGGTTAGTTAACCAAGGGAGGAGATGGGACTTGGATTTGACAAGCTCTTTGAAAGGATGAATGACATTTTGGATAAATGTATTTTTAAAGGGTAGAATCGGGCGCCTGGGTGGCGCAGTCGTTAAGCGTCTGCCTTTGGCTCAGGGCGTGATTCCGGCATTCTGGGATCGAGCCCCACATGACTTCTCCGCTGGGAGCCTGCTTCTTCCTCTCCCACTCCCCCTACTTGTGTTCCCTCTCTCGCTGGCTGTCTGTCAAATGAATAAATAAAATCTTGGGAAAAAAAAAAGGTAGAATCAATATGAACAAAGGACATAAGAGCAGGTAGTATTGTAACCTTTAATTGCCTTTATTTACCTAGTAACTATATTGTAATAACCCCCCTCTCAATGGCAGCAACCTCATATACATGCAGATATTTTCTGGGAGATAATGGGACCGGTGTAACTAACCAGGGCTCTTAAGCAGGGAAGATGTTGAATGCACTATTTTAAGAAGAGAATAGTGTGCAGGATAACTGGTTTTTGCGAATAGTTTTTACTTTGATATGGTTAAGTTTATGAAGTCTGTTTTATGCTGTGATTGAGAGAAGAAAATATTTTGCAGCAGTTCTTTTAGCCAGAGAAATTTCAGTTAGAAAGCTAGGGCAAATGTTTCTTTTTTTTTTTTTTTTAATTTATTTATTCGACAGAGATAGAGACAGCCAGAGAGAGAGGGAACACAAGCAGGGGGAGTGGGAGAGGAAGAAGCAGGCTCATAGCTGAAGAGCCTGATGTGGGGCTCAATCCCATAACGCCGGGATCACGCCCTGAGCCAAAGGCAGACGCTTAACCGCTGTGCCACCCAGGCACCCCTGGGCAAATGTTTCTTAATGGTCTTTATGCCCTTTCTGAGGAGTTTCCACTTCATTTTCTACATAGGCTAGTCATAGTCTTATCTGGGATATGTAAGTGTTGTTTCTCTTTTTTGGAGGTGTTGGGAGGGTTGTTGTAAGTGTTTTTTTTTCTTCATTTTTTTTGGGGGGGGGACAGGTAGATTTCCATTGTTCGTTCTTAATACCAGCCCTCCCCCTTCCCCATTTCATCTCTTTGCATCCCCTATTTCATGGAGACTTTTGAGTTAGAAAGGACCCCAGGAATGGATCATGTGGTTCACTGGCTTACAAGAGTCTGTATCAGAATGGCTAGGGAGCTTAAGTTGATACAGTCAAAATCTTTAGGTCCTGAAATCTGTATTTTAGGATGTTCACTGCGGGATTTGATGCTGAGTCAAGACTGATCAAGTCTAATATGTTTCAATTTAGAGGTTGCCTTAGGATTTAACCAGTGGAGCTTTTTAAAAAATGTAGAATACCCAGCCCTAACCCAGGGACTCAGAGTAGATTTGATGTTGAAGCTGGGCAGGTACAGCTTGGTAAGTTTCCCCAGGTGATTCTAATACAAAATTACCATTAAGAGAGTCCTATCAGGCAGCTCTCCTTATTTTCTAGATCAGAAAAGGAGAATCAAAGACACACAGAAAGCCCTGGTTACTTTCATCCCAGTCTTTCTGTTACACAGTGTCAAAACTAGGCTTTGGTTACCTCTGAGTTCATGGTGAGATTCCTGTGTGTGGCATTTTGTCGGTTCTACACTGTAAGACACTGTAAGCTCACTTCTGTTTACCAGGCTGGGTCCTTGCTGACTGGATAGGATTTGTGGAATCGTTTTTTAAGTTTCTTTTTACATTTTTTTATTTCCTGGGATGAATGTGAGATCTGACTTTGAAATTGTGAAGCAGGAACCTAATCTGGAGTGTTATTTCTGCTTATGAGAAACAGGTGCCTTTGGAACAGTTTTGTTTAAGTTCTTGGTTTGTGATATATTGTAGGGACTAGACTTTTCCACCTTTGTTCCATGTAGTAGTTTTGGTTGCTCAAATGCAGTTGGCTTGTCATGTATATTTGTAGCACTTAAGGTGGTCTTTAAGCCACATATGTGATCGAGTTACCTAGAAAAACTGCATTGCTGCTGTTTATTACGGTATAGTTTAGGTAATAATACAGTCTAAAGTACCAAACTCCGCTAAAGAGTCCAGATTAAAAGATGCTAAAGGTAACAAGCTTATGTAGGTCACAGCATTCAAGTGGGAAAAGGGGGAAGCTTGGGTCTGATTTAGGCCTTACTCTTTGCTGCAGCTAGGCTTTATGTTGAAATAACTCTCGGGAAAGCAAAGATGTATTTTTGTTTCAGAACCATAGGAAAAGGGAAAAGGGCTTTGGTAAACCAGTCCCCTACCCCTAACTCTTGTGCTGTTAACTCTTAAATTAAACTTGTGACTTATGATATGACTCACTTATGCTGCTTTTCTCTCTGTCTTGCAGGGGCTGATAGTTCTTGGAGAGGCACCTCCCCCGGAGCATACAATAACAGACTTATTTCTTCCACTTTGTTCTGAAGTGAAGACAGATCATGGGAATGATAAATTGGTAAGTATAAAAGGCAGAAAAGGGGGAATAAATGAGAATTCTGGGGGTTGCATCAGTACACAGTTTATTCTGTGTAACAAGGATCCTGGCTTTGGCTGAAGGAGGGGACTATATCCCCTTTTATCACTTTTGGCATTTCAAGGCCTGAATTCCTGAATAGAGCGGCACAGGGCTCCTCCTGCAGCTATGTAGTTGACCTTGATTTCAAAAGCAGCTCCTCACTCAAGACAACACAGCCAGAGCAAGTGTGGCATTGTGGAGTATTACTGAGAATCAGGAGACCATGGGGCTCGGATATTTTGACAAGAAAGACAGCCTTCCTGGGCCACTACAAAATGAAAAGGTTGGACTAGAGGTTTCACTCACAGAGATGTTGAAAGAGCTCTCTCTCAGTTACCCCATTTAATTCTGTAATGAGGGTAAAGCTGTCATATTCTATGATCTTCCATATCCTTAGAGCCTAGCCCACATCTTCCTTTTCCATGATTCCTTTTCTTTCTCTGTTTCTCTCAAAACCCAAATTTCTTTAACTTCTGAATCCCAAGAGCACTTTTTTGTTTCACTTTTTTCCCCCCGCAGCAGCTCATTAGCTTTTATGAATATTAACATTTCTTGATTTAAGTAATTTGTTAGAAATTCCAGGGGAGGCTAGAGTGCTGGATCTTTAAATCCTGCATTAAACCAGCTACTCTCATTGCATTGGCAAATCAACAAAGCTCGTTATCCTTTATTATTATCATTTTAAGCAGGAATTCACGTGATATGCTGGAAACTAACTTTTCTAATGAGAGAACTTAAAGCCAGGGGTAAATGTGAGGACATTAAGAAATTAATGTTTTTGGTTTTTTTAAAGATTTTATCTATTTATTGACAGAGCACAAGTAGGCAGAGCAGCAGGCAGAGGGAGAGGGAGAAGCAGTCTCCCCACTGAGCAGAAAACCTAATGCGGGACTCGATCCCGGGACTCTGGGATCATGACCTGAGCTGAAGACGGACATTTAACCGACTGAGCCACCCAGGTGTCCCAAGATTAATGGTTCTTAACTAGAAAAGGGTTTAAAGAGTAGAATGCCAGATTTTTGCTAGTATTCAAGTCAATAGTGTAAGTTCATTATATGCTATCTATAGAATTATTTTTTACAAATTATTTGTGAACTGTTTTAGTGATTGCTCTAGCCAAGAAAAAAAGTTGTAAGTATGAGAAAACATGGGTAAGGTCACCTGGTGCTTGGTGGTATGAGGTACAGGAAATGTGAGATTTGAGGCAAATGTGATTGGGAGTGAATTTTGTAAAGATATTTATATATTTGTATATTTAGGATTTCCAAGGATTTTTGAACAACCTCTTGTAGTCAAGTTTTTCTCACCTCAATGTTTGTGAAGGATAGGACATGACAGTGTCTCGTTGTGTTTCTGATTCTCGTTGTATTTACACATGTTCACATATGTGCATGTGTGTGCACCCCTTAGAGATTTGTCCCTTTTCCTTCCCACCATTTACTTGCATGAGTATGCTTAGTATTAGATCATATGATTCTTGAAAGTCAAGATCATTTTCCTCATGCCTAATATGTCAACTGCCAAGCAGAGTTTTCCCTGTAGGTTTGTAATACATTGTAGGGACTGGACTGTTCACCTTTGTTTCATGTTGTAGTTTTGGTTGCTCAAATACAGTTGGCTTACTTAGAGTTATATTTGTAGCACTTAAGGTAATCCTTAAGCTACATCTTTAATTTGCCTCTTTGTTATCCAGATTCTTTTCTGAAAAGTGATGTATACCTTGTCTTCAATTTTGTTTTAAAAAATCTTAAGTCACACTTGACACAGGGGCAGCTGTAACTTTTCATACTCACATTTAACCATCCTATTTTTCGTTTCTATTTTGCTTATTAATTTTTTTCCATAATGGAAATATTTATTGCCCCCCCCTTTTTTACGCCTCCCTTTCAAAAAACATTTGAAGACTTGTGGTTTAAGAATAATTATGTCAGAGGTGTTTGTTTTGTGCTATGTTGTTCATTTTTGTATTTTTGTTTATGGGACTCAATAAAGGCCGAAGAGGATTTTTTTTTTTAACTATTAAGATACAGTTTCAAGAAGTTAAACACAATTTTCAAGGAAATAACATTATGACTTACTGATTAAGGTGAGAATGATGAGTGCTGGAATGAGGTTACTCAGTAGCCTCCAAAACTTAAAATACCCTATGAGAATAATAAAGCCATTACCTTTGCAGTTATGTTTTCAACTAGACACAGATCAGTTTTAAGTCCTCAGTGTTCTAAAAATAAACATCCAACTTGAGGCATCTGAGCCCTAATCAGGTATAAATAGTAAGTAAAACAAAGTTAAGTAATTTATTGAGAGTTATATGACCCTAGGAGGGCTTGTTTAGATGATGTTCAAGTGTTACACTGAAAGGACACATAATCATCTTTTTGCCTTATTTACAAACTGAATGAGTGTTTCTTGACTGAACCAATATATATCTGCTTTGGTTATGAGCACAGTAGAGATATTGCGGAAACTGAATTATTTTGGAGACTGGATACATGGGTGAGCCTTTTTAGAGCCGTAGAGACAAGCAGGAAATGTTCCCTGAGACAGAGTGGGTTTTTATACCACAGAGTAGTTGGGGAGAAGAAGGGAGAAACTCTTAATAAAATGCCCCTTTAAAAAACAAACAAACTTCAGTCTGACTTACAACTCAAAGGCAGTTTGAAAGGGTAGAATATGTGGAGGAGAGAAACTAAGGGCTTTGCAGGTGCTGATAAAGTCAACTGCTGCACGAATAAATTCTGATATGAAATAAAAAAACCTTCTGAACAAAAAGGGTGTGTTCCTCGAAAGAGGAAGTGTATAAAGCTGTTGAGAGCTGTTCTCCCATGTTCTAAAACATGTCCTTTCCTTCTTTCTCCTCCCACTTCCCTCTCCTCCCACTTCCCTCTCCTGAATAAATAGTAGTCCCCTTTTCCCCAATTATGAATAAATGAGTGAAAAGAGCTAACTTGGAACCTATATGCGTATTAGTAGGTAGGAAGAATGCATTTTATAATTATCAGAGAAAGTCAAAATTTCAGACAGAAAACACTCTCAGAGATGAGGGCCTCCTCAATCCATTTGGTACAGGGTTTTTAGAACTCGGCTAGAGAGTCACAATCTCATCGGCTTTCATATTGTCAGAGGTTGGAGGTCACCCTTGCCAAGTAGCTAGAAATTGAGGGAAGGAATAATGGCAAAGAGGGAGTCGTGAGGGTGGAGGGCTTAGTCTCAAAATCTATGTAAATCCCTCTGAGATCCTTCGCTAATCGAACCCCTGAACTTCACATGTTCGATGAGTTTTGATAGAGCCTAGTAGAAAGCAACATGTGGTAGGCTGAAAGAGCTGGGCAGAGAATGTAGTCACTGCCCCAGAATTGTGGAGTTTGAATTCTACTGTGACTTGGTAAAATACCTTGGGTCTGGGCCTTACATTGAAACCAAGGAAGGCTCATGCTTTAGGATTTAAAGACTTTCCCAGGACTAAGGGACTCACCATAGGATTAAGGAAAAATCCAAAATAGGCTCTAATATGTTTCTGTGAAGGCATGAAACTACAAAATCAAGGTCCATGTGGTTTCTAACCAAATAGAAATTTGCCTCCTAGAGCAAAAATCAACATGCTTTTGGGAAAATTAATTGAATCCAGAGTTTGTAACATATCATATACAATATATTACACAATAACAATTTATTAGATCTATCAGTAAACAGAAAAAATGTCTTCCTTAGTCATGAGAAAAAAACAGTAGAAACTGATCCTGAAATGGCCTAGATTGGGATTAGGAAATAAGAATTTAAAAGCATCTAATAAAAATAATGTTTGAGGGGCGCCTGGGTGGCACAGCGGTTAAGCGTCTGCCTTCGGCTCAGGGCGTGATCCCGGCGTTATGGGATCGAGCCCCACGTCAGGCTCCTCCACTATGAGCCTGCTTCTTCCTCTCCCACTCCCCCTGCTTGTGTTCCCTCTCTCGCTGGCTGTCTCTATCTCTGTCAAATAAATAAATAAAATCTTTAAAAAAAAATGTTTGAAGATTTAAAGAAGATAGTAAACATGGGGGAATCTCAGCAGAGAGATGAAATCTAGAAAAAGAATCATATGGAACTTGTGGAACACAAAATGGAGAATTGAAAAGTACAGTATCAGAATAAAAAGTGTACTGGTATACTAAACAGCAGGTTGAAAACTTACAGAAGAGAAAGAATCATGGGGCTCCTGGGTGGCTTATTTGGTTAAGCATCTGACTTGATTTTGATTCAGGTCATGATCTCCTCAGGGTCCTGAGACTGAGCCCCACATTGGGCTCCACGCTCAGTACACAATCTACTTGTCCCTCTCCCTCTGCCCATTCCCCTGTGCGTGTGTTCTCTCCTCCATGGCCAGTATCCCCCACCAAAGTGGTACATTTATTGCAACTGATGAGCCTCCACTGACACATCACAACCACCCAAGGTCCATGGTTTACATTACGGTTCACTCTCGGTGTTCACATTCTTTGGGTTTGGATTTGTATTTGATTTTGAAGCACTTAACCCAGCGCATACAATGTATGACTTTGTAAAAGTCTGTATGAATTTCCATGACACATCACCCCTCAAGGGTCTTAGGTAAGAGTGACTCTATTTCCGTACCCCTTTAGAATGGTTGATAATTAACTACCGAGGAATTAGAATATGTTTTTAACAGCGTTTGGTCCATGATAAACATTTGGTAAAAGCTTATTGTTCCAGACTGTGCCGTGTGTCTAGGAAACACCTATTAGCAGAACCAGGTATCTTCCCTTGAGAGCTTCATAGTCTTACAACAGTCATATAACGGGAATAAAGAGGGGAGAATTCTCACTTCTAAGGGAGGTCAGGGAAGGTAGTGTAATAAGGAAGGATGTACGTGAGCTGAGTCCTTATAGACTTGCTGAAGATTGAGAACAGGTTCGACCGGGAGGGTACTGTATGTATGATGTGAAAGGCTTGAGAGAGCCTGGCTTTGTGGAGGAACTACAGATACTTTTCTTTGATGGAGTGTTGGATGATTGGGCCAATTCGTAATGGACTTTCCATTTATCTTAATGAGCTTATTATATACTTCATCCTGTAAGGTGACAGGAAGCTGTAGACTGATCACAAGATTTGTGTAAGAAGGAAATTTGCTTTACTCAATAATACTAAGTAAACTTTTCTTCATTTTTTTAAAACTCAAAGAATGATTTTAAACTTAACAAAAGTTACAAAAGTAGCACATGGAGGCCCCATGCACCCTTCAACGTGGCTTCCTGTAGTATGGTTAACTTGCATAATCATTGTACACCAAACCAGGAATTAACATTGATACAGTACTATTCACATTATATTCAAATTTCCCTCATTTTCTCTCTGATTTTTTTTTTGGGGGGTAGGGGTCCAAAAATCCCACACTGCATTTAGTTGTCCTATCTCTTTAAATCTCTTCCAATATGTGATGATTCCTCCTCTTTGTTGTCTTTCATGGCTTTAATACAAAAATACCGGTCTGTTATTTTGTATAATGTTCCTCTCAATTGGAGTCTCTTGATGTTTTATCATAAATAGAGGTTATGCATTTATCTTAGTAATACCACGGAAGTGATACTGTGCCCTTCTCAGTGCACCATACTGGGGATACATGATGTTGGTGGTGATAGCTTCTTTCACTTGGTTAAGGTGGTGCCTGCCAGCCTTCCCCACTGTAAAGTTAGTATTTTTCCCTTTTAATGAATGTCTGTCTCATGAGGAGATACTATGTAATATTCTGTTGCTCATTATAGTTTAATCCACAATTTTGGGGCACCTGGGTGGCTCAGTCGTTAAGCGTCTGCCTTCGGCTCAGGGTGTGATCCCGGCACTGTGGGATCGAGCCCCACATCAGGCTCCTCCACTGGGAGCCTGCTTCTTCCTCTCCCACTGCTTGTGTTCCCTCTCTCGCTGGCTGTCTCTCTCTCTCTGTCAAATAAATAAATAAAATCTTTTAAAAAAAATCCACAATTTTATCTACTAGTGGCTTTTGCCTGCAGCAGTTTTTACTGTGATATTTACTGAATGGTGATTTTCTGTTTTCTGCATTTGTTAGTTGGAATTCTGTTAGGAAAAGCTGTCTTTTCTCTCTCATTTATTTATGCACTTATTCAGTCATTCATTTGTTATATCAGAATGGATTCATGGATATTTTATTTTATGGATTATAATCTGTTACTGTTATTATACATTCAGTCGCTCCACTTGTTGAGGCAACTTTTTGGTATTGGGCCTCTTTATCTTGGTTCCTGTGTCTTTTCAACATGTTCCCCTCAGTTAGTATTTACTTTTAGGCACCAAAAGATGTTCCAAGCTCATCTTGTATTTTACCTGCTGCAGCCCTCTTTCCTTTTATTGGGCAACAGAGTTCAGAAACCAAGATCTGGTACTGGTTGTGCTCATTGCTGCCTGGCATCATTGCTTCTAGGACTTCTCAACAGACAAAGCTGGGAAACATACGTATGCTAAAGCATATATATACATACATACATATGCAAATGGGCATGTATAAAAAACCGTAAGTTCATATTGATACCAGTCCAACACCACAGCCTTCCTCCTTCCTTATTGATACTCATTTTTACTACATAAAGTAGTTTCATAGTTGCCAACTCATACCCCTGTGAGAAATGTATTTACGAACCAGAGGACAGTATTATGTACAATATCTTTGCCCTATAACATGCAGTCAAAATAGTATTTTCTGAAGTTATACTTCAGTTAGGTTATTTTTCTCATCCTTTCAGTGTGATACGTAATTGTTTCATAATACAGTTAGGTTCTTTTCTTACTGTGATATTCACTTTTTCTCTCCCATACACACGAGTTGATCTTTATTATTATTTTTTTAAGATTTTATTTATTTATTTGAGGGGGAGAGAGCACAAGCTGGGAGCGGGGAGAGGCACAGGGAGAGGGAGAAGCAGACTCCCTGCTGAGCGGGGAGCCCAATATAGGGCTCGATCCCAACTGACTGAGCCACCCAGGCACCCCTTTATTATTTTTTTGAGTATGTGAAGCATTACTACATTTCTAAGAGTCAGAGCTATACAAAAGACTATTGTTCCCTCTTCCCATTTTCCCTTCTTTCCTATCTTGTTCACCCCTTCTGTAGGTGGCCGTTTTCATTAGTTTTTGGATTAGCTTTCCTATATTTCTTTTGCACAAATGAGCAAGTAACATGTATATTTTCTTATATCCCTTTTTTTCTTCCAGGAAAGGTAATCACTGGGTAAATACTTTTTAAAGGGCTAGATTTGAAATTGAGGTTTGTATAACAAAATATTGCTTCTGTGGCTTTTGACAGATGACTTCATTATTTGTGTTTGTTTCTATTTGTAAAATAAGCCTCGTTTCTTTTACCCTTTCCTTAATTTGTGAAGTGATTGTGATAACAAGTCAGAGGATAAATGCTTTCTCAGAAGAAAGGCATGCTAAAAATGTAAGCTCTTGCTTTTTCTTTTTAAACAGTCCAAACTATAATCTACCATTGGTTAAGCAGAAAGAACTTTTTTTTTTTTAAGTTTTGCAATCACCAGGGACAATGAATAGTGCATTGGCCCAACAAGGATTTTGAGATAGAGAGTAGAGTGATAGATACTGGCTGAGGAATATTTGATTTACCATATTTAAAAAAAAAAAAGAAAAGACTAATTAGAACTTAAAACAGGGCTGTGGATAAATAAGTTTAACAAGAATTTAGGACTGTTTTTAGCAGTTACTGTATTTCTCTAGATTTTTGATGCATATTTTCAATGGTATTGGTAAATATAAATCTTAGGTAAGGTAGCCTTTGGACTTGTATGTAACAGCATCATGCTGATTGAAATTTTTTAACATAAATAATTCAGGGGTGCTTAGCTGGCTCCAGTCAGAGGAACATGCGACTCTTGATCTCGGGGTCATGAGTTTGAGCCCCATGTTGAATGTAGAGATTACATACATACATACATACATACATACATATTTTAAAAATTCAGAATTACTTTTACATAATTGTATAGTTGTATTTTTTTTTTTTTAAGATTTATCTATTTGAGAGAGAGATCATGCGTGCACGGGGGTGGGGGCAGAGGGAGAGAAGCAGACTCCCTGCTGAGTGTGGAGCCCATCATAGGCCTCAACCCCACAAACCCGAGATCATGACCTGAGCTGAAACCACAAGTCTGTTGGATAACTGAATGTGCCTGTATAGATTTTCTTTTAACCTCAGTATAGAGACATAGGAAAGTGAGGCACATATAGTCCCATTTTATAAATGCAGAAATGGAAACTTAGGTAAGTAACTTGATGGAAGTGGAATTTTCAGAAGGTTCCACTCTCAATTTAGCACAATTTCCCGGCCATGGTGCTAGTTCGTGGAAATGACTGGTAACACTGTTTATGGGCCAGTGATACTTTGGTGATTTTAAGCAAGACTATGTTGAGTATCATTGAGATGAGCTTGAAACAGGAAATAATTGATATAAAGCCAAAAAGTAATTTATTTTGAACCAAGAATAAAAGTTGAATTCTTTAGTTAGCTTTTTCTTTTCTTTTGGTAACATTGGTCAGAAAAGCAGTAAGTAACCAAAATGGAACTGTTCAGTTTTCTAAACAAAAGTGTTGCGCTTAAAAAATTGGTATTTCAAGCGGCTCTGAGTTGGCATTAATTGAATAAAGATACACATAGATTGTGCAGATTATGCGGTTTTAAGTGTGTGCCTTTGATATTTATCCTTTTACTTTCTCTACTTTTTGGCAGAATAAGTTGAGGGTGCATGGATTCTTAGACCCCAAGAAAATCTACCTCCATAAGACCTTAATTTAACTTAACTTTTCTTTAAAGGCTCTTTGTCATACGTAATTGGTCTGGCCAAAAGGGTGGAGTGATGAATCAGACAGATGGCTGCTTTATATGAATAACAAATTTGAATCTCATTGCTGTGTTATTTTATTCCATATATCGAGTCCCTTCAGTCAGGAAAGAAATCACTCCAGTAACCCTCTTGCTACTTTTAACTCTAAGATCACCCCAAAAGGTAATAAATACCCTGAGTCTCTGCTTTTGGGAAAAGGGGAATTAACAGAAATTCTCTACCTCTTTGTCTACTCTTTTTCTTTCTGGCTGTGGGATGCATGTACCCTCAGAGTGTATCTGAATACCACATACAATTCAAGAGAAGCTCAATAATAAGTCCTGCTTTCTGGACAGGAGAGCCTTAGAGTCTTTGATCTTTTTTACAGTTTCCCATTGGAAGACCATATCTGAGTCATGCATTTGTTTCCTGAGAATACTAATGGTGTAAACCACTGCAGTAACGATGATTGAGCTTGAGTTAGCATGTGGGTATAACATTTGTGAAGTGTTTATTCAGGTATCTCTACTCTCTCTCTCTCTCTGCACCCTTTTAGGCCACAGGATAGGAAGTGTTTGCTTTTTCTTAACTGTGAATGCATATAAGTAGCTTTAAGTAAAATTATATGTGTTGTGAGTTGTGTTTTTCTTTGTCCAGATGGAACACTGTTGGAGGATTGGGGTTAATATTTTAAGCTCTTTACTTTTGAGAATGAGTGATGAACCTAATTGCCCCAATGCCCTGCTTTTGGATCTCAGTGTGATTATAGGATATCCCACTGTCCTCTGATGAATGAGTGCCTCCTTGTGTGGTTGGGACTAGAAGCTAGGCACAGTCCCTCTGAGGTTCATGCTCTTGATTGCCTGCTATGTGCTGTTTTATCTTTGACAGACATTTCTGTGCTAAATAATGTTTTCCCTGTTGCTTTCAGTTTTAATTTGGGGGCTGAATTGCCCCCAGGAAAGTTTTAAGTTCCTCTAAAAGAAAATCAGTAAAATTCACATTGAATATTAATGGCATTTAAATATATATTTCGGTAGGTATGATAAATAATATAGGATGTTAGCAGTAGTTGTCTGTAGGCCGTGAGATTACTGATATTTTGTGCTTTTTCTTCAGACTTTTTGTATATAAGGTTTTCCGAAGTAAGATTTTGTTAAAGAATGGCACCATTTTGTCTTGATAGGTGTCCTTACAGTTAATTCTCCCATAATCCCTACAAAATAAACTTTAATCAAAAGTGGATTCAACCTGTTACTTTTAATGTGACACCTTGTAAAACAGGTAGATACAGAGATCATATCTCTGCCATAATTTAATGTTAAATGCTTTTATTTTAAGTGAATGTAAAATTGATTGAAGTTCTTAAGATGACTAAACCAGCAAAAAGTGCATAGTCACAGAAATTTCATGTTGAAAGGAAACGTTTTCATCTGAACCAGAACTTCTGTTATCTTAGGAAAGCTGTGGCATCCCCAGAGTCACACACGTGCTAGTTCATGCCAACCTGCATATTGAGTTCTTCTGATTATCTAGCCCTTTGTCATACCTAATGTTTGTGTGAGTTTTTGAGGTTCCCTGCATAGTAAATCTTCATGAGCATTCAGGAGGATATTTGCGATTATCTATTTTTTTAATGTAAAAATATTATCTAAAAGAATTTGTCTCTGACACTATTTTTGTCCTGTCATTGTCTGTGTATGTACATTTATGGTCATCACAGTTGTATTAAAAATGTTTTGAATTTAATCTTTTTTTTTTTAAGATTTTATTTATTTGACAGTGATAGAGACAGCCAGTGAGAGAGGGAACACAAGCAGGGGGAGTGGGAGAGGAAGAAGCAGGCTCATAGCAGAGGAGCCCGATGTGGGGCTCGATCCCATAACGCCGGGATCACGCCCTGAGCCGAAGGCAGGCGCTCGACCGCGGTGCCACCCAGGCGCCCCTGAATTTAATCTTTTTCCAGAATCATTTCTCCATAAAAGACTTCTGTTTTTTAACCTTCAAATATTCTTTTGGTATAAAGGAAGAAGAAATGTCTTTTGTGATTATTTTTAATACTCTGATTTGCTGTGCTACAATTTATAACTATGCCTCAGATGTTGAGCATTTAGATTATTGATATATACCATTGCAGTGATCATCTTTGTGTATAAGATTTTGGGAAATTTGTTTATTGGGTTTTCTTTAAGATAGATTTTTAGGATTGAGTGATATGAACATCTGTATAAGTCTTGCTACTTAACACCACTTTACTTTCCAAGAGGAAATCAGTGTTTAAGGCAATGAGTGTGTGTGCCAAATTTGCCATGATTTTGGCGTCATTGATCTAATTGTTCAGGATTTTTGTGGTACTTGAGTACATGTACAGGCTATATCTAAGAACATTTTCCCAGGGTTCACTCATTGTAGTTTGCTTGTCTTTTCTGCTTATACACTTTAATCTAGCTTTTTGGTTAATTTGTTATGAAAACATTTTAATGAGCTTCCCAGTCTGTTGTCCTTTCTTCTTTATTTTTTTTTTTTAAGATTTTATTTATTCATTTGACAGAGAAGGAGAGAGAGCAAGCACAAGTGGGGCGGGTAGGAGAGGGAGTAACAGGCTCCTCACTGAGCAGAGAGCCGGACATGGGGCTCTATCCCAGAACCCCAGGATCATGACCCAAGCTGAAGGCAGACACTCAGCCGACTGAGCCACTCAGGCTCCCCTCTGTTGTCTTTCCTTCATACTTGCCTACAACTGCTCTGCTCTGCAGATCCTGTGGTATTTTCTCCCCGGGGGTATAAAGATCAAAAAGAAATTGAACAATACTGAAAAACAGAATTTCAGCCTCAAAATACTGGCTTTGATATGGACTGGTAGCATTTACAGGGAGGAGAACTTAAACACACCCCAAAGTCATTTTGAGTGTAAGGAGACAAAGACCACTGCCTTTCTGTGGTATTCCAGGAACACCAGAGTGGAGGGATAAGTGTATCTGTGGCTTTATTGCCTGTAACTCAGAGACTCCATATGATTGACATCTCAGGGCTGTAGTTCTCCCTTTTGAGCCTAATAAATACATAATTTGTTTTGAAATAGGTTCAGACTTTTCCAGATTCTTTCCCACCTCCCTTTTTTTCAGTTTATGACCTAAGCATATATTTGATTTGTGTAGTCCAGAAACAGTAGTTACTAACTGATAGCATTAGGTAATTAGTTATTCATGGTGCTTTTATTAATTTTTTTCTATTTTAGCATATGCATATATATTTACACAATACGGTTTTCTAGAAAGAGGTTTCCAGCATTAACTGAAGTTAGGCAGGTAGTAACTACGTTTACATTGTCTCTTAGTTGCCTTGATACTGAACCTATGTATCCTTCTTGACCCTTAGTTGAAGACTCTTGTTACCATGTAATTATTTTGCTAAGCTTCTGTTCCATGGAATCATTAAAGCATTTCCCCATCAGTAAGCACTTAATATTCGTCTGTTGAATATTTTGGTTCCTTACCCTTCTTCACCACAAAGCAAAAGCCAGTCAGTTCTCTTAGTTATTTTTTTCTTCCCTCAGTCATACATGTTTGATTTTGCAGGTTGGTTGTCAGAAATTTTAGGTGTTTCATTTAAATGATGAAATGGTGCCGCATTTCAGTCTGGATGCTATTGGTTAAATGTTGTCTTGTATTTTTATCTTTCTCCTTTAGATCGAGTCTGTTTCTCAGCCACTGGAAAACCATGGTGCCTCTGGTCATCCTTCAGAGTCATTGTCTACCAAATCATGTGGAGCATTGAGACCTGTCAATGGAGTTATTAACACGTAAGTTTTATGTTTTCTACTTCCTGTGCACAGTAGTAGGCTTGTAAAAGATGAATTTGGGGCTCTTAGTAATCCCTAGCCTGGTTTAAAGACAGAAACTTTATTGCTTAATAGTATTGTGCATGCTTCTTACTGTAGCAAGTATATTTTAATTAGCGTGCTTAATGCATTTCCCTTTTACCTACTGTAGCCTAAAATTAACTCACCATGGAGAAAAAAATAAAAGGTCCTACTTTTGTGAGTCCTTATGGTTGGTCCTAGTCTTGGTAGAATTCTTGAGAAGTGTTTACATAAACTCTTTTACTCTAGGATGGATTAGATCCCTAAAGGCTGTATTTGTACATCTGTATTTATGAAAGTTGAAGGAATCCCTCTACAAGTGAACAGTGTGTACCCATCCCTAAAAGTCAAATTTTACAGAAGAACTGATTCCTAGGCAGCTCATTAACATTTGCAAGATTAATCATTTTCTTACCAGTCGCAATTTTCTCGATTTTCTTTATTTGTGTTTCTGTTGTAGAAGAGAACTTAATCACTTGGAACCTGAGTTTGTCACTTAGTGACTTGCACTTTTCAGACATGATGTTAATGTCCACCAGGAGTCTTAAAAATAAGCACAGACACTGCACACACTTGCACTTGAAGTGACACGCAGAATACTTGTTCGTGTCTGTGAACATTGTAAACAGAGGAGGTTGAACCAGTATAAGAGGCTTTGTTTCCTTGTCTTCTGAGAAGTGAATATTCTTCCCTCCCCTTGTATAGTCTTCAGCCTATCTTGGCAGACCACATTCCAGGGGACATCTCTGATGCTGAGGAACAGTTACAAAAAAAGCAACGACTCAATCTAGTTTCTTCATCAACTGACGGTACCTGTGTGGCAGCCCGAACCCGTCCTGTGCTGAGCTGTAAGAAACGAAGGCTTGTTCGACCCAACAGCATCGTTCCTCTTTCCAGGAAGGTCAGTACCAGTGAGACTTGGTCATTGTTAAACAGTGAGCCAGAGGCTTAGATAGAGTTATTAGTCTCTTGCCAACTTTGGTTCATTTAACTAGTGTTTTCCAAACTTGGCTAACCACCCAAGTTTCCTAGGGAACTTGAGAAAATACTGGGCTCCTGACACCTGTTTCCTAGCGATTCTGATTTGGTTGTTCTGAAGTTGGGTCTGGGACTCTTGTTTTCAGATAAACAAAAACTCCCAGGTGGTTCTTGAGCCAGGTTTGGAAATCACTGACTTGAGCTTTTTAATAGAAATGGGAGAAAAGTTTAAGTGCTGCCATCAACACTTAGAAGGAGGGTGATGTGCTTCCCAGTTGTCCTGTTATCACTGAAAATGGCTATGTGGCATGCTTTCCTTTCGAGTAAGAATCTCCATTAAAATTTTTTAAGTTCATGTGACTGTCTTCACAGAGAAAACGGAGATTAATTCACAAGTGCAGGAAACTTTTGATTGTTGCCTCTTCAAATAACAGAGTTGGATTTATTTCAAAAACTAATGAAATAATATTTCAGTAAAATTAATACCATGCAGTGGTTCAGAGCACTAACTTTGAAGAGGATAAACCTGGGTTTGAATCATGGCACTGCCACTTGGTAGTTTTGTGATTTGGAACGTGTTAACACCCCCTTATTCCCCTTCCCAGACCCTTCCCTTCCCCACCAGGCCTCAGAGATCTCATAGGGTTGTTTGAGGTTTAGATAAAATGCATGTAACTTGCTCATGGGGGTGTCTGGCTGATAAGTTACTGGTGCAAAGTGGCTGTTTCTGTTAGCACTTTTATTATTGTTCGCTCGTTCACTCATTCAGCAAATACTTACTGAGTTCCTAGAGCGAGCTAGGTCTGTTCTATGCACTGGGAATACAACACTAAACAAAACAGATAAAATGTTTGCACTCCTGAAATACTCTAGTGGGCAGAGACAGAAAATAAAACAATAAGTTAAGTATAATGGTATGTCCTATAGTGGTAAGTGCTGGGGAGAAAAATGTAGCAGACAAGGGAATAGGGACTGCTGGGGAGCTCAGATGGAATTAAGCCTTGTGGCATTCTAAGGATAAGGAAGAGACTGGGAAGGAGTGACTAGTGATGTAGAAGGAAAATGAAGAAAGTGAGACATATGGAAGGCAAATGAATAACATGTGTCAGAAAGGAAGGAGGACAGTGTGTGAGCTGCTGCAACCAGGTCCAATTAGATGAAGACTACGAACTAACTGTTGGGGGTGTGGTGGGGTTAGAGCTTTTCGAGATCTGTGTGAGCAGTTTTACTAATGGAAGAAGAGTGAAATTCTGCTTGGAGTGGGTTCAGGAGAGGATGGGAGGCAAGGAATTGAGGGGAACCTTTTAGGATAACACTTCCAAAGAATGCTTCTATAAAGGAGAGCAGAGAAATAGCTTATTTGAAGGGAAATTTTTCTTACAATAGAGCTTTTACACTCTATTTGCTGATGAGAAAACTGCTGATGAAGAGGGGAGAGAATTGTTGGAACCATTAATATTTGGACAGTGGATTTGCAGTATTTGGCTTATGTTGTTATAGTATGCAGTTGGACTGCAGAACTTTGCCATGATTTTTTTTTCTTTTTAAGGAAAACATCGTAAGTTAAAATTAACTATCAGGTTGTGCCATATTTCTCTAGTCTATTCAGAATTCCTGAATTACCAAAATACCAGAAAAGAAAAAGGTATTTGGGGACGCCTGGGTGGCACAGCGGTTAAGCGTCTGCCTTCGGCTCAGGGCGTGATCCCGGCGTTATGGGATTGAGCCCACATCAGGCTCTTCTGCTATGAGCCTGCTTCTTCCTCTCCCACTCCCCCTGCTTGCGTTCCCTCTCTCGCTGGCTGTCTCTCTCTCTGTCAAATAAATAAATAAAATCTTGGGGAAAAAAAAGAAAGAAAAAGGTATTTGGCAAGTTTCTCATTGACATTTGAGTCTCAGTTTTTTATTAATAGTCCTATAAATCTAAATTATTTTTCTTAAAGGTTGAAGAGTTGATTTTGGGAAAGCAAGAAAACGATATTACTGTCAAATGTAAGAAAGTAATTTTTGATCATGACTCTGATGCTTTTTAATAGCAACAAAAAACCCTCAACTAAACAAACAAACAAAAAAACCTCGTGGAGAAATAGTGTCCCCTTCCTCTGTTTTGGCAGTGTGCTAGTCCCGCTGTGTCATGACATCTAAGGGTTTTATAGAAATTTTCTGTGGTGTAGGGTGGCCTCCTGGATTCTTTTCAATCTGTGAACTAGTAAATCTTGCTTGTTGCTATTGACAGTAGATTGTTCTGGTCTGTGCCTAAAATCTAATGTACTTTTGAAGAGACATATAAAGCATACTAAAGACTCTTCGGTTTCACTGTCAGTTTTTAAAACACCATCATCCTGACATGGAAAGTAAGCTGCATGGAAAGTAAGCTGCATGGAAAATAAGACAAAAGAAATAAATTGAGTCCGGGGAAATAAACCATTTGCTGGTTATGACAGAGATGCTGGAGTTCTGCCAGTGTTGGAGGCAAAGGCCATTTTGTCTATCTTGGTTGCTCACTGTTTCTCCTTGCTCAGTGATATTTGCCTTTTATCATCTTGTGGTGCTGGATTTGTCAAGCAAATTAATTCAGCACTTTGTTGAGTGCCCACTGTGTTGCAGGTATTCTTCAGGTTTCATTGGTGAACCAAGTCCTTGCCTTCATGGAGCTAACTTTCTGATGACAGAGCCTAGTTGCAAAGAAGTTAACAGATAAACCATTTTCTGATGTTGGTAAATGGCATTGAGAGTTCACACTCACTGTCATAGGATTTGCTTCCAAGTTAAAAAAAAAAAAATCTTAATAATAGGAACTTCATGTTTCTGGATTAACTCAAATTACCTTTGTTATTGCCCCTCCCACCACATTTCCTACCTACCCAAGAAAGGTGGTTACTAGTATATCTATGCATATAGAATGTGAAAAACAGGTGTTTAATGTCAGTGTTACTGGCTTACCTACGTATTTTAAATTATCTCTACTTCACTCTAGATCCAAATATAAAACTCACTTTAGGGAACTCACTCACTTTTACAGGACAGTCATCTTAGCTGAATCACAGCTGGAATTCTATTCCATCAAGTTTTACCAGCATTTCTAAATTACAATATATCTTACAATTGAGATGTACTTTTAGTGTAGTAGCACATTTCTTTTGCTCCTAAAAGGCTATTTTTATGCCATTAATCTCTTCAGTTGAGTGACTTCAACGAAGGGGGTTCAGTAGGAATAAGACCTATCAGTAAATAATAAAAGACTTTGAATGCCCAAACTGCTGATTTAGGTTTTATCATCTAGATTTTAGAGAATTGTAGTTTTGAGCAGTGAAGTGTCCATAAGCGGTTTTTAAAAGATAGAAGTGTGCAGGTAGTTTATGTTTGGAGTAGATTGGCCATAAAATATACTGGAGTCAGAAAGAAAGGCTAGTAACAATAGTAATCCTAGAGGAAATAACAGTCTGAAGGCTCCAAAGCTCTCAGGATGCAATAGATTTCAAAACTAGTCCTAAGGAAGAATCCCCAGGGTGTTGTAAATATCAGAGTTGGGAGGACTGAGAGCTTTGAGATTGGAAGAGTGGGGTTATCTTCCATGGAAATCCGTACGGCCTGGGGAGAACATGGGGGTACTTCTGGTATCGCCATTTCATTGTAATATTAGTGCAGATCGGAACAGGTTGCCCATTCTGCTATGTATTACGTATTTCATCACTGTTAGGGGTCTGGTTTGGTACATGTTAGCAGTTAGCTAAGCCAGTGAAACACTCAAGTGAGAAGTTCTTATAACATGTACCATTAATGTTTATTTCCTTGCCCTGCTGCTTCTGTGAGGTAGAGATTTACAGCTTGATCTAAAACATTAGTTTCTAGATACCGAAATTTCAAATCAATAAAAGTTTTAAAATAAATCTGGGGCCAATATAGGGTTGCTTTTTATTTTGTTAGATAAAGTTATTTTATGAAACAAGTATATCATAATACATATGTTATTTAAAATAACGTGCCATGAGATTTTTGGATTGGCCTTAATAGCATTTCTTTTTAATTTTTTTTAAAGATCATACAGTTCTTTTTAGAATTTTCTATTTTCTACAGCATTCTTTAGAATATAGTTACCATACATTGTTATACCAGTATAGTTACACTATACCAGTAGAGTTACCATACAGGGTTATATTAGTTTCCATTATACAGTGTAGTAATTCAACAGTTCCATACATCACTTGGTGCTCATCCCGACAAGTGCACTCCTTGATCCCCATCACCTGTTTCACCCATTCCCTCCCCCCACCCCCCGCCACCCCTCTGGTAATCATCAGTTTGTTCTCTGTAGCTAAGAATCCGTTTCTTGGTTTGTCTCTGTCATGCTTTTTTTTTTCTTCTTTGTTTCTTAAATTCAGCATGAGTGAAATCATACGGTATTTGTCTTCTCTGACTTATTCAGCGTTATACTCTATAGCTCCAGCCATGTCATTGCAAATGGCAAGATTTCTTTTTTATGGCTAGTATTCCATACTTTGTGTGTGTGTGTGTGTGTATACATGTACATACACACATTACCTCTTATTTATCCATTCATCTATCAATGGACATTTGGGCTGCTTCTGTAATTTGGCTATTATAAATAATGCTGCTATATAAACATACAGGGGTAGTATAGGGGATTCTGGAAAATTCCCAGTGGTCATTCACTTCTTCTCTTGTATCACACTTGAAGATATACAGGACATTACATGGAGTAGGACATTCTCTTAAGGCACAGTGTCATGATATTTGTGGTTGAAAACTAAAGAACTAAAATGATTGTGAGTTTGTATTACAAGGGAAGAATTTGGGGCACCTGAGTGGCTCAGGTGGTTAAGCAGCTGACTGACTCTTGGTTTTGGCTCCTTTCATGATCTCAAGGTCATGGATGGAACTGAGGCCCACGTTGGGCTCTGTACTCAGTGGGGAGTCAGCTTGAGGGTTAGGTCTCTCCCTTTCCCTTTGTCCCTCTCCCTGCTCACGCACATGTGTGCGCAGTCTCTCTCTCAAATAAATTAAATCTTAAAAAATAAATAAAAGTGAATAATTTGATATCGAATAAGATACATTCCTTATTGACAGGGGCTTCTTATGATAGATTTTGGAGGCCTAACTTTTCAATACTAGTCAAACTTTTGGGAGGGAGCAGGGAGTGCCTTGTGGACATTTGCAGTCATTATAAAACACAGACAAAATAAATTTTTGAAAAGCTGAAGATAATATATATACAAGTAGAAGCTCTGATGTTTTATTTATAAACTGTCTTCAAGCCAAAAGAATTTTTTTAATGCTTTGAACTAATATTCTGTGATTAACAGAAGATGGTGAATAGAGCTTTACTTTGATAGTGGAATTCATCCATGTGCATTGCATTGGGTTTTTAATGGAAATTCCTTCAGAGAGAATTAATATACTTTATAGTATTAAAGGAACATAGAATTTCTCCATGTATCCAGGTATTTTATTTCTTTTAGTTTTTATATATTTCCTACATTCTTGATATTTTTGTGATGCAAATGAAATTTTTTCTCTTAGTGTTATTTCATGAGTGCCATTGATTTCTGTAATTGAACACTTCTGTGAACTCTGTGTTTTGGTTGATTATTTTAAATTTTCTAGATAGGCCATCTATCACCAGCAAATAATGTGATAACCTCTTTATACACTTCGTACTCCTTTTCATTGACTAGATGTGATATATTTACAGAGCAGTGTTAAATAGTTGATCGCATAGCGAGGCATCTCATTCCTGGTTTTAATGGCGTTATTTTATTTTTCTTCTTCTTTCTTTCTTTTTCTTTTTTTGTTAGAGGGAAGGGGAAGGGGCAGAAGGAAGGGGTGAGAGAATTGTGAGTAGGCTCCAGTAGATGCGGGGCTTGATCTCATGACCCTGAGATCATGACCTGAGCCAAAATCAAGAGTCAAACTCTTAGGACTGAGCCACCCAGGCGCCCCTCATGGTGATACTTTTAGAAGTTCACTATTAATTTTGATGTAGGATAACTTCTTAAAATGAATTGGGACACTTTACCATTTACTGTGCTCTGGAAAACTTTAAAGATTTTTTGGGAAGTATCTCTTTCTTTACGATTTGTTGGAACTTAAGGTAAAGACCATCTGAGGCCAGCATCTATTTTACAGAAAATTGTCCATCTGTCAGACTTTTCAAATTAACTCGTACAGAATTTTATAGAATGCGTTTTTAATTTTTAAGTCCTTGTTATCTGTGGTTATGTCCGTTTTTCAGTCTTAATTATATTTGTGTTCTCTTACTTGATTATCTTGTCAGTTTTCCTATTTTATTGGTCATTTCGAAGATCAGTTATTTGCAGGTAATTCCTTCTTCCTGTGGTCTTGGTTTGTTTTGTTTTTTTGTTTGTTTTTTTCCTCTCCTCTATGCGTTTATTCAAATGTTCAGTTAATTTATTTTCTGTTCTTTCTTATGTAATAATAAAAGCATTTTAACTTTTTGAATTTTCTTCTGAGTGTAGTTTCAGATGGCATTCCACAGCCTTTGATGTGTGAAGTATTCTTTTTGCTACTTGTAAGTTGCCTTTGAGATTTTGAGTTCTTTTCCCAGGAGTTACAAATTGAGTTTCCAAATTCTAAATGGCTAGCTTTTCTTTTCAAACTTTTCTTTAATTACTAATTTTTTATAGCAATTGGTTTAAAGTGGTGTTTCTGTAGTTTCTGCTTATATTTGTAGTCGATAATGTTGATTTTTTAAAAAATGTCATTGGTGTCTAGTCTGGAGTTCTATGTAATTATATCTTCTTAGTGACTTATGGCTTCTGTCTTCAATAGTTTTTGCCTCACATTCTGCTTTTCTTGATACTAATGTTTCAGTGTGTGATTTTTTTTCACCCATTTACTTTAGCATTTTGTTTTCTGTATGTTTCTTAAAGCATGTTTTTCTTTAATCTCCATAAAGTCTTTGATTTTAATGGGGATTTTATTAAATAAAAAAGTTTTTCATTCTATATTCAGTTTTAAAACTGGATTTAAAGGCTTATTTAGGCTTATTTTGACTGTAACATTTCATCATTTATTGATAGTCCTTTTTATACCTTAATATGCCCATTTATTGAGTTCTTCATTTTAATTTCTAGTTTTTCAGGATTAGAACAACAGTTTGACCATGTTTCAGGTTCTTAGCTCATAACCTTTGTCCCTTAAAACTGTTTCACTGTCTTTTGGCGGTGGCATAGGGTGATTATTTGTTGTTTTGGCATAGAATTAAAATGATCTTATTTTCAGTCCTTTATATTGGTAACCAGTTCTGCTCTGCACTGTCGAGTATGGTAGCTACTGTGGCCACGTGTAGCTATTTAAAATTGAGATAAAAAATCCAGTACCTCATTTGCACAGCCACATTTCAAGTGTTCAGTAGTCAGTCACATGTGACTAGTGGCTACCATACTTAAGTCACACAAATACTGAACGCTTCCATCATTGCAAAACTGGAATGGACAGTGCTGCAGGCTTTTAATATGATCCTATCAAGTCTTGTATAATAGTTTTGGTTCTTGATTCCCTGAAGTTTGTAGTTACAAATGGAAGTAGTCCAGTTATCTCTCTGTTACTGTTTTTCTCCTGTTTGTTTAGCTCTTACTACCTGCTGCTCCTCAGTGTCATCATTAAATTAAACATGGAAGTGATTGGCATAGTTTGGATGCACGTAATAAGTACTCAGATGTTAGCTGTTAACATTTCTGTCATGGTTTTCATCTCTTTGGTTCTCCTGTAGTATAAAGGAAGAAAGACCAGTTTATTGCTCACATTCCTTTTTTAATTCTCCATATCCTTAGTTCTGACCATAGTTCCTCCTGGGGGGAGGTTTCAGTTCTGCTACCATGGGTAGTTAAGATTTTTTCTTTTTTCTTTTCAGATTTTATATTTCCTTTTTATGTCATCTTGCTGCCCTTTCATCTTCCCTGTTTCCATGTAGTAGAAATTGTGTTATCTTTTACTCTTTTGGATGATGTGAGAAGTTTCATTAATTAATTGTTTTATCAAACTTGTTTAATAGTTTTCCAGAGGTATGTTCTTCCTGAATTTCTTAGATTTGCTGCCTTTTCCCTTATTCCACAATATTCTGCTCATAGTCCCCATGCTGAGGGTTTTTTTTCTTTCTTTCATTATTCTTTTTAAAAAAAGTTGATCTATCCAGACTTTGTGATTTCACTAGAAAAATTTAGTAGCTGGGTGTATTTGTTTCCTATCACAGTTCTGGAGGCTAGAAGTTTGAAATCAGGGTGACAGCCCTTGCCTCTGAAGGCTCTCTGAAGAAGAATCCTTTCTTGCCCACTTCCTGCTTTCTTTGCTCGTGGTTGCTAGCAAACTTTGGCATTCCTTGGCTTAAGGCAGCGTATCTCCTATCTCTGCCTCTGTTTTTACATGATCATCTTCCCTGTGTGTCTGTGTCTTTGTGTTTTCACATGGTCTTATTAAGGACACCATTCATTGGATTTAAGGCCACCCCAATTCAGTATCACTTCATGTTAAACTAATCACATTAGCAAAATCCTATTTACAAATAAGGTCACATTGTCTGGTTCTGGTTGGGCATGAATATTGGGGTGGGGTCTGGGGGGGGCACTATTCTACTCAGTACCCTGGCCCTTGGTCCTTGTCTCTGCTACTCATGTGATGGTTGAATCTTTTTCTTAATTCTAAATCTGGAAAGGTGCTATTCCTAATTCAGTTCCTGGGTTTCAGCAGTTTCATACTTAACATACCTATGCTTTAGTTGGAGAAATAGTTGGACTTCATTTTACTACCACTGCCAGTTTTCTGGAGCTCTTCTGTACCACTGAATTTATTGTGTGAAGAACTTGAATTCCCTGTATATGGAAAACCTTACCAGGTTTACCTGCCTCCTTCCCTGATTTTTTTTTAATTTTGTAAAGTATAACGAATGATATAACAAACATTATGTACATACCACCTTAAATATTAATATCTTGACTTTTTTTAATATTTAAAAGAAAATTACAGATGAACAGTGTTTATCTCCTGTCGTCTCCTCTACCTGCTTCCTTCCCCAGAGGTAACCGCTATGGTGCATTTGGTGTGTATACTCCCAGTTCAGGTTCTCTTAGATTTTTACTACACGTATATGTATCCATGAGCAAAGTGCAATATGTATTGTTTAGTTTAATGTTCATATAAAAATTTATATAAATGTCATCATGGTGTACATATTCTGCAGCTTGGTTAGTGTGTGTGTGTTTTTTAATTCACTGTTGCCTTTTCAGGATCTCCATGTTGATAGACATAATTTTAGTTCATCTTTTGTAAATAGTCCACATTTCCTTAAAAAAGACAATGTTTGTGTGGGTGTGAGTATATCCATATGCCATTTGTTGACTTCAGGGTTCTAAATTTAACTTCTGTTTTGGGCTTAATAATTATGGTCATATCTCTGTGTCCTTTGGTCTGCTTTCTATTTCTCTTTGAATATATTTGGTATGTAACATCGTGTATGGTTAAAGTATACAACATGTTGATTTGATCTTTGTTATTGCAGTGTGCCTGCCAATTAATTGTAGCCTTAGCTAATACCTCTGTCATGTCACAAAATTATCATTTCTTTCTTGTGGTGGGAATAATTAAGATCTAGTCTCTTCACATATTTATAATATAATATTATTGTCTCTGTAATCACTCTGCTGTGTATTAGATCTCCAAGACTTACTTATCTACTAATTGCAAGTTTATACTTTGAAACAACCTCTCTTTATTTCCCCATTTCCCATTTCTGTTTGTTGTTTTTTTAACACGTACTTATTCATATAGTTCCAGGATGACTGGTTAGATACATAAAAGTTCGTGGTGGTTATTTCTTCTTTTCCATCTTTCCTTTCTTCATTTTGTTGTTCCCTTTTTGGTCTCTAGTAATGATTTTACTTTAAGTAAGTGTCTTGATAAGTACTTGCTAGGTATATCTTTTTCCACCTCTTTGTTTTCACTTTTTCAGTGACAGTTTGTTTTAGCAGAGATGAATTAAACATTTACATTTACTCTGATTACTATTAGGTTTGGAATTCATTGCTTCCATGATTTTTTTTTGGTTTTGGTTTTGGTTTTGGTTTTGGTTTTTTTGTCTCTTCGTTGGGTTTAGTTGAATCTTCTTTTCATTTCTTGCTACTTTGGGAACAATAGGACTTCAGAATGCCTCTTTTTAAAACATCTTTTTTTCTCATTATCTATAATTGATCTTTAATATTTTAGTTACCTTGTTTTTATTTTTTTATTTTTTAAAATTTTTTAAGTAGGCCCCACACCCAACATGGGGCTTGAACAAATGACCCGGAGATGGAGTCGGATTTTCCACCAGCTGAGCCAGCCAGGCGCCCCAGTTACCTTGTTTTTAAATCCTTCCCAAATGAGTCATCTGTAAATTCATATTTATTTATATTGACCAACACGTTTGCCATTCTTGTTCATGGTTACTTCTTGCATCCTGCTCTGTGCTTCTTCCTGAACACGTCCTTCAGTAGCCTTCCAGCAGTGGTCTAGTAACTGTCAAGTCAGTCGTTACATAGTGTGGTGTGTGTGTGTGTGTGTGTATATGCATGTATTTTTTTTTTTAAGATTTTATTTATTTACTTGACAGGCAACGAGAGAGGGAACATAAGCAGGGGGAGAGGGAGAATCAGGCTTCCTGCCGAGCGGGGAGCCCGATGCAGGGGCTCGATCCTAGGACCCTGGGATCATGACCTGAGCCGAAGGCAGATGCTTAACAACTGAGCCACCCAGGCACCCTTACATATGTGTATTTGTAAATACAGTTATAAATTGCCTTTATTCTTGAATGACGGTGTAACTGCATGTAAAATTTTCTGTTCAGCAGTGTGGAGATACTGCATTGTATCCAGTATTTATCATTGTTGATGAATTCTGATGTCAGTTTGGTCATTCTTTTATAGTTTATCTGTATCTTCTCTCTAGTAATTTAAATTCCCCAACCCCCTACTTTCAGTTTTGTTTTTATGTTTTGCAAAAACAAGGGACATATTTAGATGTATGAATTGATTTTTAGGCTCTTAGGGTCTTGGTGTGCACCCTTATTCTGAGAGTTCTTGTCTATCTGGAGTTTTGAAAATTTGAAAATTATTATTTATTTATATTATTATTTCTTTAAACTTTTTCCTTTTCTCCTCTTTAATATGGAATGTCTATTTATATGTAGATTGTTGTAGATCTTGTCATTCTCTCTCCATATCTCTTCTTTTTTTTTTTTTTATATTTCCCATTTCCATCTCTGTCTTGCTCTGTTTTATTCTCAGTAGACTTCTGTGACTGTTCCTTCTATTCATCAGCTTTCTCTCCAGCTGTGTTTAGTTTACTATTAAACCTGTCAGTTGTTTGGTTTTTTGTGTTTTGTTTGGTTTTTTACTTCAGTATGTGCTTTTTTTTTTTTTTTTTACCTCCAAGATTTTATTTATTTGAGAGAGAGCGCACGAGTGGGGGGGAGGGGCAGAGGGACAGGGAAAACAGATTCCCCACCAAGCAGGGAGCCTGATGTGGGACTCTATTCCAGGACCCCAGGGTCATGACCTAGGCTGAAGGCAGCTGCTTAACCAGCTGAGCCACCCAAGCGCCCCAATGTATGTTTTTCATTCAGAATTTATTTGTGGTTACTTTTAGAAACATCCTTTTTTTTTTTTTTAATCCTTCCCTATTCTTTTATGATGTTCATTCCTTCCTTTATTTGAACAACCGTAATATACTTTATTTATTTATTTAGAGAGCTATGTAGGTATGTATGTATTTGCCAGCAGTAGAGAACATGAGGTTTCCACATCTTTGGCCAATATGCTTACCTTAAAATTCCTTTCAGATTATTCCATTTCCAGGGGTTCCTGGCTGTCTCAGTGGGTAGAGCATGGGACTCTTGATCTTGGGGTCCTGAGTTCAAGCTCCACGTTGGGCTTAGAAATCACTTTTTAAAAATTATTCCATTTCGAGTTTCTTTATGACCATTTCTCCCCATTTTTGCATCTGCTGACTGCCACACATCAGTCTGTGTTCTTGTCTGCTTTGTAATCTTTCACACCTGGAGCAGGGGGGAATAAGGCATATTTTCTGTAGTAGTTTTGTATGATCCCTCGACTGTGGAAGTGTCCTTAAAGCACAGTTTTCCATTGATCATCTTTTGCCTTTTTTTTTTTAAACTAATTAATTTTTTTTTAAAGATTTTATTTATTTGATGGAGAGAGAGAGAACGTAAGCACAAGCCGGGGGAGTGGCAAGCAGAGGGAGGGGAAGAAGCCACCCAAGCGCCCTTAAACTAATTCATTTAGAAATACCACCTTTGCTACGTATTAAGCTGTCATGTATACTTTGGTCTAGTTCTCGGTTTAATTTTTTTGTAGCAGACTATTTTAATTACTCTGACTTTAAAATATTTTGATATGTAGTAGGGCAAATCACTCCCCTCTATCTTTGCCTATCAGAAATTTTATGGGAACTTTTCCCTTTAAGCATATATTCTTTCAATTCCAGTTTTAAGATTATTTGTTTAAATCTTACTTGCCTTTTCCTTCCCCAACAAAACCTTACTAAGATTGTAGATTAATTTGTAGATTATTAATAGCTTTAAAAAGCTTTGTATTTACAAGTTTCAGTTCAGTTTACTCCAGAATATTTTTTATTATTTTTACAGTCAAGAAAAGATTCTTTTTTTTTTTCACTTGTATGTTTCTAAATAACAGTTATTTTTAAGAAGGTGACATTTCAGAAAAATACTTGAGGTGAGAGGAATCACGTGGAAAGGCCCATGGTTTGGAATTTTGCCTGCCATATTGAGGAAGTAGCAGTGGTAAAGTGAGCAAGGAGAGAAGCGGGAAATAAAAGGACATGAGGTCAGAAAAGGGATAGAGGTGACAGATGGTATAAAGCTTTGTGCACACCATTGCAAGAACTTTGGCTCTTGTTCCTTGTGCAATGAGGAGCCATTGGAACGTTAGAAGCTGAGGACTGGTAAGCCAAGGTGAGACCTACTACTGTATTTTGATGAGTTGGAGGAGGGGCAAGCAGGAAGATAAGTTAGGAGTTATTTAAGAAATTCATATGTGAGGGGCACCTGCGTGGCTCAGGTAAGCCCCCGACTCTTGATTTCAGCTTACGTCATGATCCTCAGGGTCATGAGATCGAGCCGCACATCGGACTCTGTTGGGTGTGGAGCCTGCTTAAGATTCTCCCTCTCCCTCTATGCCTCCCCACCAGCCCCCTCTTTTAAAAAAAAAAAAATTCATGTGAGAAAAGATACTGACTTAGACCAGGATTTTGCAGTTGAGGATGGTATAAAGTGGTCAGATTCTGGATACATTAAGAAGGTGGAGATCACAGGATTCATGATTGGATATGGGGTATGGTAAAAGAAGGGAGTTTAGGATGAGTTCAGATATTTAGGACTGGAGCAGCTAGAAATTGGGAAGAGCAGGAGCTCAGTTTGGAACTGAGGTACCTGTTAAGAGAGCTAAGCGAAGTTTAGTGAACAGTTAATATACAAATGTAATTATATTAATTGATATACTAATATTGAATAATCCTGATATCCAGAAATCTCCACTTGCTCAGGTTTGGTTGTTTATATTTGTTGTGATTTTTAAAATTAATTTTCTTACTACAAAATATATATTGTGATTTTTTAAAACACAAATAGGTTCTGGGGCGCCTGGGTGGCTCAGTCAGTTATGCATCTGCCTTTGGCACAGGTCATGATCCTGGTTCCGGAGATGGAGCCCTGTGTCAGGCTCCCTGCTCAGCGGGGAGTCTGCTTCTCCCTCTGCCCCTCCCCAAACTTGTGCGCGCACGCTCTGGCGCACGCGCTCTCTCTCTCTCTCTCTCTCTCCCCCCCCCCAAATAAATAAAATCTTTAAAAATTTTTGTTTTTCTGAAAGGACAATAGAATTCTAATTTCTTTGTTAGTATCAGCCATCTTAATTGAACAGAAAATCATCTGTTCTTTAATGCTTGCATTTATTTATTTATTTTTAAAGACTTTATTTTTAAAGATTTTATTTATTTATTTGTCAGAGAGCACAAGCACAAGCAGGGGGAGCGGCAGGCAGAGGGAGAAGCAGCCTCCCCCCTGAGCAAGGATCCCAGTGGTGGGACTCAATCCCCTGGGATCATGACCTGAGCTGAAGGCAGAGACTTAACTGACTGAGCCACCCAGGTGTCTCTCTTTAATGTTTTTTAAGATTTCGGCAGGGAAATAGACTTGTCCGAGCCTCTACCTTTTTTAAGATATGTGTATGTGTTATTCTCTTATTAGATGAAATACAAAAATACGTAACATTTAAACATCGTAGAAATGCATAATTTGTACACACACGTATTACATATGTACAGTTTCCAGTTTTTAACTTAACTAGTGCTTTTTTGATGAGTTCTTACATGTTGGCATTTCCTCCTTTTTCTCTTCATGAAGCCAGTCTTACAAGTTTATCTGATTATTAATTCATCTATTCCTGTCCACCCCACCCTTGAGGTGGGTTTAGGAAGAAGGAAAAGGAAAACTCCCAAAGAATAGCTCTTAAATTTGCTATTTCTGACATCTGTTTCCTCTTTTGGCAATTTCAGCTTTTATCTTAATCTCTTCCCTTAGTTTTCCTTTGTTATTTTTGCCATATTCTTTTTACTTTACACCCAATCTATTGGCTGTTGACTTAAGGGTATACTACAGCCATAAGATAGAATGTTCATTTTTCATATAGACAGCTAGTTGATGCCATGGGTTAGTTTATGAGGAAAAACATATCTCCATTTTAAGATTTATTATTTTGATTTTGGTATCTTTTTCTAATCTCTCTTTAATGTTTAAGTTTTAGTGCAATTTCTAGATCTGCCTAACCTAAAGCCCTCCCATTCATCTGCTGTGTGATCTGTGGTTTTCATCTCTGCCAGCAGCTCTCTCTCAGCTCTGTCTCAAAATGTTATCTCTTTCAGAAGCCAGCGCTGATTAAATAGAGTGCAAGGGATATTTTTTCCCAAAACAGTACCGGTTAATGTTGTCTACACAGTAGCATCATGTTTAATTGGTATAATTCCCTTTCAGAAAGTGGCATCTACAATTGCAGGTTATTAGAATTCTTTTATTTTAGTGTGAGTTGCCCAGTCTGACCTTCACAGGACTTTCTTTGCATGCCACCCATCTATGTGGTTGCATGGAGGAGGCAGTTGGGGAATGTTGATGAAGACCGTGTTGTTTTCATATGTATCTTTCTCCTGTACATATCTGTAAAGGCAAATAGTCTTCAGGAGAGGTTTGTGCTGAAACTGAATGGAGCTCTTGAAGTTGTTGTAGGCTTTTTGCTAGCAGAGTTTCCGTGCTACCCTTTTGTATTTATTATGATACTACCTTTGCTCAGAGCATCCCTTCTCATGGTGCTGTTCCACAGGCAAGTCTGTTTCTTCTAGGACTGTATTTATGGGTCATGATTTGGCACATGCCAGATTTGTCCATCCTAACACTAGAGCCTAGGTATCCTGCATTCAGTACGACCTGAAGTTTTCTCCTCAAAGCATAAAATTAAAAAAAAAAAAAAAAGCCTCCCTTCTCCCCCCCAGTATTAAGTCTTTCAGAGAGTTAAATTACATTTCTCTGTGGATTTAGCAGAAGAGGTTATTTCTTACCCTGCCTACATGTGTACAAAGGAAGTTTAATGGGAATTTCTATCCCCTTGAATTTAATCTAACATATATGGTGTGAACACTCACCAGACCAAATTTCTTTTTTTTTTTTTTAAGCTTTTATTTATTTGAGAGAGAGAAAGAGAGAGGGAGGGAGGGCATGAGCAGGGGACAGGGCAGAGGGAGAGAAAGTAGCAGACTCCCCCCTGAGCAAGGAGCTCTGTCCCAGGCCCCCTAGATCACAACCTGAGTCTAAGGCAGACACAGTTAACCAAGTGAGCCACCCAGGTGCCCCCAAATTTATTTTCATTGCTTAGGCATTAACTTTATAACCATGGATTTTAGGCTAGGTTAAAATGTAGCTAATGATTTCTGTGTAGTCCAGGGAAACTTGCTACCTTGTGTGAGACCACCTGCAAGTCTTTAGAAGGAGTTGTGATGTGTGATTAGGTGGATGAAATTGCAGGAGAGAGCAAGTCATGTCCATCTGGGAATCAGGCGCCAACTATTCATCTCAGGGACCATTGAAAACCGTCAAGATGGTGGAAACATTCAGGTTTATAAGGTGTTCTCAGCACAGTTTCAGTAGCTTTAAACTCATAAGTTTGGTACCTAGGTAAGTGCTTAGGGCTCCGGCTCCAAGTGATTGGATTTCATCATTGAAGAAGGAACAAGTTTACTTAATTACTTTGAAGGTTAGTGTGTTGGAGAAAGGGGAATCTTTTAAACAAACTAATTGAACTCTTGGATACTAGTGGTCTATAGGTATCTAAAAAGAGCCTCTTGAATCTTTGGGATAATGAGAGAGAGCTGGGTTTTACCAGACACTGAATCGTCAGTTTTGTTTGGCTTTTCACAGGTTCACCGGAACAGCACAATGCGCTCTGGCTGTGATGTGAACCCCTCCTGCGCACTGTGTGGTTCAGGTAGCACCATCACCACGCCTCCAGAAATTCACTATGAAGCCCCTCTGTTGGAACGCCTTTCCCAGTTGGACTCTTGTGTTCACCCAGTCTTAGCATTTCCAGATGGTAAGTAAAGGCCACAGAATATAAAGTTTAAATGAGACTTAAAGTCAGCCAGGATCCTGGTACAACGCAGGTGCTATCAAGGTGTTGATTTCAGTCAACATAGTCATCTAGAATTTTGCAAATAGGGTGCAGCAGATCCACCAGACCAGACCAGAATGTGTCACTGAAAGATTGCAACTTGCCAGGAGAGATTTCCGCCCAGCCTTTCAAGTGGCTCCTGACCCTGAGATAAAACCCTGCCTAGCTTTGCTATCCATATGGTCCAAGTTTTCTACTAAATATTTCCACTTTTACTAGAAGTCACATGGCAGCAGGAATATTAGATCAAGCTCTTTCTTACTCAAGGGAGTTCTGATGATAAGTCCTAGAGCAGTTACAGGATTTAGGTAGGCAAAAAAATTCAATCATTTGAACAGATAAAGGAGAGGGGATTATAGTGATCTAATGTTTGATCAACTGTCAAACAGAAGAGGGCATTCTCTAGGATAGGTGTCAGTTATGATTGTTTTTTATAAATAAAGTTTTATTGGAACACAGCCATGACCATTTGTGTACATACTGTCATTGGCTGCTTTTCTTCTACAGTGGCAGTAACATTGCATAGTTGGAATCGAGACTAAACAGACAGTGTGGCCTACAAAGCCTAAATTATTTATCACCTTTCCCTTTAAGAAAAAGTTTATAAACTTTTGGACCATATGGATAGCAAGCTAGGCTGGGTTTTTTTTTAGGATGGGTAAGGTAGAGCAGTAAATAAACTTTAGAACATAATGAGTGGAAAACACTAACACATCTTCCTGTGTACTTCAGATTCCGGGGGTCATTGGCTTTTACCTTCTCTTGCCATTTGGATTTTAGCTCATATAACTTAAGATTTTATTTGTATAGAATTTTAGAGTTAGCAAAGCACCTTTCTTATACTTGTTTTATTTGCTTCTCTCAGTAATCTCGTAAGGTGTTAACTTCAGTTTGGTAGATCAAGAAAAGGCTTAGAAAAGTTGTGCTTTATCTCAGGCTAAATGGCTAATGAATTTTAGATGGCTCTAGAATTCAAACTTGGGTCATCTAATGCCTGTCCTTCATTTCAGTTTATAATATGCTTCTTCCCAGCCAGGTTATTAAGAGAAATCCGTTTTCTACCCATTTCTAGACTCTGACTGTGGGTGGAGCCGCCAGAAAAACTTAGGAACGTTTCTTGGGTTACTTTCAGGATCACAGTGTTGAATTGTATGGTCTCGTATTTGAATAAAGAAGCCTGAAGCCTGTAGTTATATTCTGATCCTGATAAGGCCTCTTCAGTATTCATCGAATATCAGCTTATAAACATGGTGATCGTTTCTTTGTCAACAGCGTTACCATATACAGTTGTGAATTGTCTTCCCCATCCTCCAATCACATACGCCCAAACTGTGCCTCACAGATTGGTGCCCTTACACTTCCCTACTCCTTCCCGTTTCAGGAAACTATAGGTAGCATTGAGGGAGAAAGGAAGAAAAGATGTGGAGACGCTTATCTCTGGTCTTTAACATCTTCACTTTCCCGCCTGCCTTTAAATACTTTTCTCCTCTCTCTCTCTCTCTCTCTCTCTCTCTCTCTCTCTCTCTCTCTCACACACACACACACACACACACACACACACACACACACACACACACCTCCTAACCATGATACTGGGGTTTGGACAAGAGAGTTGGTCATTAAATCCCCTTATGACACTGTAAAGGAGAATATATATATTTTATTATTTCAAATAGGATGTATGAACATATTTGCCTGTGGATAAATTAGACTATCTGTGGCTTGACCTGGGGGACACAGTTACCATATCTAATATTGTTCCTGTTGGGATAGTTTTGCTTTGATCCAAACAAATACCACATTCAGAATGTTTGTAAATTCTCAGATTTTCACAAAGATGTCCAAGTCCAGAGGGCACCATTATTCTATGTGAATAGCACCTCCTAAGTATTGAGAATTCTGCATGTATCACTGTGTAGAATAGTAACAGTGAAGACTAGCGGCCAGCATACTACTTTGTGGGTGAAACGTACATGCACCAGACCAAACCTCTGGGCCACCCTTTTACATCCTGTTCTCTAGAAGATGCTTAGAGATGGCAGGATTTTCAAGTAGTTTTACTAATGTTTCTTAACCAGTTTTTGTAAATAGTATGGGAACCAACTGCAACTCTTAACCCTAGAGTTCTGTCTCCCATGTTGACCACACCTCAGCCATTCCTTTAAGTGTGACTAGAGATGATAGAATTTGAGGAGCTGAGTGCCTGGCAGCAAGGTGGAGGCATTAGGGTGTGATATAACTCTTTAGTACTCCTAGAAGGAGAGCTCGTTTCCTTATCAAGCCAATTAATCTTTAGCTTGGAAATGTAGAGGATGTCTAAAACCGTGGTGGAAAGAATATTAACTTGAGTTTGAGCTTCATAAGAGCACCACCTGCTGGCTGTGAAGATCTCTACTGTTTGAGAGAGCTTATTACCAAGTCTGGGGTATGTGAGGCTACCACAGTTTACCAGCAGGAGGAGGAAGTGAGAATTAGAAAACAACCCCAGGAAATTTGCTTGAGAAAATGGTGGAAAGTAATGAGTAAAACAGTCAAATGAATCCTGGAATGTCAGACCCCAGTGAGCCTGAAATCAGGGTCTTTTCATTTTGTCTGAGGAAATAGTAACTTAAAATGATGTTAGTTTCCTTCTATTTCCTATTTCCTGTTTTAACACTTCTGTTTTCCTGTTACTGACCTGGTCAAGCCCCTGCACCCTCTTCTCTGATAATGGCACTTTAACGGCATGGCCTGTTTGGGTACAGAACGTGTGAAGTCTTCTGGCTGAATGGGTTCCTGTTGTGTTCTCTTCCATTTCATACCCTTTCATTGCTTACTTTCAGGTCCTGCATATCTAATCCAGGTCAGAGCTTTAGTGCTACATGGATCTCAGCTGTTATTACTTACCACTTAGAGCATGAACGCAGACCAGCAATTCCTAAGAGAGCATTTTTGTTCGTTGACTGGGGGATTTAACTGACTTCCTGTTCCTTCTTACATGAGAGGAGTTAAACACCCAGCAAACTTCTAGCAAAGTATAGCAGCCTGAGTTCTTTCAGCAGTTTGTTATTATCCCTAACTGCTTATTCAGTGGGTTTATAGGAAAAATTGCTCTTGATTGTGCTTAATACCTCAACTCCAGGGCGCAGGGTGGTATTCTCCAATTGTAGCGGCGTTTACTTCAGAGCGTTGGGGGGTGGGGATTAGGTGTAGTGCTGGAGTCTGATGTAATGTGTTAAGTAATTGTGGAGAGACTCAGCAGCCAATCTGGTCGAGCGGTAACAAATAGTGTCCTCTCTTGGGCTTTGATTGATTGATAGTGGCTTTCTGGACTGAACTCCGGAATTTTTAAAGATGAATCTGAGGTCTTGGGGTATATTATAGGGGAAAGAGTGTTACGATTTTTTTAGTTTTTGTCTACAGCAGAGGAGGGGAGAGCTGGAGCATGTGTGCTGGGATATTACCTGTCCAGATCTAGGCCTGTCGCCTCATTTTACAGATAATGCTACAGCCTAGCTAAGTGGTTTGTTCTTGTTTTCACCTTCTACTCATTGATGGAATTAGGACCTAAATCCGGGCCTGCCTACTTCTACTTTGATGCTGTTTCCATTATAAATCAGGTTGCTTATATTCCTCCCTACCTCCTTTTTTCCTGGCTTAATTTTCAGGTTTGGGAGAGCAATGACCAGGGAAAGTGAAGGAAAAAAATAGAATCACTGGGCTTCTGTTGTCCCATTATATAGATTTCGCCAGTTCTTCTGTTGACAGGGGGTGTCCTGAGATACAGAGGAAGTGTTTTCCTGTTTCTGGGGCCTTTAGGCATTCCAGCTTAGCCCAGCTTTCAGAGTGCATCCAGATAATACTTTATTTCCTGCACACCTTTTTCCCTAACCATTTTGAATTGTAGCAAAAAAATATTTACCATTAATAACCTCAACTCAAGTCTTGATTGTTTATTAATGGGTAATCCTTTTTTTAAACATGTGACCTCCTTTGGGAGGGAGGGGGGAATCAAACCATTTTATTGAGGGGCTGCGGGGAGGAGTGGAAGGGCTGGGAGCACAATGAGATCCAACATCCTTGGTCTGGTTGGTATCTGCCCAGCTTTGAGGTTGCTGAAAGCTGACGTTTATCTTTTAAAGGTTGTGGATAGGTGAATTTGTTTTTAAGTGTGGAAAAGAAAGAGTGCGTATACAGAAATATTTCAGAAGACAGCACTGTCCTCACATACTGTATCTCAATACTTGGACATACAGCAAATATTTATTACCTTTAAAACTTCAGTAGTTTTCCTAATTTGTCTGACTGCCATAAGGACCGGTGGTCTATTCTCAGAGCTGGAAAATAATGTCTGGCGCTGAGGCGCTTGGCCCATTGGGGAAAAGCATCGCTGAGAACAGAACTATTTTATTCATTCAACTCTTTATGTTCATTCCAGTCCTGAGAAGCCCAGTGTTCAAATTTGTTCTTGAAGTATCATGAGATCCATGGTATATACTATAGGAGAGAGTGTTTAAATGTTGTTACACCTATAGAACTTCCTTGAAAAATATCCGGTACTCTCCGCTTCTTTGCCAGTAATTTGAGAAATCTCACATTCCGCCTCAGAAGTAAACCTTTCCATTCTCTGGACCAAAGAATAACCTCATGGTGTAGTGGCTGAGAGTGTGGGCTCTAGGGTTCTACAAACCTGTTTGAATGTTGATTGACTTACTAAACTGTGTAACCTCAAACAGTCAGTTCATCTCTCTGAACCTGCTTTGTCTTTTAAAAAGGAGCATAATAAAGCTTACATCAAAATGAAATACATGTTTTAAGTTAATTCTCAAGTATAAGACCTGTAAAATGAAAACTGCCAAACACTGCTGAGAGAAAATTAAAGAAAACCCAAAAAAGTAGATACACCACATTCATGGATTGTGAGACTTGGTGTTGATGGCAGAACAGAAGGCACTTCTCCCCAGATTGACCTGTAGAGTCAGTGTAATACACAGCAAGCTTTTTTATGTTTGAGTTTTTTGCAAAAGCTTAAAAAGAAGCAGCAAACCACCTACAATTAAGGAAGAATCTTGCTTCCATTTTAACTGCAGCGCTGAATGTTAGACTAGAGTGACAGCTTTTAAGGTCTGAGAGAAAAATGGTTTCAGTCTAGAAATATTTTTCTAAAGAAATTTCTCAAGGACACATTCTTAGGAAAATTAAAAATGGAAGTAAGAAAACGGAAAGATAAAAGCAATGGTAAACCAAAATGGTAAAAATTATAGTTTAAAAGATTTTTTGTTATCGAATATTAACTAATAAGCAAAAAAATCTCTAGGTGGGAGGTGAGGAACTAGGAAGGAAGCGGGGGGGTGTAGTACTCAGTAGACAATAAGTATTTATTGAATGAATATATCCTGATTAACTGTGTTAATAGTTTTAGGTTTAAATGTTTGTCTCTAGAAGAATAGAAGCAGGGTGTTTATCAATTTTTTTAACCAGTGAAGTTTAACGAACTTTGTAGAATACGTGAACAAAGAAAACTCCATTGATCTACCAAAAGGTGTTTTTAGATGGGGGTTTGTTTAACTTGAAAATAAAGGCAAAAGTGACTTGCTTGTGAATAAAAGAATGACCTTCATTAAAGTTCGGATAACCCGATTTTCCATATGACGGTGCTTGCCCTGCCGGGTCATCCTTCCACTGGGCACATAAAAGAAGGGTGTGATGTAAATCTTTGCCCACTGGAGAGCCCGGGTTACAGGTGACACCTCTCCCTTCTTGAGAGATGAGCCCAGAGGCCAGGCCTCTGGACTAACCTGCACTGTTTCGTGTTTCTTGCAGATGTTCCCACAAGCCTGCACTTCCAGAGCATGCTGAAATCGCAGTGGCAGAACAAGCCTTTTGACAAAATCAAACCTCCCAAAAAGTTTTCACTTAAGCACAGAGCACCCATGCCAGGCGGCCTGCCAGATCCCACTCGTAAAGACAGGCACAAGTTGGTCAACTCCTTCCTAACAACAGCCAGTAAGTTTCAGGGGACCCGGGAGTCGTCCTGCAGTTATTTCTCTATTCCTTTTATATTCTCCAGTTACTGTTCTGCTGTGACAGTATCTCGGGGTTGGGAGAGGCGATTGATACAAATTCAGCTCACAGTCTACTTCTCCTTGTCTCGGGGTGTTCTCAGATGGACTTTGAAAGCTATTCCAGACACCGTGCATCTTGGGGCAAGACCCAAAGTGCTGGATGAACAGCTAGCAGTGGCGTGGCATGGGTTCCGTCTGTGGACAGGCTGTCTTTTGTAGCCTGGTGTCAGATTTCTCTGGTTGAGGGCCTTCCGGGGGGCCTGGCCTCTCCTGGCCCTCATGCTGTCTGCTAGGACCTTCAGTCCCAGAGGACGCTGCTGCTGCCCTGGGTGTCTGTCATGGGCCTAGAGAGCACTCAAGAGCTTGGAACTCAAATAAGAAAAGATTGAGAGAAGATTTCACAGCTCCTTTTCTGTTCCCCTCTTCAGAGCTGTCCCATCACCAAACTCGGCCTGACAGGACCCACAGGCAGCACTTAGACGATGTGGGGGCCGTGCCTATGGTGGAGCGAGTGACAGCGCCAAAAGCAGAGCGCTTGCTCAACCCGCCGCCACCTGTGCATGACCCAAACCCCAGCAAAATGAGATTGCGAGACCATTCATCTGAGAGAAGTGAAGGTAGGGCCAGGCCCGGCACCTCTGCCTGCGTTTGCATCTGCTCAGGGCTTTCTGGGGCAGCCTGGGCTTCTCTGAATTGCCCCCCAGCTTTGTCCTTCACTCTCTAGGAAGGCAGAGTAGAGGGACCCAATGCTTCTAGATGCAGGTCACTTCTTGACTGCCGCAGCAACCTCTGCCCAGCCCCCTACTCCTGTCAACCAGTTTGCTTCACCTTTTTATCCTCTAGGCTTAGAAGGCATTTTTGCTTTTCCTGTGTGTTGCTGGCATTTGTAGCTTGTGCTGGCAGTAGAGCCAGTGGAGGTAGCCATGTATTCCCCTCTCTCGTTGACTTCTGCAGTGCTGAAGCACCACACGGACATGAGCAGTGCGAGCTACTTGGCGGCTGCCCAGCACCCACCGCACAGCCCCTTGGTGCGACAGCTGTCCACCTCCTCGGACACCTCGGCACCCACCAGCTCTAGCCCGCAGGTTACAGCCAGCACGTCCGTAAGTACCTGCGTGGAGGAGGCTGCACTCAGAGCGCCTCGGGGGCTCTAGAGGACAGTGTAGGGGCTGGGGTTTGAGGCCAGAGCATTGGGGGGCTCGGCTCACCGTGATGTGTCATTTTTAAGTCAGGGGGGTGGTATTTGACCTTCTGTTTTCCCGGGTGGAAAGCTTAAGGCTGAGACAGACCCTGACGGAGGTCTGTGACTATTCAAGACCTGTAGGGCTGGGTCTCGCCCAGCACTCAACAGTAGCATGGCTCTAATCCTGTTGGTTTCAGAAGTTCACCTGAGAGGAGCGATAGAGGCCAGATACTTAGGAACATTGAAGGCGTTCCATTTCCTTATCTTACTCCCTTGGTGAGTAAGTCAGAACCCTGAGAACAGGCCCTGCTGGGAGAGGTCCTGGAAGGGAGGGGACAAGGCAGGGCCTCGCTCTGTCCCCAGAAGCTGTTGGAACAGCCATTCCAGTCACAGGTTCCCGCTGGTTTCCTTCTCATATTTTAATTCCTCAGCGTGTGCCGCCTCAAACACGTATAGCTAGAGCTGCTTGGTGCCCACTGATGGGTCCTTTCTGTGGTAATTATGATAATAATGGTGATAGTTAGTGATAATAAATAGTGTTTCTTGTGTCTCTTCTGCGTGCTTTACCTGTGTTATCTCATTCAATCTGATTGATACTGCCCTTCGAGATGTAGGTGATACTAAGGATTCTTACTCTGTAGGCGGGGAAACTGAGGCTTTGCAAGGTTAAGTAAACTGCATAAAGGGAGGCGACTTGTGAGGGACATGACTGCCATTCACACCCAGGCAGTGTGACCACAGACCCAGCTCTTCACCATGGCACACACGTGCGAGCCTGACGCCAGGCGTCACCGAGGTCACTTGTGAGAGGGTGTGCACGCACTGCGAGTCCCCTTCAGAGCGGACTTCAAGAAACGTATAAGCTCATAAATGGGCTCACATTGTTCTCTGTCTTTGCTCCTGAAAATCAGTCTTTTCCAAATGACCTCTTCATTCCCCCCCTTCTTCACCTCCCTCGTCCATCAGTTTTGTCTAAATAGGTGTGTAGTATCTGTCACAACTCGGTTACCCATCAGAGGGTCTCAGACAGCCAGAGGATTTTAGTCTGAACGCTGAGATTCGACAGTTGGAGAGACTTGTGTTTTCTCACTTGCCAGCCCTCTTGTGTCTGGGAGGCCTGGATTATTTGAAATTTTGTCTTACTAATTATTGAGTATAAATTTTGTATCTGCACTGACCCTTAAGGCTCTCATTGCCTGATGTTTTCAGAGAGTATGGATTTCTTTAATAGTAAGAAGGAGGATAGGCCAGATACTGAAAATGAGGTGGAGAAACTTGGGGGTGGGGGGGTTGGGATGTGTGGTAGTGCTTCACAAAAGCTGGTGTGCGCCTCAGAATCCCCTCAGTGGCTTTAAAAAAAGAAAGAAATCCCTGAAGAATCTGATTTGATAGAGGATGAGCCCCAGAACCTCTTGCTTCCTTTCTTCTCTTCTTTCCTTCTTGGCAAAGCATTCCTCATCTTGCTTTTGAGAAACCACTTTTCCATTCCCATCCCCTGTTCTGCCCCTCTGGCTCTAAACAGGAGAGAGTAGTTGAATTAAGACTAAATGCCTGGTGGAGGTGGGGCTCAATCCTATTGACCCCTTTTTTTGTTTTTTTCATAGTAGAAAGCTTGATGACAAGACAAACTCCAAGGGTATTGTCCTCAGCCCACTCCCATCTCTTTCCCTTGAAGGTACTAACAGCAGACCCGGGAAGATTCAGGGAACACACACCTGTTTCTGCCAGCTTCACATTCATTCTTGACCACGATGTAGGGAGAGCTATCTTTTGAGGCTCCCCTAAGGTACACTTCCGGTAGTGGAAGGTGTCATTTCAGCAGAGATGGGGCAGTGGCAGGGGCTTTGGGGTATGAAGTCACTAAGCCTTAGCTGTAGAACTCAGCCAGGCAGGATTTGCAAGATTCTCTTCAACCATTTTGGTTAACCAGTTACGCTAAATTTGTAAGGCAGTGGCCGTTCTGTTCTCATTTGATAGCGAAGGAAATGGAGGTGAAAAAGACATTGTGGTAGGCTGAGGTGAGAGGCGACAGCAGCCAAAGTGCTGGCCCAGGAAGTGCTGCCTGTCAGCGTTCTCAGCATGTCCTGAAGTGATGGCGTGAACCAGTCCTGTATCGCCCTCCAGGAACAGAGAGTAGGGTGGTTAGTTGCAGGGAGCAGCGTCTTCCTCCTCGTGCCTCACTGACGCCTTCCCTCTGAGCTGACCGCACGTGGGGCTTGGCTTTGAATGCAGCCCCTCGCGTGTCTCCAGCTGTGCTGTTGCCACGGCAGCACATGTGTCATCCCACTGTTGCCCTCTGGCCCCCCTCCGCTCAGCTGCCAGTGTCTGTGTCAGCTGTCTGGGCCCAAGCGGCTGGTGGACTTCTGCATGAAACCAAGGCGTTCGGCTCCCTCCTGTATTCCTCCTCTGGCTTCCAAGCTGCTGTCGGTGCTCACCTCCTCCTCTGGCACTCAACCCTTGTTAGTCTTCTCTCCTAAGAGTTTGATCTTCTCAACCTGTAGGAGCAAATCTCCGTTCTCCAGGAGTCTGAGCTGTGTAGCCAGGTTCAGGTCCTCTTCTCTGTTTCCTTCCGCTGAGCTCCACTGAGAGCTAGAAAGCTCTCCACTCTTCCCCAGCTATAATAGTAAAAAAGAGAGGAAATCCATAGGGCTGAGCGCCCAGCTCTCGCTGGTGGGTACAGACTTAGCCGAAGAGTTCAAATCTACAAGGAGGAGGTGTTTTCATGACGTCCAAGGTTAGATGATCCGTTAAGTTGGGACTGTCCTCCCAAGATCTTTTCAGGATAAGGGAACTTCCCTTTCTCACCTGAAGCGTGCCCACTGGGCTTAGTTAAGCATTGGTTTTAGGAGCCGCTAAGGGTCTGGGTGATAGAGATAGCAAGGGAAAACAGAAAGGACGACTCTAAAGGGGGGTGCTAGTTAAGGTGTATGTGGGGAGTCAGAACCCCCATGTGACTTGAGACCCCAGGGTGCTCACCCCAGCAAAATTCAATAGAAGTCTTCTGCGTGAGCCCGTGAAGGAAGAGACTCTGGAGTGGGAGGTCCTCCTCAGGGCCACCTGGCGGCTCTCCTGAGGACATCCTAGTGGGAGACTTGGTCCTCAGTGCGGGTGGCTGCTGTGCAGGGCCAGCCCCCGCCCCCGCTCGAGGCCTCGTGCTGCTGGCCATCCTGTTTTACGTCTTAGGTGTGGGATTTGATGTTTGCAGAATTGCGCCTCCCTTTTAAATTCACCTTTGTCTTACAGCAACCAGTGAGGAGGAGAAGGGGAGAGAGCTCGTTTGACATTAACAACATTGTCATCCCAATGTCTGTTGCCGCAACAACTCGTGTGGAGAAACTACAATACAAGGAAATCCTTACTCCCAGGTAGAGGCCCTCGCTCATTGGCTCCTTGCCCTGTTCTTCCCGTTACTGCCCTTCCCCCCCCTTTTGTCCCCGAGCTTTGGGTCCTAACCTTAGGTTTTGTCTTCTCTTTAAGAGAAATTCTTCCCTGATAGGAGTGAAATTGTTTCTGTATATCGTTCTCTCATTCCACTAACAATAGTACCAACCAGACCTCAGGCCACATGCTGCCTGTACCCATGTTTGTTTGACAACCTAGTATGTTTCCAAATAGTTTGTTGTCCGCATCAAAGCAGGATTTCACCTATGAATCTTTATTTCCAGCTTTTGTTGACAACTTAGGAAATTGGGCAGCCCCGTGCATGTGCTCTCACAGGGAAGCAGTCAGCTGCTGCTGCCTCGCAGGGTCCCCTGTAGACAGTTTGCCTGCGTTTGTCACAGTCGCCCAGCCGGCCCCCCATTCTGTCTGGTGTGGGGCCTCTCGGACGCCTCCCGGGCTGCCAGGGCAGAGGGCAGGGTCGTCCACAGGCGCCCAGCTCTCGCTGTGGCACAGACACACCTGCCCTGCCCGGCCGCCCTGCTCTCTCACAATTGTCCCTTCTTGATTTTGCAGCTGGCGGGAGGTCGATCTTCGGTCTCTGAAGGGGAGTCCTGACGAGGAAAATGAGGAGGTAACAACAGCATGGTCATTCTCTCTCAGAAGGACACTCACGTGCGCGCGCACACACACACAGTCACGCACGCACACACACATGTGGTTGGGTGCACATAGCCCAAGTGCCTCAAGACCTGTGGCTGTCAAGTACAAGCTTACTATATTCCTGTCCTGACGGGGAAGAGTCTAGTAAGGGCTGGAGCCAGTTCTAGAATCGTTCTAGCCATACTTGGACTCGGCTTCCTGGAGGGGGGGCCAGTGAAGCTGCTCTGTTGCAGGTTGAGGACCTGTCTGACGCGGCCTTCGCCGCCCTTCATGCCAAATGTGAGGAGATGGAGCGGGCTCGGTGGCTGTGGACCACAAGTGTGCCACCCCAGCGGCGGGGCAGCAGGTGACGGGGCAGGCACAGGTCTCCCGGCCTGTGAAGGGTGGGCGGGCAGGGAGTTGGGCGCCGTGTCCGCAGAGCTGCCGCTGCTTGGCAGTCGCTGTGTGTATCCATCCACCGGCGAGGGCCGAGAGCGCGGACGTTCCCTACTGTTCATTGGAACTGATGAGGGGGTGAGGGTCACGTGGCTGGGTCTTTGCTGAGCGGTGGGGTCAGTGTCCAGTTGCGGCAGACTTCTGTGATCTCCTGGGCTCCACGTAGCGGCTGTCGGTGGCATTAGGTTCCAGTGGAGGGCTGTGGAACTTCGGAGGCCTCACCACAGTTGAACCCTCCTCGGAACAGGGGAATGGGGGGGTTGTGGTCCTGCTTGAAGGAACTGCCCTGCCCTGTCTCCGTTTATGGCTAACAGTGGCAGAAGCCCTCAGGAATCTCAGGTAGATTTAGGGCTCTTGTTTTTGCTTTTTTCCCCTTGACGACAGTTTTCAGTCTAGACGAATTTCCTTTCCCTGTGAATTTACTGGGCACTGTGCCAGAGAGTAGCCTCTGGCATTGTTCCGCCATGGCTTTTCTCTCGGGACGATAGGTGCACCCAGCTCTTACGAGTGTCGTGTCGTGGGCCTCCCCCTGTACACGGCAGCGGGAGGAAACGAGGGGATTTATTTCCCGGGAAAGAGCTATTCATGTCCGTCTGCCTCAGCTCCTCTGGTTGGAATGTTCGTGCCTCCTCCCCAACCCCCCAAAATCAACCCACAAGTAGTTGTTCGTTCCCCGGGCACTCAGATTTGCACTCCTTGGTGTCCAGGTCTTACAGGTCATCAGATGGCCGGACAACTCCCCAGCTGGGCAGTGCCAACCCCTCCACCCCCCAGCCCGCCTCCCCTGATGTCAGCAGTAAGCCACTCTTTGTCGGAGTTCTCCCATGGTCAGTCCCCAAGGAGCCCCATCAGCCCGGAACTGCACTCGGCGCCCCTCACCCCTGTGGCTCGGGACGCGCTACGACACCTAGCCAGCGAAGACACCCGTTGCTCCACACCGGAGCTGGGGCTGGATGAACAGGTAAGGAATGCTGCCTTTGCGCGGCGTTGGGGTGGGGGACCGGATGGGGAAGGGACAGCACCCGCTGAAGGTGGGTCTGCATCTTAGGCCTCCCCCTCCCCATTTTAAAGGGGCTGCACTTAAAATTGGCCTTCTGTGGAACGGGTGCCCACCCCCAGCGGTCTTCCTGGACCACTCCAGGAACTCTCGAGGGAATGGTCTTGGACTCCAGTCCACACGTTTTGGGGCGGGGCCTTGGGGCGGGATGTAGGCTGGGACTGGCTCCTCACCGTGGCAGTTTGTCTCCCGCAGTCCGTCCAGCCGTGGGAACGGCGAACCTTCCCGTTGGCGTACAGCCCCCAGGCGGAGTGTGAGGACCAGCTGGACGCACAGGAACGGGCAGCCCGTTGCACTCGGCGCACCTCAGGCAGTAAGACTGGCCGAGAGGCAGAGGTGGCCCCCACCTCACCTCCCGTCGTCCCCCTCAAGAGTCGGCATTTGGCGACAACGGTCACAGCTCAGCGTCCAACTCACAGATGAGCGGGATACGAGAATCTAAACAGACTCACTAACTATTGGCATTAAAGCTTCAGAAATCTCTGCGTTTGATATTCAAACATCATATGCCGGAAATTTTCACAGTTTTTAGTGAATTTAAGGAATTTAGATTCTACTTTGGTATTTTTTTGTTTTGTTTTGATTTTTTGTTTTGTTTTGGTTTTGGTTTCCATGTTTTGTCGTCACACACCTGAGCACTTCCTCCAGTTGGCAAACAGAAGTTCAGGAGAAGACCCTGCTGGCCTGGTCCTGGCATGTCCTCTGCACTGTTGAATCACTGGACTTAGCGATGTTAGATGGTCACCCCTCTCCTCGCACCTGTGGGCAGGGTGGGCCGGCCAAGCGGGCAGAGGGGGTGGAGAGCTCCAGCTCCGCATCGCCCACCTTCAGTTCGGATTGGGGAGGACCGCGCACTCTGGGCTCCTCCCCTCCCATCGCTGGCTTGGCCCGCGCTGGCCCTCCTGGCTGGGTCCTCCTTGGCCATCTGTGCTAGAGCTCCGCCACCAGAGCCTCTTGGCCATAATTGCCGCCTGTTCTCACTGAGCTCTCAGTCGACAGAATGGCTTCCCCTTGTCATCCAGATCTCGGAGACCTAGTTTGGGTTTCCTCTGCATTCGGTCATCTCTCTTTTGACTCCTTAACTGCAGTAACCTAGCTGCGGCTGCTCAGGTCCCCTCCCTGCCCCTTCGTGCCCTGTCGTCTGCTCCCCGACACCAGCCACACACCCAGATGCACCTGTCCTTCCACTCAGATGTTTTTACCACCTGTCCTCATCTGTGAAGGTAGGGTTAGGGCTACTTAACTTCCATTCCCACTCGTCTGCAAACTAAGGGGGTCAGGGACATGAGCAGCCTTCTCCCCTGTTACGATTCTGTTGTCACGGATACATTTAGTCCCGTTTCCTTCACATCCAGCTCCCTGTCGGTGTCAGGCCTTTCCTCTTCCATACTCCCCTTGCCTGTGGAACATTGTCTGGTCCTAGCTGTGGTTCCCATCGCTCCCTCACCACCCCCCTAGGCTAACCTTGTGCCTGTCTCATGTATGATCACATCACCAAAAGGGGGGGGCAATAAGGACTTCTTTATTTTTATTTCTTTTTTTTTGTTGCCGTTTTGTAATCGTATAAAAATAGTAGACAAACTGCTTAATGGTTGGGGTTTTTTCACAATTTTCAACATTAGTGATTTTTTTTTTGATTTCTGTTTGCAAGTTAAAGGATTTGTCATTTTTCTTTAAAAAACAATAATGCACCATATCCCTATGCATAAAGTGCTTCTTCTATTTATAAGGTTGAAAATTCTGAATAACCCTTTTAGCATTGTTAAAAAAAAAAAAAACAAAAACAAAAATGGAAAAAAAAACCTTGTATTTTGTAAATATTTTCTTTTCCTGCTTTGAGCTGTGTATTGGCAGCGAAACATGTAGCTGTCTTTGTTCTATAGAAATGCTTTTCTTCAGAGAAGCTGATCTTTGTTAATGTCTTGATTCTGTTCGCAAAGCACAGACTAGTGCTTAAAAAAAAAAGAAGGAAAAATTGAAAAAAAAATAATAAAAAAAAAGTTACAGAATGTTGTGTTGCCAGGCCTTTCTTGACATTGGACCGGCTCTGCGTGGCAGGGGTGGCAACTTGGGACCCTGCCCTGCTGAGCAGTTCTCTGCGTGCCCGGACTGGCTCCGAACCTTGGGGAATCTCCCGTTTTGTCTCTGGGCACCTGGCAGGGTCACCTGATGGTCACTAGGGAGAGGATGTCGTCGGGGGAGGGAAGGGGTGCCCGGAGGACAGGGGATCTCTGTAGATAATCTTTTTGTTGGATGTAAGTGATGGATGGCCTCTTGATGTGCCTTTCTCCAGTGAGACCAGCAGTATGACATTTTATATCTATCCTGAGTTGTTAAATTCTAAACGGAGATTTCACCTCTCACCGCTTTTTGTTGTGACCCCGGGGTTGGGGTCAATGAGGATATACACTTTGTGATATCATTTTTCTGACGTGGCTAAGTGCCGGATCCTCTCTGTGTGAGACAAGTAAGTGGGCAGGCCTGACGTCTCTTGACTCTTTTTCCTTCCTTCTCATGGCAAGTTGATGCAGCCAGGGCAGCCCCGCGCCATCCTGGCAGAGAACGCCACGGGCGGAGGCGGCCTTTCTCTCCGGCCTCCCTGTTGCTTCCGCGGCTGCAGTGAGGATCTGCTCTGTGAGCTTCTGCTGCGGGGGCTCAAACGCGCACGGGGGTGGGAGGGAGGGAAACGAGTCTTCTGCAACTTTGTATGAAGATCTAAGGGTTCCTTGTTGGGACCTTGACCTAATTACTAAATAATGAATACTTTGGGTTACGGTTTTCTATTTTTCTTTGTGGCATTGCTGGGGTCTTACCTGGTGGTCCTGCCCTGCTGTAGCAGACTTCTTCCCCCATCTAAGTCAGGATCCAAAGGAGAGAGGAAGGTGGCTCTGTAAGCCCGGAAGAAATGTAAGCCATTCACTCAGCTGACAGCCCGGTCCAGGGACAGAAAACCATTTCCTCCACGGTGTCAGTGTGCTGGCGTGGGCCTGGCCGGCGCGGCGCAGCCTTGTGAGAGCAGTCCCAGGGGTGCTGGCCTTTGAGTTGGACCGGGATGGTTGGCCAGCACCAGAGTCAGAGAACTCAGTGAACAGGTCTGAGAACTCTTCTTGCCTCTCCAGGGCCCCAGAGAGAGCTGTTAAATTCTCATGTGCAGGTGTTAGCAGCCTCGACATTTCCCGTTCAGAGACACTTCTCAGGCTGGGGAAGACTTGCAAATCCTACATCCTGAATCATTTTCTTCTCCTTTGAATCCACGCATGGAGACCTTATTTAATCAGTAATAACTTTATTTCCAAATTCACTTTTACAGCAACAATCAGTGTAAATCATTTGTTAAAACACACAGTACACCATAGGGACATTCACAGACAGGAAGCTAAGCTAAGATGGTTTCATGTCCCTCCCCCCACCCTCAAAATTACTGCAGAAATCATGGGACTTGCAAGTGCCAGAAATTGTCCTGCCCAACACTGCAAATTCACGGGACGAAGTCCATTCGGAGGGGAGACTCTGGGCCAGTGCCCAGGGTAACCCTTTTCAAGGCTGAAGAGACCCCAGAAGTCTCAAAGCCGCAGACCTGTGGATGGGGCAAGCTGGACGCCTTCACCTCCACCCTTATCCCCACCTGTTGGCTTTACTTGGGGACAAAGTGAAGGAGGAGCTCTTGGCAGCTGCCAGGACAGGCTGCGTGTCCCGAGCAGGGGAGGGGGCTGGGGAAGGGGGGAAGGGGACACGGAGGTGCCAGTGGCTTAGACGGAAGGATGCCAGGGTCTGTGGGAGGCAGGGCTGGGGGCCTAGGGGCCCCGTGAGAGGGCGGCTGGACCTCCAGGCTCCACGAGCCTTGCCGCCCACACACACGGGGCTGGGAAGGAGACGGGGCAAGCTGGCAGCCTGCTGCCCTCGGGAAACCTGTCCTTGGAGAGGCGAAACCCCGGGGACCTCTAGCAAACGCGGCTGATCTGAAGAAAAGGGTTACAAGACAGTTGGACTGCTGCCCTCCAAGACTTCCCCCTGCCCGTGGTAACTATCTTACAGGTTCCTCCCCCCTCCCCCCAGAAGCACGACAAACAGGGTACAGTCTCCGCATTGAAGTCAATTTAAATGGAACTACTGATAAGTGAGTGGAGGGCTGGAAGGGACCAGGCACACAGCATAGCCTGTCTGACCCACCCAGGGGACACTGACGGTGGAGGTGGGGGGAATGGGGGTGGCAGAGTGCCCAGCCCCGGGGGAGGGGGATTGTCCTCATTCAAGGTCACAAGCCAGCATCCCTTTGCAGTCTCCTCCCAGCACTGAGCTGATCCCCCTAAACCATGATCTCTAGGCCGTCCCCCTGTAGTCCATCCCAGCAGGGAGAGTCCAGGGCCCTCAGAGCAAGGCCCTCAGAACAAGGTACCGAAGAGCAGGGCTCAGCAACCGCAGAAAGCTGCAGCCAGAGTCCGTGGCAGTGAGGAGGGGCTGCGTGCTTGAGGGCTACCGACTCTGAACCATGTTTCCCTTCTCTTCCTCAGGCTCCTTCTAAGAACAGCTGGGGCTCAAAGCGGCGGAGAGCCTCACAGTGGTCAGTTCTCGGCCCAGGTGATTCCTTGCACGGAAACCCCGGCTGCAAACGAAGCCTCCAGCCCCGAAGAGGCGGTCCTGGACTCCCACCAGCCCCCAGTGTTGCCTGAGACGACCCAAACCAGAAACGGCAGAGCTGGGCCCGAGGTTGCTGAATTTCTTTAAAATGGTTTTCTACAAAGGCGGTTCCCTTTTCCCGTGGCAGCAGACGGCGCTCGTGCCAGGCCAGCGGGGCTCCGACCGAGGCCTTGGGCCGGGTGTCTCCTGACTTGTCACCCTTCTGCAGTTCAGGCAGCTCGGGCCCCTGGGCATCTCCGGGGCTGGCAGTCCATGGGGCCCTGGGTGCGGAGGCCCGGCTGCCCTGCCTGAGGGACAGCTCGCAGTGGGACCCCGGGCTGAGGAGGGGCTGCCGGCCTCTCCCCAGCTGGGACTGGTTTCTGAGACCCTCACAGGGCTGCTGGGGGCTTCTGGCTGTGACCAGAGAGGGCCGTCTTCCTGCTGCAAAGCAGGCCGGCCACGAGACACGCCGCTCTCCACCCCGGCCCAGGGAAAGCTGCCGCCCGGTCCTGTGCTTCAGGCCTTCCTCGCAGCCGGGGGGCTCGGACGTCACAATCTGCTCTCCGTCGGGTCCCAGGTGCTGTGAACACCTTTCCAGTCGGGAGGCCCCAGCAGGATAGAGCCCCGCTGGCCCCCTGGAGCCGAGCCCCCCGTGTGTGGCGGGGAGAGACATCGAGGACCCCACAGGGTGGGTTAGAAACCTCTTCACAAGCGGTTCAAGATACATGCGTCCTTTTTTTTTCTTTTTTCCTTTTCATTATCATAGTCACTCTGGCGAATCCAAGCATAAACAGACAAATCCGACTACAACGCGACGGGGTGCAGACAGGGAGGGAAAGGCGACGTCTATGTATATGTTCAGCTGCTCCGGCAGGACAGACGGCACGGCTGCCAGCTGGGACGGGGAAGAACCGTTTCCGAAGGGGCATGCTCCCCTGGTGGGGTCCGCGCGGGGGCGGCGGGGGCGGGGCTCTCTCAGAGGCTTGGGCGGAAGTGGGGGGGGGCGGGGAGTGTGGTCCTGCCCTGGGGGCCTCACCTGCCTGTCCCGGTGCCACCTCTGGGACCGGGACAGCCAGCCTGCTGCCAGCTCAGCTCAGGAAGGGGACCAGGCCCTCTGGGAGGAAAAGGCTCTCCAAGTGAACAAGGCAAAAACATCCCGGGTCATCGCTGAGCCCACCCTGGCTCACGTCTGGTGGGGGGTGGTAAGAAATTGAAGAAGGTCATCAGGTTCGTTGTGGGGGACACACCAGTTGGTGAGTAGAACTTAAACCAAGAGACCGAGGTCTCACCTTGTGCCCGGGCTTCGCTTTCACTCAGCCCCTCTGATGACAGCAGGTGCCTCCCGCATCTGAACAACGTCCATTGCTGAGAAGGGACGTGGTGAGGCTGGGGACTCAGGGCAGCATGATGTAATGAGGGGGACAGGCAGTGACTGGGCTCCGCACAGCAGACACACGGGCATGGCAGGGGTGGTGGGGGAGACAGGTGGCTGCAGAGCCGTGGGAGGGACAAGAGGCTCAGGACCCACCCGCCGGAGCCCCGCACACTCCCGAGATGCCAGAGGCCCGGGCCTGGGAACAGGCGGGTGCCCGCAAGAGGCACGAGTCCTTACAAAGAGAACTGGTTAGCCCTAAAGTCCCAGATCGGTGAGGTGGCCGAAATCGTGGCTGCGGTTCCAACCTTCAGAACTCAATAAAACAGGGTTTCCGTGGCGCCGAGGGAAGCCCCTCAGCTCAGGACCCCCACCCTGCAGGGAGGGAGAAAGATGCCAGCACTGGGGACATCAGGGTCAGTCTTCTCTGAGGAAGTGATCCGCAGGGGGCTACCCCTGCACCAACCGACCACCTCCTCCCACCACCGTCCCTTCTCCAGAGGGTGGCTCACTGACCCACAGCAGACCCCGGGCCACCAAGCACAGGAGGCCACTTGGTCCAAGTTTGCTGCTGGCGGCAGAGGCAGTTTGCCCTTCCTGCTGCCCTTCCAGGCAGAGGGTAGGGGCTCCTCCCCACCGAGCACCTCTCACCCCCTCCCAGGCTCTCCCTTCTGCCCTCTCCCTCCCCACCCAGCCTCTCCCAGGGCTCCCCAGCCCTCCCCACCCGCCCCCCCAACAAGGTTGACATCGGCCTGCGGCTCCAACATGGCACCCGGTTTCAAATCCTTTGTTGCTGCCGCTGCCTCTGTGACACCCCCAGGATGGGGCAGAGCAGGGGCGCCCCCAGTCCCTTGAGATGCCCCAGAGGCAGCTTTCAGAGCCTCACCTCCCTCTGCTACTCAGAGGGGAAAAAAAAAAAAAGAATCGAAAGTAATTGCCCAAGGTAATGTCGGGTGTGGCCATCTTGTTCAATGTTTTTAAAAAATATTTTATTATGAGCCCACCCATCAATTTGGAAAGGTGAAATTTGCTCTTTTTCCCGTCACTGATTTTGAAATCCCGAGCCAGAGCCGAGCGACAAAAGCAGGTTAAGTGATTAAGTGATTAACCGATTAACCGATCTGTGAGGGGCAGCTGGGGGAGGGCAGAGGGCGAAGGGCCAGATCATTATTCTTTTTTTTCCCACACTCTCCTCTCCACGATCACTGAGCGCCCCAGGGGCTGATCACAAACCCTGCTTGGCCAGGGAGGCGGACACTTCGTCGGCTAGCGTGGCGAGTTGGGGCGAGTCTACCATGTCGATGCTGCCCGTGGAGGACACGTTGCTGAGGTGCCGCGGAGATGTGTCCCCGGACACCACAGGCGACTTGTACACGATCTCCGCCCCGTGGTCAGTCTTGGCTTTGGCGTTCTCGCGGAAGGTCAGCTTGTGGGTTTCGATCTGCAAGACAGGAGGTGAGGGAGGGAAAGTGAAGCCACAGAAAGGGGCGCAAGCCCAGTCTGCCCACAGGCCCTCGGGTGGGAGGGAGCCGTGGCGGGGGGGATACCTGCGCACAGCTCCCGGTCACCTGCCTGCCGGCCACCCGCTTCCCTTCTCCAGATGCAGTGACCGTCGTTTGTTTCCTGTGTGCCCTTCCAGAGATTCCACACGTGCGCCAACACGTGTGATACAGAAAAAGAAGTGTGTCTGTATATTTAACACACACAATAACAATATCCACATGCTTGACGCTTCGGGTTTTCGACCTGATACCTTCCGTTCCCAGCACCCAGTTTCCCCGGTGCTCGTCGCCCGTGGCGTGGATTCCATCACCTGGTACCAAGACGCCCCTGCTCCCCTATGCGCGGGTATCGGGGCTATTCCCGTCTCTGGCTGTCACAAACAACGCTGTGTCTGAACAACGGGGTGTGTACGGCATTTCACACGCAGGCAAGTGTGTCCTAGCAGCGGAATGGCTGGTAGGCCAGAAGGCACGTGCATCTGATTTTAATAGATACTAACAAGTCGCAAATGAAAGCGTGAAGGAGGGGCGCCTGGGGGACTCAGTCGGTGAAGCATTGCCTTCAGCTCAGGTCATGATCCTGGGGTCCTGGGATGGAGTCCTGCTCCCTGCTCAGCGGGGAACCTGCTTCTCCCTCTGCCCCTCCCCCCTGTGCTCTCGCTCTCTCTCATGCTCTCTCAAATACATAAATACAATCTTCAAAAAAAAAAAAAAACTCATGAAGGAGAAGCTGGAGATAAAGAAGGGACACCACCAGAGTCAGGCCAGTGGGAGTCACGCACATTCCTCCCCGTCGCCGGTGACGGGAATTCGGAGGTGGCAGCCGCGTGGGCCGCACTGGATGGTGTTTCAAGTACAGAAACGATGACACAGCCAGGGGTCCAGGGGTCTGTGCCCAAGATGCCCGGGACACTCCGAAAACATTTGCTAGAGATGTGGGCAGTTTGTACAATTCCTGATGAGACCCAAAGAGGTGGACACAGGAATTCCCTATGCTTTCGGACCCGGGGCCAGCCATTGTGCATCTGGTGAAGCCAGAAGTGTATGCACCAGCAGGCATGCGCTCCCCCGCCCACAATTCTTCTGCACGAGTTCAGGAGCCCTCAGCCCCCGGGGTGAAGAGCCCCCGTCGCAGGGCGCTCGGACGTGGGTGGGAAGGAAAACCAGGCTCCCGCTTCGGCTCTATGCTTATTGTGTCCGTTTTGGTTCAGTGCTTTGTAAAGAAGAGCCCTTCCCTATCACCGTATTCAAAAGGCGATTCAGACATAAGCTTTAATAAGAACATTAATGTTAGTGTCTTGTAGAAAAAAGTGAGAGGGTCCTGGGAATGTCCCCAAATCTCCCAAACTGGAAGGAGCTCAGGCAGCAGGGGTCCTGTGCCCCACTGCTCATGAGCAGTTTTGCTCATCACATCAGGACGTGGGGGACTGAATACGAGGGGACGCTCTGGGATCAGGAGAGTGTCTTCTGGGTGGTGGGCAGGGCCAGGCCCATCCTTTCTGAACCGGCAGAGGTGAGTTAAAACAGACGTTCACACTCAGGCCTGACTCTGACTCACATTTGTAGATGGCCACAAGTACCAGGAACCCTCCAGAACACGTTCGCATTTGGGTCTCCCCACCACCCGGGGATGTGGATATTTCTGTCCATTTTGTTGATGAAGAAATGCATGCAAAGCACTTGCCCATCCTGCCCAGGGTCACACCTCCAAGCAGAGTCAAGCCCAGAGCTTTGCTCAGGACATAGAAGCTTCCAGAGATGGGAGTCACCAGTGCCCAGGCCTTAGCAGAGCCTCTGTGCTTTTGCAAAGAACCTTCTCCATGGCCCCAGACAACTGGGCGCTTCCTCACTTCCCCTGAGGCATGCAGGGGGACGCAGGGTCCCAGGGACTGAGAAGTATTCCTGCACCTTGGAAGCCGAGTCTCTGGAAACACTTCGGGTCCACCTTGGGGTCAGAGGGGACCGCATGGGGCACTGTGGTGAGCCCGAGAGCACAAGGCCATCCAAGGGCCAGTACTCTGTCCTCCGCCCCAGCCCCCCAGCGTTCGGGGAGCGTGTCCAGGGTCAGGCGTGTCCCCAGGCCTCCGCCCCAGCCCCCAGGGTTCGGGGAGCGTGTCCAGGGTCAGGCGTGTCCCCAGGCCTGAGTCGGCAGCCTCTCCTTGAAGACCATCCCAGGAGACCATCCCAGGAGGTGCTTCTCCCAAACGGCACCGGCACCGTTGGGCTTTCACCTCGAACACGACATGGGTGCGTCTCTCCAGAAGGCCCAGTGAGGAGCCAGACTGGGGGAGGGTGATGGCCCTGGGGGCTCCCGGCTGTCGCCCAGCCCAGCATGATGCGACGACTGCCACTTCCAACCAGCTGGGCCACCGCGGGCAGCAAGCACACTTTCTCACGCCGGGTAGGGTCACAGAGTCTGTGCCCATTCTGGACAGACACCCCCCCCCTTCTACCACAGCTCTGTCCGCTGCGGGGAGGCACGACCAACTTCACTGCTGGGAGGAACTGCACGGCAGGCGGGTGGGGAACCCCCGGGGGGCGCTTTGGCTGCATTTCTGCAAAAGAGGAACTGTGGGGCCACAAGCCCCCATCCTGTGATGTGCCCAGAGGGAGCCTACTAAGGGCCACATACCCCCTCCCGTGTCCCCTCCCCCGTGCTCACGCAGCGAGACCCGAAGACTCGAGAAACTGTGGGGATCACCGAGATCCTGGGCCAGCAGCCTCCCCGTGGGCGTTTCCGTGCCAGACAGGCAGGGGCTCCGCAGGAACTTGGATCGGCAGCATTGTTCGGCTCTAACTGCCTAGTGACCCATTTAGAAATTAGGTTATGTTCCTGTGACTGGGTGGCGGTGGACTGGGGTGGGCTCTGGGGCTGGTTCCCTCCCTTTGCGGATGCTTTGCCAACCACTGGCCAACTGCTATCACCGAGGACAGCGGCTCACACCTTGAACCACATGGAAGAATCACCTGGGGGCTTTAGAAACTCCAGGTGCCCGGGAGGAACGTAAGAACCATCAGAGTCTCCAAGAGGGGCCCGGGCATCAAATCTCATAAAGCCCCCCAGTGACTGCAACAGGCAGCGAAGGTCGAGACTCACGGTCCCAGGGGTTGCTGAGAATCCACATCAAGCCGAGGAGACAGGCCCTCCCCCTGACTCCTCTGGAAAACCGCTCCAGGCTTGTCCAGCCCACTCCATTCACAGCCACATCCCAGTGCAGCCTCCTCCCCGCCTGGCTCCCTTTACCTTTTTATTCCCTCCGCCGGGGACATGGGTGATGTTGTCCAGGGACCCGATCTTCGACTGGACTCTGTCCTTGAAGTCCAGCTTCTCAGACTTGACTTCCACCTGGCCGCCTCCTGAAACAACACATGGGCACCGCGCCTTGAGGGGGGGCGAGCACGCGACTCCAGGGAGACAGCAGCCTTTCCAGCGCCTGAGACCATCCTTCCTGTAGAAGGTGCTTTGCGCCCAAGTAAGCCCTTCCAGAGGGCTTGACAACAGTCTGCTCCCTCTCTTTCAGCAAGCCGTGCATCCAATGTTTGCTCGACAGCCCTTCCTCCTCCGTTAATGTGAGGTCAGCGTCAGCTCAGGGCAGGAGGAACCGTTCCACGCTCTAAACTGGTCGCCTTCCAAAGAGTGAAGTCTTTCTACGTCATCCTGTAAGGCACAGCCCTGCAAAATCTCGGAGTGACACGAAACGGCAAAATGCCCCCTAACCGAGGAAGGGGCCTGAACCTCCTCCGTCCTCGGACGCTGGGTGCCGAGCCCACGCACCGGAGACACGGCCTGAGGAAGAGACGGACAACATTCCTTCCTGGAGAAAGGATGAAGACACCCGAGAAAGCTGCTCCAGCAGGACTGGGTGGTGGTGCCAGGCGCGAGATGGTTTTCAGTGGAAGAGGCAGAACCCCCACGACACGGCCCAGGGGAGCCAGAACCCAATGACACATTCTGCACCACATTTCTGCCGGTCTCTCTCCCCACAGGACCGCTTCCAGTGAAGAATCGGCTCTGAAGCCGGCTCAAGGCGAAGTCCCTGCTCTGGCCTCCCAGGCGGGAGTCAGGTTCCAGATCAGCGCTGGACAGCGCGGTGCCACCGGCCACGTGCAGCCACTCAAATTTTAATTAAATAAAATTAGTTTCTTTTGTCAACTGCACTAGCCACATTTCCAGTGCTCGACAGTCACACGTGGTTGGTGGCTACCACACTGGACAGAGCAGGTCTAGAACAGTCCCATCATCACAGAAAGATTGACAGACAGCTCTGGTTTCTACATGGTGCAGGATGGCGAGGAGAAAGGTAAGCATGGCAGAGCTCCAACCGTCTTTTCTGTTGAAATGAAGTCACAGTGGGAGCATGGCGACGGCTGGTGAAGCGTCCCGCCATGTCGGCTGGGGACCAAACCGAAACAATCCACAAGCCAGCCTCCGGGAGCCAGATCAGGCCCTCCCCCAGCTCCAGAGGCCCTACGTGCGCCCGCTCAGAGAACCGCGAGTCAGGGTTTAGGACCAGCATCTGCCCTCCCTCCCGGCTTTGCCTTGGCCAGCATGGCACCCCGCTCAGGAGCGAGACAGGGCAGCCAGCCGCCCCCCACCCCGGGTCCCAGCAAGTTCCACCTCCAGCGCTCCCCTCATCAGCCCATCCCCGCCATCCTTCCCAGCCGCACTTGGAGGTCACCTTGCTCAGGTCCACGGGTTTGTACACTATTTGCACCTGGAGGTGAGAGAGGATGAGCAGGAGACAAAGAATAAAACAGGATGATTTCACTGCGGGCGGAACACCATGAAAAGCCGCTGTGTCAGTCCAGGCCCTGCTGGGACAGTACTTTCTGCAGGCCCGAGGACACCCCTAGTCATGGTGGGAAAACGTATCATTGGACTTCTGCCAACCCTGCCCCGGGGGGAGCGGGTCTTCACAAAATAACTGTGGGACCACAGTGCCCTCCATCCCTCAGGGGAACACAGGACTCTGTCATGGCGCAGGCCCCACACCGCTGGTTTCAAAGGGTCACTCTTCCCTGACATTACACGGACATCACATTCAGTGCAGACAAGGCAAGAAGGGATCTGCACGATCTGTTTGTGTGACGTTTAGAAAATCTTGTTGGAAAAGCAAGGAAGCGAGGTCTGCTGGTCGCGTGGCCTCAAACAGGAGCGGGTGGAGTAGGATTGATGGGTAGCCTTTCTCCCAGGACAGCCTCCCACAAACCCTAGCACCGCAGTGAGAGCGGTGACAGCAAGCAGGACCCAGAGCTGTTTGGCCACTCGGTGGGAAGAGCCAGCCGGCACCTGGACGCACAGTGTCCTGGACCTTCGGTTCCGTAGCCTGGGAGCAAAGCGACAGGAGGAGATGGGCAGGTGGCACAGAGGAACCCGTGGCTCGGTCCCCGTGAGCCGGAGCCTGCTCGGACACACACAGGTAGGGGAGGCCTCAGGGCTCCTCAGAACCGGCTGCAGGCCCAGCATGTGGCTTGGCCACGCCACCCACCCTCTGGAGGGGGTGACAACCCCTGAGCGGCCCACCAATCCCAGCCTGAGACCCAGCTCCCTGGAGGGGGCACGCTCACAGGCCTCCCCCCATAGCCAAGGTTGTGAGGGGGTGTCCCTGGATGGTCCCTGAGGGACACTTCCCAGAGCCTCCAGCAGCCACCTATGTGAGGCCACCTGCGGGTACAAGGCACCAGTCACCGTGGAGTGGGGAGATGGCTCCCACTCGCTGCCCCCGGAGTGACCCAGGAGAGAGATGGCCTGCAGCCAGAGAACCAGAAAAAAAAGGAGGGAGGTTGACGTCTATCTAAATCATCTGGAACAATTCCAGATTATTTTAGTTAATGAAAATCGTGCTGCCATTTGCCGTTTACTGATGGAGAGTCGATGGAGGCCGACAGGTGGCCCTGGGCTGTGTGTAGGGTGTGTGTGTGGAGTGAGGCAAGGGGGGTGCCCAGGGGTGGCAGCCCTTGCCTGTGAGGGTGAGCAGGTGGGGAAGTAACGATTCTGAGGGAGTCAGGTCTGGGAGGCAGCGTGTGCCCAGAAATGGGGAAGGGGCTAAGGGAGCTCCTCCTGGCATGAGGGAGAGGGAAGTAAATGTGAGCCAGACTTCCTTCTTCCCCTCAGCCTGGATAAGGGAACAGGGAGTGGAGGGGAGGGCGTGCTGGAGGAGGAACCTGGACTGGCAGAGGGAAAGGGATTGCTTGAGGACAGGAGCCAGGGCAGGGGAGGTCAGGCAGACTGGAGGCCAGGAGAGGGAGGAGGCCAGGCCCTGGAGCGGAGCCCAGTGCCAGCCAGGAGAGGGGGGGATCCCGAGATGGAGGGGAGTCTGCCCACTGGGAAGTCACCATCAGGCTCGGGAAGGGAGAGCAGCCAGCCAGAGCCTGGGGCCCAGGCCAGGGATCTAGCGCCCCAGAACACCAAAGCTGCTTGGAACCCCCCAGCCACCTCCCACCAGGAGAGCTTGCTGTGAAGGCTCCTACTGCAAACCAGCAGTGGCTTCAAGCCAAGGACAGTGCTCAGGGCCAGCCTGAGAAATGCTGGGGCTCTTTGCCAGGTCACGTAGGCTGGCCGTAGATGGGCAGAGAGCACAGGCCAGACAGGGGTGCCCCCGAGCAAGTCCCCTGACATCCTGGGCACTGCCAGCAGCCGCGGAGAGGTACTGTCTCCCCAGAACTCACGCCCGGAGGAGCGGTCTGCTGTCTGCAGTCCCCTGGACCCCGCAGCCTAGGCCTCCCCCGCACACCTGCCACCAGCCCACCGGAACGGCGTCACACGAGAGAGTACGCGGCCTTCCTCCTCTGGCTGGAGCCCGGTGTGCAGGACACCAATGCACCAGGAGTCAAGGCTGACACAGCGGCCGCACTCCACTTGGAGTCCAGGGGCGTGGGTGTTCCCCACACCTTCTCTTGGCTTCTGGGAGCCGTGGGACCAGAGAGCAGGGCCAGGGACACAGAGGGGACGTGGAGCAGACACCGGTGAGGAAGCGTTACCGAAGCGCCATGCAGCAGCGGCAGGGACCAGCGGCGTCCAGGTGCTCGGGGTGGGGGCAGCAGCACATTGCAAGAATAAACCTGGGGGTGGGGGTTGCTGGATGCAGGGGTGCGGGCCCGGGCTGGGCACGTTCTGGAGAGAGAGCCTGCCCGGGGCTACCACCATCCCCCTGGCACCACTAGCCGGGAGTGAGTTCCCTGCTCTCGGAAAACGTCTCCCCACCCGGGGGGGACCTCAAAGGGGCTCAGCCCTCCCACTGCGATGTGTTTAAAAGTTGGCTGTCAGCCAACCTGGGGGGGGGAGGGGAGCCAGGGAGAAGGGGCACCCCGCCTCCGATGCCCCCACTGTGAGTGGCCACAGAGCGGCCAGAGGGTAACAGCAGAGTTGACCGAGTGCATGAGTGAGAAGTGAGGATGCCAGCCCCAAATCTCAGGCCCTCACCCACTGGGGACACCAGGAGTCCCCATGACATTTGGAGGAAGCCAGATCTTAAAAGGGTGCAAAGCCACATTTCTCCATCAACTCCCGACCGCTGTAGGCAGGGTTCCCTCGTGCACTGTTTTGGGCTCTTTGGCACCTGACGTCTCTGCCAGGGATGGGGCTGGTTTTACACTCGAGCCCAGGCTTAGGGATCTGCTCATCCCTGGCAAATGCAGGGGACAAACATGAACAGAGACTGGACTTTTCCTGCCCTGAGGTAGGACAGGAAGACACTGTGTCTGCTCGTCAGCACAGGTGGGCCAGCGGTCCACGGGGCTGTCAAGGTGAACCGGCCCGAGCCCAGTCCCAGGTGCCGCCACCTTCAGCCCAACCTCACACGGGCTGTGGGGCTTCCAGGAGCCCATGCTAAGCGGTGGGTGGCGCTCACCAGGGGTGTCATGCAGTGAGGACCTGGACTCCAGGTTTGGGATAGAGAGGGGCTCGGTCATCTTTCCTTTACCCCCTGCAGCCTGCATAGGCCAGGGGACCCACAGATGGCTGGGCCAGCCCCCCTAGAACAGTGGGCACGGGCGTGGGAGCACAGACAGACCCTGAACCGGAGAACGGTTTATTCTCTGCAATGTCTCGCAAGTGTCTACACTCATGCCGCTTCTTATAAACCAGAACCGCCGTAGGGCGCAGGGAAAGTGTGAAAGTACTCACACTGCCGCCTCCTGGCACGTGTTTGATATTATCCTTTGAGCCACACTTGGACTGGACGTTGCTAAGATCCAGCTTCTTATTAATTATCTGCACCTTTGATAGCCAGAAAAAAGGATGAGTGACACCGCAAGCCCAGAGCCGTCCGCTCGGCGCTAACATGCCCCCTGCATGGCTTCAGGGCGGGGAGATGAGGCGCCAGGCTGAGGGCAGGAGGCCTGAGTCTCACCTTCCCGGGGGAGCTGCCCCAGGAAGGCATCCTGAACCGGGAGTGACCGGCGTTGGGCTCCCCCTTACAACACTGGGTTCAGAAAGCACATCCACCAGGAGGTGAGTCTCACCACGAGGCCCCCCCGAGAGCACGTCGGAGGCCGGTAAACCTGTACGCCCAGCTCAGTGTTCACCGGCTGGGGCGGAGTGAGCGGTGCTCAGTTGTGCCACTGCATGAATAAATAAAAGAAACAGCAAGTGCCATCTGTGTCCTCATTCGCATGCCTACCAGGCCCGCCAGAGCGTTCACGAGCGCTCTCTGTGGCTGTCCTCAAGCTGCCAGGCCCTGGAATCACCTGCAGGTTTTTTTTTTTTAATCCCGGACCCCACCCAGACCTAGAATGAGAATCTCGGTCTCTGTGCTTCTGGAAAGCTCCCCTGGTGCTTCGTTCCGACGCTCGGCTAGGTTTGAGCACCGCTGACCTCACGGGGAGGACACAGATGGCTCTATGGAGAGAAAGACGAATCCAGACGTCCCTCTGCGTGAGATATCACTGCTTTTAGTGGTGACTGATTTTTACTCAATTTGTCTAAAAACTGAAATACACAGACAACCATGGCACAGAGAAGGGGGGGTCTGGTCTGCCAGAGCAGTGATCACCTCTTCATCCCTGGTGTCTCTCCCTGCAGGAGCTCCCTGCTTGGAAACTGTGCGCCTTCCTTTCTGTTCGTCACTGAGAATAGCCACCAGCTGGTGAGCTCGAGGTCCCCAGTAAGAGCCAGCACTGCCCTCTGAAATTCTGGAAATGGCACCAGCCCCTCCGTTGTGGCCTTTGTGAACGCCAGGTGGGGGCCGCTGCTCCGGGGACTTGGGATCCGTGAGGGTAGCTGTGGCTGGGGGGTCGCAGAGCGCCAGCCTGGCTCGTGGGGGGAGAAGGGTCCCAAACCCTGACCCCAGAGCCAGAGCCAGCCCTCAAGGGGGCCACAGGTCCTCTGCAAAATGAGGAAATATGGATGTGAGAGCAAATCTGTCCATCCTACTTTTCTGTGTTAAAATGGCCATTCCTTGATTAAATTATTAGTTATTAAATTACATTGGTAGCAGCTCACATTTATTACTTTTAGATGTCCTTAGCCTGACAAAATAAAAACAGAGTAATCTTCTCTTGGACCCCATCCTGTTTTTTCCTTAATCTTACTGGTCTGGATCAAAACACCCGGTAAGCACACACCTGCCCCACCTTTTTCATTCTCGTCTATGTTCCTTTAAAATAAGCTGTGTATTTTTTTTAACTAGAAAAGTAACATAACATTATGATTTTGAAAAATAGGTTAAAAAAAGCAAAAAAATCTGTTTCCCCGCCTCCATAGCACAACCACGAATACTTTTTGTTCTGTTCCCTCGAAGTCACAGACCCACAAATAACTGCCATCATGTACATAGAAAGGGTAGTAATTATTTACATACACATCTGTATCTTGCTTTATCAAGTATCATCACCTTCTAAGCATTTGTCTTACCTTCAGTCATGAAAAGCATTATTTTAAGTAATATGTCATATTCCATTTTATGACATCTGTATGGTCAGATATTTATTTTGAATAACAGAGACAGTCTCGCCACGAACATCTTTCTGCAAGGAGTTCTTTCTGTTTTATGGATTATTTTCATAGCAGAGTCCCAGAAGTAGAATTTCTGGGTCAAAGTTATAAATATTCTAAAGATTTTTCAATACGACTCTCCAAGTGCTTTCTAAAAGGGTCAGATTAATTTACTCTGTGAGCACCATCGAGAAAGTCAGTTTCGCCACACGGCTGCCAGTGTCAGACATTTAAAGACTTGGTTTGCTTTCTTTGACTAAAATAAATGGGACTGCATTGTTGGCTTATCCCGCATTTTTTTTATTGTTATGAAATTGCTCCTTTGCCCCCTTTTTGCTGGTAGATGTATTTTTTTTTTTCCTACAAATATTTAGGTCTTTATAGACTCAAATTCTTTGTCGTTTCTTCTCTGGTTTTTATTTTTTATTTATTTATTTTTTAAGAGAGGGAGAGAGAGAATCTGAAGCAGGCTCCATGCCCAGTATGGAGCCCAACGTGGGGCTCGATCTCACGACCCTGACGTCATGACCTGAGCCGAAATCAAGAGTCAGATGCTTAACTGATGGAGCCACCCAGGTGCCACTTTTCTCTGGTTTTTAAATGTAAAAACCACTCCTCATTTAGAGGTTGGGTAAAATCTAATTCCACATCCTCTTCCTCACCTGCCATGCCCCTAACTTAGTGATGAGGAGGCCCACGGCAGCCCCAAGAGGTTCAGCGACCTTCTCACATCAGGCCGTGACTATGGCTACCTACGTGACAACAAAGCTTCGCCCCAGCTGTCCCCAAGCCGGGTGTCTCATACACCAAGTACAAAGGACACTCCTGGTGGACACTGCAATCCTCTCCTGCCGGGGGGCAGACGCAGTGACTGTGCCTCAGCCCAGGCCGGAGTGGGACAGGCCTTCTCACACCGCTCCTCAAGGACTCACTGCCGCCCCTCGGCACAGTGTCTCTGAATTAGTTCACGCCACACTCAGATTTTAAGGAGTGGGACCCGAACTCCTTCTGTGGGGATCGTGTTTTACTATATCACTTTCCACGGGTTAAGTCCCAGAAGAAGGCACACCTGCTTTCACAAAGGCACTGGAGCAGTGTAGTATTAGAAAACACACACACACAAACACACCAGATATTAACACAACAAAATTAAAAGGATAATGGTCAAAGAAGGAGAGGTTATCGGGAGTGACAATGGGACTGATCATTACATTGAACTCCGAGCTTCCTGGAAGCCAAGGCGAAATGGGAAACCTGATGAGCCAAGTAAGCCTCCTTATCTGACAAAGAAAACTTACCAGTTTTGCAAGGAAGATAACCTTGTTTTCTGAACGAATCCATTTAAGAAATTCATCAAATGAACTTAGCGACATTAAGCAACAAGATCTGCAACGTATGTAGACATTCTTTTTTATGTGGCTTTTTCTCGCTCCAATCCCACAAAAAAGGCAACAAGTTTTGTTTTGTTTTTGTGGGATTTGGCAGGAGACATAAGGATATTTACATAGCAGACCTGAATTGCTGTTAGTCGTCAAATTAAGTCAACACCCTTTACAGTGTGTTAGATTTACAGAAGGGAGATAAAAGGGCTGGCATTAGGAAACTGGAATCCAGAAACTTAATTTCTCGGCTAGAGCAACGTGTAGGATGTTGAACCTCGGCTCTGGGCAGACACTGAAAATCCTCATCAAAGGAAAGAACAATGTTTTCGAAGCTCCAAATTTTGATCCAGGAGACTCACAGTCAAGGGAGAGATTCCTGCGGTCAGGGTTTGATCCGGGAGGAGAGGTGGGGGCGGGGCAGGGCTAAAGACAACTCCACTTCGGTTTTGTCCATTTCCTTGAGGACCTGAAGCTGTCCCAAACGCTCCCCGGGCCTTGATCTGATTCTGTGTGGGCTCAGAGCTCTTGAGGTCTCCAGATGGCCCAGTCCTCCCCCCAGGAGCTCCCAGGCTGGCCCAGTGCCCACCGGCCATCCTGGGCAAGGCCTGTCTGCAGCACAGCCTGGTGCTTGCTGGGTTCAACCTGGCTCCACTAGAGTCAACATACCCGGTGCATCTTTAAAATGATGGGATTTACACAAGACTGTTCAGAGATACGGATGCTGTACACAGGGAGAGGTGCCCGGGGGACCTGGGAGTTACAGGGCTGTCCCGGGGGAGGGTCCCAGCCTGGTTCTGCAGGGATGGGCAGGTTCAGCTGAGTGAGTCCCTGGCCCTGATCCTGGAGAGGCAGACTATCCCAGGTACAAGCCGACTTAACTTACTCCACGTAAATGTTCTCTGTGTGTGCTTTTTGCAACAAGAACTGGGACTCTGTGACTAAATATAATGAATTTTTAAAATACAGTTGTCAGGGCGCCAGCGTGGAAACAGACACATCGTTCTGTTACCGTCTTGTGGCCACCTGGAATATTGCAGCCTGAGGCCCTGGGGTGGGTGGCTTTTGGTTGGTTTCTGAACTGCCTGGGGCCCTAGAGTCCTGCAACTGGCCTGGACATCCTCAGAGCCAATCAGACCACCCCCACGTTCGGATCCCTGAGCCCTTTCCCGGCCGTGACTTCCTTAATCTTGGCAGACACAGGCACTGCCCCAATTCTGACCAGGGGGCCTTGGCTGCAAGTGAGCTGTCTCTGTCCCCCACCCTGGATGGTCCCTGGGACCCCTGTGCTTCCCTCTGTGCTCTGCACTGAGCTCACAGAAGGGCTGCTGAAGGCTCTCAGTGGGGTTGCCTTAACCTCACGGGGCCCTCACCGGCTCTGCCTTTCAACTCTGATCCTCCCAACCTCATTCCCCACGATCCACGGACCATAGGGCCCGAGGCTCCCTCCCTGCAGGCAGTGCCCTTCCCCACCCTCCTCCTTCTCCATCCTCTCCTGTTCTGGCAGGGCAAACAGCCAGCTGGTTCACCACGGACCCAGCAGGGACCTCCCTTGATCGGCCGGCAACTCCAGCCTAAACCCATGTCCTAGATTTATTTTCTTTTGCCCTGAATGCCTCCAGGGTGTGGTTTCCCTCTGTCCTCTCTAAGCCCGTGAACCTAGAACTCTTTGCAGGGGACCATCCTTTCAGAGACCAATGGTGGTCCCCAAAAGGGTCTGTCCTGTCTTCTCTGACTTGTGGGTGACACCTCACATTGTGGGTGACTGTCCATAACACAGGTGACTCTCCTTGTGGGGGACCCTCAGTGCGGGGGCCCACATATCCTTCCCTGGCCAACCTGTCCTCTTGCCCCTTTTCCTCTAGGCCTTGGGGGCAGGAACTCTCCGCACAGAGCCTTGGTGCTCAGAGGTGCCCCAGGACTGTCAAGTGAATGAATGAATAAAGGACAGGAGGAAGGAACCAGCTTTCCATGCTATTGTCTGTCCTACTGTACTTGTGTTTTCGAATTTATTTCTGCTCTTACCTTTGTGTCTGCATTCTTATTTTTTCCATTCTTTTTTCCCTCCACTAAAAACATAATTTCTCTGCTGTGGCCATTTAATTTCCTTTTTTTAAATAACAAAAGCATTTAAAATGATGAATTCTGGGGCACCTGGGTGGCTCAGTTGGTTAAATGTTTGCCTTCAGCTCAGAACATGATCTCAGGGTCCTAGGTTAGTGGGGAGCCTGCTTCCCCCTCTCCCTCTGCTACCAATGCACGCAGAAAAGGCCTTCTTTGTCTCCAAATTGAACAGTAAGTGACACAGGACAATTTTTTAATTCCCTTGTATTTGTGGTAATGTTCGTGGTATGCACAAAATCAAGTTCTGGGGCAGGATCCTGAGGGAACAGACGAGTGCAATTGCTGTTTCCCTATATTTATAGGTCTTTTTTTTTACAGACTGTATGCATAATTGGCATAACATCTGATAAATCCTGTGTCATATAGTTTAATTCCTGGTATTTAAAAATTTCCTTTCTTGATTACAGGGACTTTCTATGTCCTTCTATTTTTTGCTTTACAATTATCTACTGTAACACTTCCAGTTACAATGTATTCCTATCCATGTTTTTCTGATCAGAAATGTTTCACTGTAGAAAATTTGGAAGGAAAGGGAAAAACACACAATCTCTGTGAATCACTATTGGCATTTTGTCATAGTTTCATTTTCTCTGCAAACTTTATCAATAGTAGGCAAAACTTGAATATTCCTACACTACAATTTTTAACTTCATAGTATAACATTTATAAATGTTTATATAAAATTTTTTTCAAGATATTTTTAGTGGCTACATAATATTTTATAGTATGGCATCACCATTAATTACCCCTCCGTTGTCAGGCATTTAAATTGTTTTGTTTTGCGATTATAAAGTTCAACACACACTTTTGTGCTTACTGCTTTTTCTAAGTTTTGGGTTTTCTTCCTTTCCCTGACTTTAGAGTACAAAGCACTCTCTTGTTCTGTGTGAGGCTATGGGGACCCAAAGATCCCAAGGTGACCTTCAGCTAGGTCCAGAGGAAGAAGACAAGAGACCCTTTGACAGATCACTTGTTTGGCAGACTGAAGTTGTGAAAACCATGGGCATTCCTTCATTATGTCAAAAAGGACTGTGCTGATTTGCAGCCCTTGCAGGATGAAAGGATGTCAATTTCATGTCACTTACACCTGTAGTGAGTAGTCTGTTTTTTTAAATGTGTTTGAGATGCTGGTTCTTTGTCTCTGTGTCTGAACACCTCCCCACCCAAGAACAGGGCTAGCACAAAAGTCAGGGCCGGGCTGCAGGACACAGGGGCTGGCCTAGGCTGGGAATGAGCTGACCGAGGAGGCAGGGGCATGGAATCTGAGAACGGACGGGGTCAGGACTGAAGGAGGAAAATCAGTCCTCAGATCCAGGGTGCACAGGAGACCCTAGTTGAGGTCGACCAGAGCCAACAGGTGAGAATCTGGGTCTCAGCGGGGACTGCACATTCAGAACACCTGGGGAGGCTCCCCAGGGGATTCTAATGGGCTTGGGGAAGGCTCTGGCACTAGGATTTTTAAGAGACTCCCCCCATCAGAGACACACTCCCAGGTGATTCTCTTGCAGTCAGGTAGGGGAGTAGGCATGCGGTCCCAATGCTGGACTGCCTTGTCTTTTCACCCAGCCTTTGGTGGACTCAGCTGGTTCTGTTAAAGTGGCCAAGGGACTATCTGCATTTTCCTTTAAAAATAATTCCGTTCTGGAATCTGTAAGCAATACCTGCTCATAGTAGCAAATCATGAAAACAGAGCAAAGTACAAAGCAGAACACAGGTGTTTCACATTTTTTCCCAGCCACTGATTTACATTGATCCTCTGTGTTTTCAGTCTCTGCAGGTTTTTCAAACTGGACCCTCTTGCTTCTCCTTCTTCAATGGGACCACCTGTTTAGGGGGTCGCGGTATTCAGACTCACAACGCGCGGTATTCAGACTCACAACGCCATCCCTGTTTGCAGCCGAAATAAGCACGACTGAGCACTTACGGTCTGTCAGGCCCTACGGGCGGCCACAGGGCCCCAATGATCTCAGGGAGATCTCAGGGAAACTTTAGTCCAGGCATTTTGAAGGCCCTCTCCACGGATCCCATGTACCTTCTTTCCTGTTTCTTGGCTCTTCATTTTCTCTGGACATTAATGTTGCTCTTTGTTATGGCTGAGGTTTTTGTTTCCGACAATTTTCTAGGTTTTCCATGGGATTTAAGGGAAGCTGTTACTCGTCCTTTGGCTACTTCCCTGCCTCTTCCCCCCCAGAGTCCGGAACAAAGTCGCCCTCCCCCTTTAACCCTTCAGTAGTGCGGGGACCTGGGTCTGTGCCCAGCATGGTGAGGCCATAGGGAGGGGGGAGTGGGCCCCTCGGAGGCTCAAGTCACTGGCCCCCAACCACCAGACTCCTCCTCCCCCACAGACAGGGCAGCCCTGGGTGCGAGGGACAGATTCTGGCCCCGGAAGGGTCTTCAGTGGGAAATGCTCAGCCCCGGCACTGGGTTCTCTGCAGAACTGCTGGAACTGGGCCGGGGGTGCCCACACTTCCCGAGCCAACCTCAGAGGAACTCAGAGCTAGCTGCGGGGTGCAGCTGGGGCTGATGGGGGTACAGCCGGGGCTGGCAGGGAGAGGTGGCTGTTTGCTGGTGTGTGACAGCCCATGGGCTGGGGGATGCTGATGGTGAGTTTCCCTCTTGCAGTCACGAGTTGTCCTGAGACGCTGGTCACAGCCACACAATCTTCTTGTAGGTGCAGAGCTGGCTGTGTGGGGTTTTGTTTTCCGTTTTTCAGCACGAGGGGCAAACGGTCCCTCAATGCTATGAAAACAGGGCACACATGGGGCGCTCACAGCACTGAGGGAGGTGTGCCAACGCCAGTGGGAACATCCCACCACCTTGGCAACCCTCTGCCTGCAAAGCTCTGCAGAGGGGTCAACTTCAAGCCAACACCCCAGCTGCCCCAGAGCCCCTTCTGGAAGGACACAGGCATCTTTACAAGGAGCAGCCAAGGCAAACACCACGTATAAGTAAACACGGGCCCAGTGCCCACCCTGTGGACCACAGACCATGAGCCCCAGGCCCCTACCCTGGGAGGCACCCAGACCTCCCAACTGGGCAGGACTCTTTGGACCCCACAGAGAGGAAAGGCCAGCGGAGGCCCTGAGGCTCCACGGGGAGCAAAGCACAGGGTTTTGGTTAAGGCACCAACGTGGACAGAAAGCCCTGAGACGCTCTCCCTTCATGGTAACCCAGGCCCCAGCCAAGAGGGACATCAATAGTGGCAAGGGCTCCCACTGTGGGGGGAGATGAGTGCTTCTGACTGATTAAAGGGAAATGATGGCTCTGGGGTCTGTAACATCCCCCCAGCACAGCAGGAGGCTCATAGCCCCCCAAACGGCCCAAGCCCGGGAGGCCCAACACATCTGTGCTCCTAACAGTGAAGTCTGGGTCCTTTGTACTCCACACAAGCCACCTGTTCTCCCCTCTCCATCCCCCCAAGCCCTGGTGCTGGGAGGGGGAAGGCTGCTAGGGGCTGAACTGTGTCCCCCCAAATTCATATGCTGATGTCTTAACTCTCAGTGCCTCAGAATGGGACCATATTTGGAGATGGGGTCTTTCAAGAGGTGGGCCCCCATCTATGATGAGTGTTCTTAGAGAAAGGAGAGACTGGGACAGAGAGACACCCAGACAAAAGACCACATGAGGACACAAGACGGCGGCCATCTACACGCCAAGCAGAGAGACCTCAAAAAAACCAGTCCTGAAGATACCTTGATCTTGGACTTCTGGCATCCAGAACAGTGAAGAAATACATTTCTGTTATATAAGCTGCCCGGTCTGTGGTCTTTTGTACGTCAGCCTTGGGAAACTCATACAACGGGGGCAGGGGATGAGAGGAGGAGGAGTAGGGGCTCCAGGTCAGTCCCCACCTCCCACCACCTTAGACCTTCGGAAGCCCACAGTTCTCCACCTTTAGGAAACCCAAAGATTTCATGAACGCCCACTTGCCCCGAAGAACCGGTTGTTCAAAATGGCACCCCAAATTCCCCCAGAACTGAGCATTAGAGAGAAACTTAACCTAAAGAAATGTCCAACGAATGCCAGAGACGCTCACCTACAGTTGGTCACGTCACGTTCTAAACACAAGACAGGTTGGGGAGCCCTGTGGGTGCCCCCAGGTCATGGAGATACAACCACCCTCATAATCTCAGGGACTGTCCCGTCAGCAGGGGCTCAAACAGGGAAGGACAGAACCAGCACTTTGTCTCCCCTGAGCGGGGCACTCGCGGCATGGTGGTGACCCCAACACAGAACGAACCACAGCTGTCTTTCCTCGCTGAGATCGGGAGGGACCGGGGTGCTGGGTGAGGGCTGGGGTCAGAGTCCCTTGCCCGCCTCTGCCGCAGGTGTGGGGGGACCCGCACCCGTTCTCCCGGCCTCCTGGCCCAGCACACGCCCAGCCAGCCCCCCAACGTGCGCCCTTACCTTCCCGCCTCCTGGCTGGTGTTTCAGGTTCTCGGTGGAGCCGATCTTGGATCTAACATTCTTCAGGTCTGGCATGGGGACGGGAGCGGTCTGCAGACGGCTCTTGGCTGAAGACGGCGACTTGGGTGGAGTACGGACCACCGCCACCTTCTTGGGTTCCCGGGTGGGTGGGGTTGGCAGGGATGGGGTGCGGGAGCGGCTGCCAGGAGTGCCCGGGGAGCCGGGGCTGCTGTAGCCACTGCGATCCCCGGATTTCCCAGATTCACCTGGAGAGACAGGAGGCAGTGAGGCCAGCACTTGGGGTGGGTGGGAGCCAGAAAAGTCCCTGGGGGCTGCCTGTCCCGAGGGCCCACTCCCAGACTCAGGGCCAGTTAGGCAGGTGGGAAGCAGGTCAGAGGCTCTGCTAAGGTAGCAGGAGGCACCCTTGACCTCATTTCTAGACACATGTCTCTTCTGCCAGGCCTTGTCCCGTAGAGACAGAGACTCCCTGTCTCCCAGGGAGGAAACAGAGCGGTCACTGAGGACCGCCCGGTATCCTTTCCCAAGGGGACCAACTCTGCCCCATGGCCTTGGGGTCAAGAGACTGGACCCAGCTAGCTGTGTGGTCTCAGACAAGTCACCTGACCTCTCAGAACTTACGGGCCTCAACTGGAACTGGGGAATAATGGCAATGCCCGCAGTGAGGGCGCCAGGCATGGATACGTGCAGATGCGCTCTGAAAAACCCTAGTGCCATACTTTGTGGCTTTTCCCTGAATAAGCGTAACACAGTGACAGGACCAGGGGCCACCCTTGTCTGGATCTATTAGATCCTTTATCCACTGGGTGAATTTTAAGCTGTTCAGCAATTCCAGGCCCCTTTCCCAGCAGGCCCCTGCACAGCCTCCCCAATTTCTCTGTGGTACGTGGGCTCTAGAATAGTATGCCTGCTCTAGGTGCACCTGTTCCTCGCTCTCCGGACAAGCCATGCCGCCTTGTGCCGCCCTGCCCTGACCTGCCCTCTCCAAGAACTCGCTTCCTCTGTGCCCATGCATGGTGGGCCGTGCACCTTTCCCAACTGTGGGGAAGGCTGCTAGAGCTGGTCTTTCCCCAACAGGACTCAGTCCTGGGCTGCTCAGCCTGCTTCCATCCTGCCCGTCCCAGACCCTGTGCACTCTGTAGGTACTAATCCCTGCGTCCACATCTCCAGAGCCTCGGGTCAGGTGCAGGACCTGTAAGATGCAGATTCCTGGCCCCGTCCAGACCTGGGATGACAGAACCCCCAGGGCTAGGGCCTGCCCTGCCAGCTCCTCCCACATTCCCTGGGGACTCCTGAGCACGTCTGAGTCTCAGAGCCACGGGGCTGGAGGCTCTGGGTGAGGGCCGGGGTGAGCCACCCGCACTGAGGGTGCCTGAGCTCTATGGGTGCCTCCAAGCTTCCCAGAGACCCTGGCCCTGCCCCAGGAACTATCTGTACCAAACTGGGACCTGCAGGCTGCGCCCTGGAGAAGGGGGGGGCTCTTGGTTGGAAGTGCCGGGCAGCCCCAAAAAGGCCACTTCTCTCGTCAAGAGGAAGAGGAAGCATCACCATTTTTAGAGTCTGCATTTCCATGTCTGTTGGACGGCCCTAAGGTCGCCAACATCGGGAAACAATGGAAGGGACCTCTGCGCCAGGCCCAGTCCCCCGTCCCCCCGCTCCTGCCCGCAGGCGCACGGGCTGACCACGGCACTTGGGGCTGGCTGCAAATCCTTTCTGCGCCTCTTAATTGCAGACTGACGTTGGGCAGGCCACTCAACCTCCTAAGCCTTCGTCCTGACCTGGAAAACGGGGAGGGCGGCCCCAGCCCACCCAGCTGCTCTGAAGGCTGGCTGCTGCACCAGGGCCAGAACCTGGTGCAGGGGCGAGCGCGCCCCACACTCGTTAATAAAAGGCAGCGGGAGCTGCACACCTCCACTTCGGTCCAAGCCTCCAGCACCCACCAACAGCTGGATACGCGCGCTCCCTGCCCCCCAGAGCCTCGGCTGAGGTACATGAGGACACGCGGGAATCGGAAGGTCGGTCAGACAGACGCATCTGCGTGAGCCACAAGAGCAGGAATTCGGACGGCTCTGCGCTGAGGTTCAAGCAGCCGGTCATCCCTGCTCTCAAAACCTAGGCCAACAAACAGCCACACACAAACAGCGCGTGCCCCACTGGGCGAAGCGGCCCCCCAATTACCTCGCTCTGATTTTACCCCTGCAGGGGGTGGTTTTCTCTGCACTTGCTTGGTAGCTTAAAAAGAAAAATCCACAGAAAGCCTCATTATAATCAAGCTTAAACATGGCCTCCGTGAAATCTTCATGCTGTAGGCACCAGCCAGGCCACACGGCAGAGGCGAGCCAGGCGGAGAGTGCATTCAGGGAGCAGGGGTCCCCACTGGCAGGACACAGGTCAAGGTGGCCACAGAGGTCTGTCCCCCCACAAGCTGCCACCCACACGCAGATATGATCCAAAGAGAAAGGCACATTCTCATTCCCCGTTTTGAGAGTTGTGTGAACACGTCAACTGGCTTAAGGCCAAGCAAAGAAAAGCAATATCAAAATCACTCATAAAATTCAAATACGATTCTGTGAATTAGCCTTCTGTCACATGAATTACAGACAGGAAGAAACCATCCAGCCGGTGTCTGTGAGCAGCACATTCTTGCAGGCACCACCCCAGGGCAAAGGAGGCAAACACCACCGCAAAAACATGCAGACGAAGGGCTCTGAGCTGCCACCCCGGCCAGCACACAGCAGAGACACCCGGAACCAGGCCGGGCCTCTTGAGGCTCGTACAAGATCCACGGGCCGCTGAGCGCCACCCCAATCCAAGGCGACCAGATGCCCCCCGAGCTGTGCAGAAGCCAAACCCAGTCTCCTGGGGCATGGCCCCTGGGGGGTGGGGGGAGGGGGAGAGAGGAGCTCTGCCTGGCTGTCTCTCATCCCCAAAGAGGGCAGCTACTCTTTATAGCACCCCTGGGAGCAGATTCGCTCCCCGGAAGCCTGCCTGGTACTCAGAACTAGGTGGCCTTTACTGACACGAGCGCAGGTGCCCAGCCGAGCGCGCCGGTCCTGCCAACCAGCCCACTCCAGCAAGTTCAGCTGTGCAGTGGCCACATCTGCTGTGAGGTCACCCGTAGTGACCCCTCCTGGCTGCTGCTCTGCTTCCAGAGACACAGAGCCGCCACGGGCCCCGGGGCTTGGGGTCAGAGGAACTCAGCGCACCCCTTTCCTGCCCCTTAGTCACGCGGCTGCATTCTCTTCATGCTTGAAGTGAGCTGCTTAGACTTATACGTGCACATTCTTAGGACCTTGATTTCGTCATCACTCAGAAGTGGGGATTCAACACCTACCTCGGAAAATTGCCAAAAGGATCAAAAGGGGAATGAGCGCTGAGGTGCCCAGTGAGCTGCAGGGGTCCGTCAGCTCGCGGCAGCGATTAACTGCCAGGGGCCTTCAAAGATGAGGCCGGCACCTACTGACCGCTGCCTCTGATCTGGGTTCCAGAGAACATTCTGCTTACCGGGCGGGGTCTTTGGGGAGGGCGTGGTTTTCGCTGGAATCCTGGTGGCATTGGCCTGGCCTTTCTGGCCTGGAGGGGCCGCTCCCCGGGGTGTGGCGATCTTCGTTCCGGTTTTACCGTCCGCCCCCTGCAAACCGAAGCGCGATACAGTGGTTTTTATGACTGGGAAAGGTTACTATCGCCTAGAGTCAACGCAAGCTCCACTCAACCTCCTTGACTCAGAGCGAGGCTAAGATTGGGGTGACCCTTTGCCTGCCAGATGCCACAAACATCTTCCATGATCTCAAGGGTTTGCCGGCTGCACCCAATCGCCAAGCGCCCTGACCACCGTGTGCTCCTGGAGGAACTGTCTGCATGAGTTCTCAGCATGGCTTGTGCTGTCGTGTTTTATAAAAAGGTAACAGAGCTTAGAGTGACGACTGGGCTCATCACCCACCCGGGGCGGAGGGATGGGCAGGCCATTCCTGTGTGGACAGCCATTTCCCGACTCTCCACAGGGATCCACCTGACTCATGGTTGTTGGTCTCACCAGAGGCCCCTGGGGACACTGGTGAACCTGACCGCAGGTGCTAACAGAGCTAGGTCATTTTCCTGTTCTCTCCCAAACAACCCTCAGGATTCGTGACTCCTGAGCACGCTAAGAGCCCTTGGCGGGGGTGAACTCCAGCGCCAATTAGCGAACTGGCCAACGGTTGAGAGCCGGTGTGCAAGCTGTCTGCTGACTGGGAGCAGTTACTGGATTTGACCTTGACACATAACACAACTGAAAAAAAACCCCTGACATTCATCAAAGATCACAGGATGGTTCAGCAGGGGAGTCCCCTCGCGGTACAGGCTCTGGGCCTGGCGCTGCATACGACCCACAAGGGGGCGATCTGGAAGCACTCCCAGTTAGGGCGGTGATTTTCAAACCAGGGCCCCCTCAGGAGCTGTAGGGGACTAACTGGAGCTGAGAAAAACAGTGCCACGCCCCCCTTGTCCCAGTTCAACCAGAATTTTCATTGTTCTATGTGGTGCTTCTATGTAAGAGTTTCTCTGAAGGAAGGTCTTTGTGGCTAAAAACAGCGTACATTTGAAAACCATACGAGAGCAGCCTGATTCTTTTCAGAGGTGGTTTCCTTACCTTGACTTTCATCTCCTTTGCTGCAGAACTGCCAGTTCGGGGTGTGACAGAAGAGACGTGTTTAGGAGAGGAAGATGACTCTGGGCACACGGCAGGGCTGGAGGGTTTGATCAAAGGGTCTGAGCTACCAGGAGTGGGGCGTTTGGGGCTAAGGCAAAGCCTAGTTTTCAGGGTTTTAGCAGAGGAAGGTGTGGATGTCTTAAACATAAACATAAATAAAATCAAAATAAAAGTCAGCACATGGGGGAAGGGAACAAACTGAAAAAGGACAGTAACTAAAAATAAACAAGGCAGGTAATGGTTTAAAGCAGTGATCTCCAAACTATCTGGATCAAGTACCCTTATCTGTCCTTCTTATCACTAAGGACTGAAAGTGTCCACACACCCTAACGTCCTTGTAGTTATTTATCAGTTAAGTACATATACTACGATGCCAACATATGATGTACATTATAAAACTTACGGATGACAGAACTTTTAAAAGAGAGGAGGGAAAAAAAATGGATAGAAGTTCTAGAATGTTCTTTAGGCCATTGGATCTTCTTGTGCTATACCCCTGCCACTTTGGAGACCACTGGTTTAAAGGTGTTTCATGCCTGAAGAGTTCATGGAGATCAACAAAGCATATGATTCTTAGGATGTTTTTCCAGAAACATCCCCAGTGTGTCATGGGTCATCCCTAGTGTGTCATGGGTCAGCAGGGCCCCACTTTCTGCTAAATATCACTAAATTCCAGGTGAGGAGCTCATGCTGGCCTGCTAACCCTTGGCCTTCTTCTGCCACATTGAAAGTATCACACTTGCTAACATCAGGATTGTGCCTATCCCAAGTCTTAAAGATTCTGCCTTATACCTCAGGTTACACGTGCACATGCATGCGTGCACACACACACACACTTTTCTGATTAAAGTCTCAAAACTAACGCTTCACTCTCTCTGGTGAATGCTAATCTGGCCAATGTCCACTCTTGAACACATTCCACCTAAGGAAAGAGCCTGCGTGAGGTAACCCAACAAGAGGCCATGGGGCTGGACGACCTCAGATGGCACTGCCCTTCAAGGAGAGGGAAACTAATGGACAGTGGTTGGGACCCATGGTTTGTCCTAACTGGCTCTGGGAGACTTTGACTGGGAAGCACGGCCCTGGTGCAGGAGGTGAGCTGGGAGGAGGAGGGGTCGCACCTCCAGGTATAAAACCATACGGCCTAGTCCAGAGGTGTTTCCAAGAGGGAGTCAGAGCTACCAAGCAAGGACCTTGGGTTTATTTCCTTGTCGCCCTCAGATCCCCCACCAAAATGGCAGAGGCCCTCTGTGCAGCCAGCCTTGGCAAAGAGGAGGGCCCAAGGGGTGGGGAAAGGGGTGAGGGGACAGACACAGGCTGAGGTCCTGGAATGGTGATAAGAAAAACTGGAGGTGGGTACTCCTCCTTTCCCTGCTGCACAGAGCCCCCTCCTGTGGGCACCACTCCCTACCTGGCCCAGGTTTGTGCAAGATCCGACCCCTCGCTGTCCAGAACAGGGATGTTGTCTCCACGTGTGCAAATGAATGAATGAACAGAATGCATGCATGCATGAGGCTGGGATTCCCCTGACACGCATCACGACCGGCTAGCAGCTCTTGCTACGGCCTCGCGCCTCTAGGGCAGAGCCCCCCAAGTCCGCGCAGGACCCTCAGCTGCCTCACTGGGTCTTGTAATGGCAAACCCAACGTCCTAGAGGGGAGGGGCAACACGTGCTACCCAACTCCTAGAGCTACCCTCTGCCTCTGAGGTCCCCACCAGGGCTCTGGGACGGATTAAGACCCAGATGTTTCAGGAAGAATTTATACTGGAAATTTTAGATGCCTTTACGAAAAATCGGTCTTCATCTAGGGCCACAGCGGGATTTTCCTGGGGAAATTCTACTGTGCGGTTACGGGAGATGCAAAGTCATGAAAGGAGGAAACTACAGCTGACGGGAAGCACTGAGAAAGCCAGCATGGTTCTGCATGCACTTTCAGTGGGAGCAGCCGCTTCATTCACTGTTCCTCAGGTTGGTTTTGAAGTCTGACTAAAGCTGGTGTCAAATTGGCGCCTTGGCAAGATTTCAAGATGGCGTCTACTGCACCGCTGCCCACTCGTCCACTTAGCATTTAGGGCATATATCAGCTTTCCCTTCCTCACCATCCTTCCCACCATACATCAGTCCCACTTGGAGCTCAGCAGCAACCAACCCACCTGCCTAGAGTTCTCAGAACACCCATCATCTCTTCATGCTTCTGGGCTTTGCTGTGCTGTTCCTACTCCTTGGAATGCTGTTCCCACCCCTTCCTCAGCAACTCTCCTTTATATCTCCTTCCCTGTCTGCCTCATAGGTCCCCTCTTCTAGGGCTTTTCCAGAACCCTCCACCTTAGGTTAGAGGTCACTTCCTTGATCAATGCTCCCTCAGCCACCTGAATAAGTGGTATTTTCTCTACACCTTAAGTATGTGTGTGTTCATGTATGTTCACTGAGCCTGGATCTGCAGTGGGAAGTGTGAGATGTGCAAACTTCAAACTTTATTGCAGAAAATTCAAATGTATCTTTGTTTACTATGAACATCTCATTTCAACTATGCTACCGGAACTGCCATGAGGAGCATGAATTCATTCACCTGCTGATCGCCCTTCCCCGGCATAAGCATCAAAGTGGATGAATGCTGGAATTTTAAAAGTTTGCATAAAAACACAAAGCACTTTTTAAATGACAGTCATCCTTCAGTGACCAAGGCTCCCCACATGTTAAAATTCAGATAAGCATGGCTTCTTGATAAACTTGATGTCGGCAGAGGTTCACGGTTTCGTCAGCTTACCTTGGCTTTTTTGTCCTCGGGTCCAGTCCCATCTTTGCCTTTACTGACCATGCGAGCTGATAAGATATAAAATGAGAATGTCTGTTACACCCATTTGCAGAGCTCATGGAAGGAGCTGGGTACAGCTGCGCTGGTTTCTCGGGATCGGCACAATGTGCTCTGTTCTGTTGGGCTGGGTGAAAACCCAGTGGATTTTCTTTCCCCTTGAATCTGTCTCTCATTGTTAGTATCAACACAGCACACTGGGGTCATTGCTTGGCGCACCCTGACAAGTGGGGGCAGCAGGCTGGCCGAAGGTGGGGACATGCAGAGGGGCCGTGGTGAAAACTCATCCAGGCACACGCGGGCACAGGGGCAATCAGGGAAGGTGGGCAGTGCAGGCCCCATCTCTCATAGGCTCCTTCCCTGTCTGCCAGGGTCAGCCTCTCCCAGCAGGGACCCACCCCACTCCAAGGAGGGGCATTTGGAAGACCCCGGGCCACAGATTGGGCAGCTCAGCTATGCTCCGACCCCCTGCAGGACTCCGATCCCTTACTCATGCTGTCACCCAGAGCTTGCCCCTAGATCGCTAATGGGGTCTCCGGTCACCAGCCCCAGCTGCCCCGCCCCCTGACAAGCCAGGTCCACCCCTGACCCAGCTGGGAAAGGTCTTCTCGCCACCTATGGGCCCTCCCAAGGGGACTAATCCTTGCTGTTTCCCCAAATTAGCTACAAACTAGCTACCATCAAACATTTTACAGATCTCTCGAGTTTAGAACCAAACCACTGCTGCTTTTGAGTGTAGAAAGCCACGCCCCATGGTGAAACATGTCTACCTGCATCCTAATTCCTCCCTCCCTTCTGTTGACATTCTTTGCTGAATATTGATTATAGATTTTCATCCTTGGTTTCAATATTGTATTCTCCCTGCCAAAAGGTCAGTGGGGCCTCCTGGAGCTTCCCACTGGCTTCCGGAGGCTGGATTTCTAGAGTGGCCGGATTGATGATCTAGCCCAGAGATTGTCACACATTACTGTGGCAGCAGAACCACTAAGACGGGTTGATAAAATGCAGATTCCTGGGCCCACGTGAGACTCTGTAAGCTCAAGGTGGGGCCTATGAATATGCATTTTAATAAGAGCCCCAGGTAGACCTGATTCATGTCTTTTGCCCAAATCAACCATCACCATCCAAGTCACAACAGAAGCATCTGCTAGATCTGCATTTCCCAAATTGGGTACTACTGAACAAGTTCTCTTCCAGGAGATGTTAGCAGGTCGGATCAAGTAAATTTGGGAAATCCATACTCTGTGTCTTTCTCAGAGGGTTATAATGTGCATTAGAATATTAAAGATTCTGACAAGTCCTGCTGCAGCAAACCTTGCTTAACTTTGCTTTGCCTGTTTTTCTCCAAACTTACTGGACCACAGAACTCCTTTTCCCCCGGACATGTCAATCAATAGCCAGTATGCAATAAAACACCATATCAGTTAACACTGTTATAATTTGCCAAGTCACAGTTATTTGTCACCTACTATTTTGGAATTTAGGATATTTTAAAATAGGATAATATAGGAATTTGGGGGGGTCTTAAATTTTAATATAAGTTCCTTTATGTACAACATTTCAAAGTTCTCGTCACAAGTAAAATCTTATAAAAATTTAACAAATGTTTGCAATTGACAGCTCAAGTAACATGGATTTCTGAGCCCTGTAAATAATTCCAACACACTAGAGGTCCTAAATGTATGAATACACCCGACTAGTAGCCATGAGGCCTCCACTGGCCTCCTCGTCTTCCTGACAGAGACCCCAACACGGGGGAACCTCCCCTACCACCTCTCCAGCTCCCGAAGGGCTGCTTGTGCCCAAGCAGGCTGGGGCTGAGGCCCCTGCAATCCCAGCATGGGGGTTCCCAGGCTCCCCCAAGGGAGGAAGAGAAGATTCAGACAGGAACGTTTTGTCTTTGCTCATTGTCTGCGCTGCCACAAGACAGGGTGGGTAGGGGTGGGGGCTGTTGGACCGAAGGCTCAGCTTGGGCTCCGGGCTACCCCCAAATGCTCGTGTGTATATCATCTGCTACATGTGATGTTTTGTCCATTGACAAGAGCAGCAGAAGACAGGCTCATGCCAGCATCTCTGGTCTCCAAGGGCATACTTCAGAACCTTCCAGAAGGCACTGTGCTGAACAGGGAAGAGCATGACTTTCAAAGCAGACCCACCTGGATTCTGAACGTGGCTCTGTCACTTACTACTTGGTGACCTTCAGCAAGTTACTTGACCTCCCTGAAACTGCTTCCTCGTGTGCAAAGTGGGGCGAATTATGCCCTCTTGGAAAGGTCGAAAGGGTTCTAGACAATGAATTTAGGGCACATAATCAGCCCTCAAAAGTGGACCAGCTGTTATCCGCTCTGTGGAGGGCAGCACACCAGCCCCCTGTGGGCTGATGGACCGCTGTGGATCTTTTGGGGGGCCAGAGAAATGGAGGGTGGAAAGCACTGGGTGGGGTGTTGGTGACATGCAGCATGGTGGGCAAGCATGAGAAGAGCGCGTGCTACCAGAGCCTGAGGGGCAGGACACGGCTGCGGGGGGGTAAGCAGCAGTGCCCAGGTGGTGGGTTTAGTGACTCTCCTTAGGAACCTTGGAAGCAGCGGGAGTCAAGCAGGGGCTGGAAGCTCAGTGGCAGTGCCTACAGCCTGGGTGCCACATAAGGTCACCAGGAAGGAGCGAAGGAGCTCAAGACACAGACCTTTGAGCTGAGGGACCCGGCTGACGGGCTTTCCTGGCAGAACAGCGGCAGGCTGCTTTTCAGAAGGTTCTGGAAGGTCAGTCTTTTTTGTGTCCTCTCCCTCAGAAGGGCCCTGGGGCTCTTGCTCCTCTCCAGGGGGCCCTGGAAGGGCAGCCCCTTCCAAATCCAGCTCTGAATGTCCCTGTTCCTTCTGCACGTTGGCTTTGATTTCCACGTGGAAGGTGAACTTGGGGGGCGTGTCCTGCCCTTCCACTGTGGGCCCTGCGCTGGGCCCGTGGGGCTCTGAGGCCTTGAGCTCTGTGGAGACGTTGGAGAGGAAATCGACAGGGAGGCGGATGGCACCCTCAGCTGGGAAACCGGGGAAGCCAGCGGCTCCTCTGGAAACTGTGGGGGGGTGTGGCCCGCCTTGGGTGGGGGAGCTCTGCAGACCTGGGGAGACCTGGGAAGGAGGGGAGTCCTGAGGCGAGGACTCGTCCACATCACGATCTTCGTCGACTTCCTTGCCCCCCCGCCTCTCTTTGCATTGGTCCCCCTTCAGAGGTGGCCCCTCCTGGCGCAGGTCTCCCAAAAGCTGGTGCTCCAGCGGCTCCAAACCATGGCAACTGCTCTCTGTGTCCTCAGGTTCTGTCCCCAAAGGCTGGCGTGTGGTCTCCCTGGGGCCATCAGGCTCAATGGGAGCCCCAGGTGTGTAGGACACATGCTGGCCCATCAGACCTAGGGTGCCTGGGTCAGCGGCCTCACCTGGATGGTGCCCTGGCTCCCCGAGGAGGCTCTCCTGGACAGCCTTGACACTCCCGGACTCCATCTGGAGATATCCAGGGGAGGTGGACTTTGGAAAGGCCAGACCCCCCTTGACCCCATCCCCTGGTTTTGGTCCCCACTCCTGGTGGGGCTCCTGAGGGCCTCTTGTTGGAGAAGGTGGTTCACAGATGGGGTGATGCTGGGAATGGCAGGAGACCATCAGTGCCGGGGCCTCTGGCTGTTTCTCCCCCAGAGGCAGCACAGAGTCCCCAGAAGCTTCTCTGCCGTGTTCAGGCTGATCCTGAGAACTAAGCCCATTGGCCGGGGTCCTCTCAGGTACCTCGCTCTGCTGGCCAGGAACTCTCAACTCCTCTGGGTTTGAAGAGGCAGCAGTGACAAAAGGTTGGCAAGGACACATTAATTGTTTAAGAGAGAGAACGCACTCTTGAAGTAAGAAAAGGACATTTAAACAGCATCACAAGCCCAACTAACAAAGAAAAAGGAGCGTGCACTCTGGGCTCATCCTTGTTGCTTTCCATTGCTCAGAATGAAAGCTCTGTTGGTCTGCTAACACCGACTCACTGGACGATGCTGGGTGGGCAGGCATCTCCCCTCTCTGGGCCTCAGTTTCCTCATCTGTAAAAGGGGTGCTCAGACCTGGTGACCTCCAAGGCCCCATTTAGCGCCAGCGTTGTTCCTCTGCCTCCCACGGGCTCTGGGTGGGCTCAGAGCATGTCAGCACCTCCAGGGCTGCCAAGCCCACTGTGGGACTGCCTTGTGATGAATCTCCTAGGCTACGGAAGCTTCTCCTTCTCTGCAGGACACTGAGCTTCTTGAAGTTTCTGGCCTCTAGATAGGACCTGACTTGGGTGCAGTGAGGATACACTTTCCTCTCCCTCTCTCTATTTCCCCTTTCTGCAAAATGAAGCCAGCAGGTACCCATAAACCAACCCGGCCTTATGATTTGGAAAATGTCCAAATTCATCATCACCAGGGTTTGAGTCTTTACTATCAGACCTGCCACAAGGTTCCTACAAACAGAAGCACGATTCAGATTTATCCGCGTCATGGATCGCTGATGGGCCTTTTGCATAAGGCGAAGCAGACCACTGTGGCAGGAAAGGGCTCTGCATGACAAAGGCATTGCCTGCCAATGAGACCACTGTTTTCAGCCCGTTCCACAACTAGCAGTTGGTGGAAGGCACACTTCACACTTTCTGGCTCATTAGTGCGCTGTTCACGTGAGCCCACCTTAGAGCACCAGACCGTGTATTAAGGACAGGAGAGTCACACTCTTTGGTACTCCTAAACAACATCCTTTGTTTTTTTTTTAAATTCCCAACCTTCACACTTCCCATCTAGTCCCAGCAGAACAACTCACACAACTCCACAGCTCTCCTCTAAACAAAACCTAGAACCCCAAAGATTCAGGGTATTGGAGGAGCGGAGGGGAGGGAGGCGGGGAATGCACGTGGGCACACAGTCGTGTGGCCATGGACACACCTCCCATGTGACCGCCCTCTCTCCCCAGCCAGGTGGAGTCCGTGTAGCTGCCAGAGGGCTCACTACCAAGAAGCCAGCCACAGCTCACCTCCACCCCCACCCTCCTGCCAGGGCCTCGCGCTCACGGTCTCCCTCATTTCGTGTTCCTGGCATCAACCACGGTGCCTGCCCTTCCAACAATGATCAATAAAGGAATCCTGCATGGGTGAACTGGTGTCAGGCAGATAGGCTCGTTTCTGCTTTCCACAGTGTCTGCAGGCACCTTCCTGGGGCCGTCGGTCAGTCTCCGGGGAGAACAGCCCGAACAACAGATGATCTGAGCAGGTGCCTCAGCGCCATGATGCCTCATCAACCAACCAGCTCGACAGACCAGAGGCTGTGCACGGTAGGCGCTAGTCTCTATACCTCCTTGGCGGGCCAGGTCTTCCTGCCTTCTGGAAAAAGCTTTCCTCCCAGAGCCTCCTAGAAATTGCTCGTGGTCAGGATGGGACTGTACTGATAGACCGTAAGACTGCAAATGACCCTCATGAAAAAAGAGACGAAGGCCCCAAACATAAATACTAAACACACCTTGAAAAGTCATCAATAATTGATTGTATGTATGTATTTGACTGAACGTAACATCACACATATACTTCTGGAGGAAGGAGCCAGGCTGGGAGAATATTCTATTCAATTCCTAGAATACTATGTAGTGCTCAGTAATACACATAGCAATCATCTGGGTGGGAGGGTGGGGGGCGCGGTCAGAGGCAAACCGTATCTGGGCAACCCGTGTGAAGGCCTCTGGACTCTGGATAAACGGTCCCCTCACATCGCCCTCAGGAGGCCCAGTCCTTGTGACACAGAGGAAATATCTACCCCCGGGCGTGAGCAGGACACGGGTAAGGCCTTCGCACATCTAACACTCAGCTCACTGCACACCATCCTGAAACACCCTCGTCTGTCTTAGGTGAACTTCATGAACCCGGGCTGCCAAAGGTTTGCCTTCTCCTCTGGAAACTGCAAGAAGATCTAGTAACGGGGCTTTTGTTACAAGGCTCTTCCTCAATCCAAAAACAGACGACAGGCCTTTGGGAAATAAGATGTGTTTGTGGATTACAAATGTGTCCAAGCTTCACACGGTTTCACCGGAGGGAAGTGGACCAGCAGTGTGGACCAGCAGTCCCCATCAGGGCATGAGGTGTTGGTCTTGGGAGCAGAGGTAGAAACCTCCATGTTTTCACAGATTTGGTGCCCACTTCCCACGGCAAAGGTCTACCTGGCGTTCATCTTTCTATCTACACGATTCTGGGCCACTGACGCAAAAATGGAAAAATTCAGTGAGCACAAAAATGAAGTTCCCACAAAAGATGTTGGCCAGATCTTTCCATTGCATGGAATATGTCATAGGGGCAAAGACATAGCCTGCAATAAAAATGTGTAGGAAGGGGCACCTGGGTGGCTCAGTCTGTTAAGCGTCTGCCTTCAGCTCAGGTCATGATCTCAGGGTCCTGGGATCGAGCCCCGCGTCAGGCTCCCTGCTCAGCGGGAAGCCTGCTTCTCCCTCTCCCTCTGCCTGCCGCTCCCCCTGCTTGTGCTCTCTCTCTCAAATAAATAAATGAAATCTTTAAAGAAAATTCGTAGGAAAAACCTCAAATCCACTTCTTCCTATGGGAATAAATGACCATTTCCAGAGGTTATAAAAGCCTCTGATTTTACCTATGTCGAAAATTGTGACCTAAAAGAAACAAGAGGCAGGGTTCTCATTATGTAATGCACAGGCTGGGGTTCCCTCTTACATTGATTATCCCTTCTAATATTTTTTGAAGCTCTTTGTAAGCCTAAGAATGAAAACACGCCTCTCCATGCCATGTGAGTTGAGAACGTTAGCATGCTATGGGGCACGCCCCTCTCACCTGTAGCTGAGCTTCAAAAAACCCTCAGTGAGACACTTCTTTGGGCCCAGAGTCCTGCTAAAGCCAGCTGGCCCCAGCGGCAGCACTAAATGTTGGACAAATCCTACATCACTTTCCAGAGAAAGAACGGTGTCTTCCTAGCTCTTTTGCAATCTAGAAACTTCCACATGATACAGAACACTCTCAAGTTCACTGACACAGTGAGCGACAGAAAACGAACCCAGAGGTCTCCACTTATATCAGAGGTCTCCACTTCCTGAGATAAGGGATCTTTAGGATTTATAAAATTAAGTTCTTAAAACACTTGTGCTAAACGATTACATAAAGTTGGTTTCCTTGAACACGGCAGTTTGGGTCCCTGAGAAGAGTATCACAATGAGGTCTGAAGGCTGCACAGGAGAAAGTTGAGAAGAATGAGCTTGGTGGGGATATGGCTGAAGCCCTGCTCCCGGGACAGGCCAGAGCGCAGCCTGGAGAGGAAATCACTTGTCATGCGTCTCTGTTTCTGTTGGGACATTCTTTCTTGACTCCCCAACTGAAGAGCTTAGGAATCACTCAGAAATTGTGTTGGGGGGAAAAAGGGGGACTAGAGCTCTTTCTGTATCCGATTAGCCCATCCTTGATGAGAGCCAACTCCTAGAAATCTCCTGGCCCTGTGAAGTAGGGCCCGGGTACAAATTCTCTTTACAGGGTAGAGCCCCTCTGAGTGTTTCCATCACCCTCCTCCCAGCCCCCAAGTCGTGGTCGGCGATTCTAGCTCACTGACCTTGAGTCACGTGTCCAGCAGCTTGGTCTTCCAGGCTGGGGGTGTCTCCAATGCCTGCTTCCTCAGCTGCTTTATGTCAGCAAATGAAGAAGACAGAAGCAAAGACAGTTACTGTTTGCCAGAAACAAAGCTCTTTGCATTTTCCGGTATTTTTCCAAGAACATTCAGGAAAGGCACATCTTTATGAGTACCAGGGGATTGCCCCCCTGGCTCTTTGCAAATATTATTGCTGGGGATTGGGATGAAAGCAGATTACTCAGTGAACCCCACTGCACCCACACACCTTCCACGTGACCCTGATCCTGTAGGAAAGACCTTCTCCACAGTGGGCCCGGGGTCCCGAGCGCCCCGCTCAACCAAGACACACAGGATGGGTGAGGTCAGAGAGGCAGTCTGCTGCTCAGCCGCTGATGCTGGAACCATGTCTGAGCAGCCAGTGCGCTCCCGGCCCCATCCAGGGCTCCGGGGGCACCGAGGATACAAGGAAGCACTAGTTGCTGGGGCCGTGAGTCACATCCAGGCTGGGGTTCACAACCATCGTTTACTTAACCTCTCTGCACCTGTTTGCTCATCTAGACCCCAGGTGATGATACTCGCTTGTCTCGTAGGACGACGGTAGTGAGGGTTAGTATGAGAATTTGTGTGACTGTGTTTAGCGATGTGCTGGGAGTTTGGAAGGTGCCCCAAAGCTGTTCGGTTTCTTGTCTCCACACTGATGGGCAAACCCCTCTAACCACATGCTAGGAGGAAGTGCCACCTGGTTAGAAGGAGGCAGTGGTGCCAGCGGGCAGCTTTTAGGGCATCTTGGGCTCCTGCTCAGGGAGCCACAGCTCACTCTGAATGAAGAAGACCACATCTTCAACAGCACCAAAATCAGTAAGCTTTACTGCAGTGCCAATTTCTGCACCATGAAGACCCAGGACATTGCTCCAGGACGACACATACAACCATCCAGAAGAAAGAGTCTATAAAGCACGTTGGCCACTCGTTGACGCGCGCTTGCCTCGTGACCCCAGAAGAACCAACCTGCCCCAATGGACAGGGACAGAGAAGCTACCACCCCAAAGAAATGCCTACAAGTTGCTGGCTGGGCCACCACGCTCTTCTCCCCGTCCTCCGATGTTTCAGATTTTGCACCTACAACAGAAATGCCAAGTTACCAGCACGGGCCCACCCTGGAGAGCATGGATGAGGGAAAAGAAGATTCTTGAGGTCGCTGGACAGCTGCATGGTGGCCTTATAAACACCTAGCCCGTGGGCTGTCGCAGAACAGCTGTAGTGAGGGTGGGAGGGGGCTGGCAGCCGGCTCCCCATCTGCCAGATCATAAACACGATCACCCTCTGGGCCCCACCAGCTGACACTGTGCCACCCGTGAGTTCAAATGGTGACAGGGTTGAATATCCTGGCCCTGGAGCATGTCAGAAATTGAAGGCTGCTGATAACTTTGATACCCGTTCCCCCCAAGTTCCCAGCAAGGGGAGTGGTGCTCCAAGAAGCCAAAGGGGGCAGGTTGGGTGTGTGACTGTGGCTGGGCCATCATGTTACTCCGCGGCCTCTCTCTATCCCTGAAGCCCCCAGAGGCAGGGCCTCCCATCCCAGCAAGGCAGGGATTCCCGCAGTGGGGTGGCCATACTGCACCCCCAAATGGACCTCAAAAGAGAAGTTTCATCAGCACGCCAGGACACAGCAACTGTGACACGCCAAAGCAAGGACTGAACTAGGGTACACATCATCCAAGACGATAGTTGGAAAAAAGTCCCCCAAATCTGAAGCCTCCCTACCTCGATGAGGATGTAGAGGGTCGAGAGGGGGGCTTGGGAGTGTGGAGGACATCTACATGGCCACCTCTCATCTCAGTCCAGTGGAAGGGTTCAAGGCACCACTTGGAGACACTTGATGTGTGTCCCCTGTGGTTACAACATGGCGGACTGCTGCCAGAATCCCACCTGGGAAAATGAGGAGAGATGGACTCTCCCTGCTTTGGGGGCAGAGCGAAGGGACGTGGCTGCAGCCCATGCGGTCAGTCTACACACTCCAAGTTTGCTTGGCAAAGAATGCCCGTGTGTCTCCCACAGACCCAACACGAGCCCAGGGCAGTAGTCATGTGGCGACACCTTGGACCATGGCCGGTAGGCCAGCAACAGAAGCCAGCCAACCCAGCACAAGGAAGGCTGGAGGTGGATCTTCAGATTCCAAGGCACCGAGGAGAGTGAAGTGTCTGCTGGAAGCTAGTGTGGGGGAGGGACCTGCAGGGGGAGAACTGGGATGGAGGGGCTGGAAGAGCTCCAAACAGGTGCCCATGAGAGAGTCAGCTTTAAACACGGCTAAACGTGTGAAGCTGGCCCACAGTGGTGCCAATCCAGGATGAATTTTCCTGCCACCCATCTCCCCTGCCTTCCTAGTCCCAGAGGGGAGGGCTGCAACCCCAAATGAGCTTGGGTTACTGCAACAAACCGGACCTGCCACCCAGCACTCGAGGACTGCGTTTGTGACTGAGCAGACCACAGTACTTTGATTACCTAGAAGTGATGATGAAGTCAAGGGCAGGCTACGGCTTTCACCCTGGGAGGGGAAGGGCTCCCCCACTGAGTAAGCTGCATCGGGACGGGGGAGACAAAAATCACGGTATCCAAGCCCTGACCCCATGAGTCATTCCACGGCCTTCAAACGACCTTCACTGTCCAGGACGCGGCCCCGCCTCTCTCCATTTCAAAAGACCAACCACCAAAGCAGAAACCACTTTGAGGAGTCGGGGGCTGCTGGACCTCCGCGTGGGCGTTCTCCACAAACAGCTCCGAGAAAAGGCTGCTGTTTCCCAAATGGCTGCCGTGAGCACTGTCTTTAGGGAGGAAAGGAGACTCCTGTCTGGGGACCTTTCCCCCACCCCCCATTGCTTGCGCAGTCCCTCCAGAAGTCTTCTGCCTGTCTTGCTGAGCACCCTGCAAATCACGCCAACAGCTGAATCTTCATGTAAGCCCAAAGAGGAGGCTGAGAAGGGGATGACAGCAAGCTCTCTGGGCCGAGCTGGCCACTTCCGAAGGGCATGGGCAGCACTGAGGGCCACTGGCGGCCCTGAGGTCACTACTATTTCTGGTGGGTGCCCTGATGGAACTACTCCCATCATCTGTGTTGACAGGACAGTCTAGTCACGCCTGTTCTATGCAAACACGTTTGAAAGAACAGCCCTGGAAATGGATGCTAGATCACCTTGCTGAACTGCTTAGGGGCTGTTCCATTAAGATCCTCCAAAGGTGTGGGTCAGTCATCTGGCCCTGCCACACACGTGGGTGCCCCTGGGGGCAGACTGCCCACTAGGAGGTGACTCTGTCACTGGGCAGAGTCCTGGTAGGAGGGGGGACCGAGCTCAGGGGTGAGGAAGGCAGAATCTGCCACGGGTCTGCCTCAGAAGCCCTGGCAGAGAGCCCTGAGTTGACGTGGTGGCTGAGATGGGAAAGGAGAAGCTGGAAGGATTCCAGAAGGTCCTCTGTCCTCTGAGAGGCTGGCAGACAGCCACAGAAGCAACAGGGCATCAAGGCACCAAGCTCAGAACAACCTGAGATGCCCAGACGCCGGCATCCACCCACGTGGCTGCCTCGCTCGAGGAGAGCCTCACCCCTGTTCACACCCACTCCTCCAAGCAGGGCAGTCGGGCATGCGGCAAGGGTCTCTTCCACCCCGCCATGGGAGTCACCCTCACCTGTGGCTCCTTCTGGGATCTCCGTGTGGGGCTGAGCGGCCGCCTGCTCGCCGGGGGCTCCCTCATCCACTAAGGGTGCGGTCACGTCTGAAAACCGAGAGTCGCCTTAGGGGGGCTAGGATGAGCCAGGCCAAGCCCCTCACCTTACTTCTAGTGTGGGAGCAGGCAGGGGCGGGGAGGCAGGAAGTGACTCAGCGGCATGCAAACAGCAACTCCACAAAGCAGGGCCCAGAGCCGTGCTCCTGCCTGATGTCTCCAGCAGGAAGCACATTTGTATCCTGCTTGGTGGCACTGGCTCATGAGACATCCAGGCCATCTGCTGGGGACAGTCCCCATATAAACACTGCAGCAAGAGAGACCGCTGGGGGTGGGCCCAGGTGCTTTTAAAGAAGGCAGGTTGAAAATCAGATGATTGCTGTGAGGCTTTGAGCAAGACTTTGTCCTCAGGGTCTCAGTTTCCTCATCTGCGAGGTGGGAGTATCATTGCCAGGTGACCTGCAAGTTCTCTCCCAGCTCCAAGCCCCCTGTCCTCTGAGACCATGACTGATGGTTGGAAGCACAGACTCCCCAGGGCCGGGGTGGGGGGCGACGAACAGGTTGGTCCTGTTCAGAGTTGGGTGCTTGACAACAGTCCTTGACAACAGATGGTCCACCTTCAGAGCAGAGGCCAGAGGTAAAAACCCACCAGCAGGAATAGCTGTCAGCCTCTCGTCAGGGTGAACACTTCCAAATCAGCAGTCCTCCCCGAGCACCGGCCTGGCACACTTCCAGGCTGTTGCAGGCAGACATAAGGAGTTGTCAGCTTTGAAAGCTTTCCAAGAGCCTGAGTCAGTTTAGTCGAATGGAACCCATTTTAATTATGGTCATCTCGGGAGCAGCAGAGCAGCCTGGCAAAGCCCACCCCTAGCAGAACCCCTCTCCTTGTGGGGTGGGAGTGGAAGTTCTCGGGGCCCACACATGTACAGGATCCAAAGGGCAGCAAGATTTGGCTGGAAGATTCTTCCAGAATAATGTTGATGGGAGAGCTGAAAACCATGATTTGGGAGACTGCCATGAAGTCTGGCGTTAGGCTTTGAGGACCTTCGCAGGGCGGTAGCAACTTGCAAAACTGTCCTAACAAGATCAGCAGGAAATGTCTTGCATCACCAGCTCTAAGAAGAAGAGCAAAGAGCGCTAGGCCTTGGGTATTCTCCTCACTAGGGTGAGAACCACGGTGGGGGGGGCACGCCCACTTTCTCCCCTATAAATGCACCCTTATACCAAGCAACTGGCAGGCACTTTCTGAATTCATTCAAAAGTGGACACTTGGGGAGATGCTGGGCCAGGTTCTCATGCTGTGACAGCCTCCAAAGTCATGGGCAGGGCCAGGAGAAGTGCTGAGAAGCCTCCTGGGGGATGGATGGAGAGCTAGAAGGGCAGATACCACGACTGGTTACTCAAAAGCCATCCTGAATGCCCCTCTCCCTTGATTTCTCCTAGTGAGTCGGAAAGCAAGATGTACCACGTTCTAGCCTCCTGCTTATAGCCGGGGAAGCCATGCAACTCAGTTCTGGCCAGTGAGACATAAGTGGGAATCAGCTAGCTGGGGCTTATCGGAAAACACTTGCTTTCCTAATAAAAAGGGAACACATTTGGTTTCAGGGCCCTTTTGGCCACTTTGCTTTGCTACTTTCTTCCTGCTCTGAAGGCAGATGTAATGCTTGGAAGTGCAGCAGCCATCTTGTCACCGTGAAGCAACAATCCAACTCTTCAGGATGGCAGCAGATAAAGACAGAAGAGTACTGATGACCCTGGGGACCTGCTGCCCTCCAGATGTCTTATTATGTGAGACATAGAAACCTTTTCATATCTATGCCACAGCTAGTTGGGTTTTCCATGATCTGAAATCAAATGCAGTCTCGATGGACATGGACAGGAAGCAAGAGCAGGTGGTCAAAATCAGGACCAAGGAGCTCTTCAGGAAATACACGGGGAGCTTTATAATAACCTAGACACCAAATATCCAGAGAGGACAGGTTAGAAGATGTGCTGGAACTAACACCCTGGCCAAGGTCCAGAGGACTGGGCCAAGCCCAGAGCCCAAGAAATGAAGGATACTAAACCAGACCAGTCCCAACATATGAGCTTGGAGATGTGCACTGAGCCGGTCCTTTCCTCAGCCCAATGGCTGCTCTGGGACCTGGTGGCTCCTGAGAGAAGAGCAAGGTGGGTGGGGGCTTCTGAAGGAGTGCAGGAAGGACAATCAACACGGAGCAGGGGCTTTGTGGAGCTGAGCTCAGGCCCCGCTTTGCCACAGATCCCGGCCTCTGCAAATGCGGCCACCTCAAAGCGCGCACACGGCGGTGCCCAAATCTGGCCCTGGTGAGCAAGGTGTCAAAGCAGGGCTTGGCTCCCGCCAAATTCCGGGGCCCAAGCGCATCCTGCAAAGCACTGGAGAAGCATGTCTCTCAGCCGGAGGGAGAGGTGGCAGCAAACGCAGCCAGGAAGGGTGGCACGCAGGGCTGAAAGCATGGCTAAGCGCAGGCTGGAGGCATGGAGCGGCTGTCTGAATGAAGCAATGAGAGGAGGGCCCACCTTCGGCCGTCGGCGTGCTCTTAGCATCAGAGGTTTCAGAGCCCGGTTCCTCAGATCCGTCATCGGCGGGGGTCTGCAGGGGAGATTCTGGAACATACACAAGGAGCCCCTCAGAACGGCGGCCTCTACCCACCCCTCCTTTTGGCTTCAGGAGGAAATGGGGAGCAGTGTCTTTCTGAAAATCCCCCAGCGTGGAACCCAGATGGATGGGACGTGGCCACATGATAAATTCACCAGGGGGACCCATCCCACCCCCACCCCAATACAACTGTGTCCCCACACCAGGGTCATCAGGCAAAGACGCACATTCCCAGGCGAGAAGAGAAACTGCCTTTTAATCAGCTGGAGGTTTCAAAGGAGGCAAGGGCTCTTATATTGACAAAAGGGCGGCTGATACGTAGAGCCAAGCCGCAAATAAACCCACTGCTGTGTCTTTCCTGACGGAGAGGTTCATGGGAGATCACTACCACCCGTCGATGACAAGTAGACACCTAGAAAAACACTCCAATCCAACTCGTTCCTCTGAAAAGGCATGAGCTCAGGGCAGACACATGCCTTCCAACAGGACTTCCGGCTGTGTGTCTGGACTCAACTCAGCTCCTTTCACAGAAAGAGCTCCAAGTACTGACTGACAGGACCAAAATCACACCTGAAATGTCAGCCACTGTTACCTACAAGAAAACTGTCCTTTCAGTATCCGAGCCAAGGAGGCTCTGGTAGGCTCCGGGAAAGCCACTCCACCCAGGGTGGGGCAGCCTTGGAGACGGTTTCAGGACAGGGTCTGGAAGGGCTGGTTTGTGCATGAAGAAGAACCCCCAAATGAGAAAAGGCAAGTCGTGTTCAACTGCACTGTGAGATCACACCCCCTTTGCTAAAATGCCGGCACTGAGTACCCAGCCCTGGGGGTGACCATCCGGCCAAAAGAAGGGTTCATTCTAAACAAATTTCCAGCACACACACAGCAGCCTGGTCCCCGGGGTTGCAAAACCCTGGGAACTGCCTTAAGAAGGCTTTGGACAAGGGGCGCCTGGGTGGCACAGCGGTTAAGCTTCTGCCTTCGGCTCAGGGCGTGATCCCGGCGTTATGGGATCGAGCCCCACATCAGGCTCTTCTGCTATGAGCCTGCTTCTTCCTCTCCCACTCCCCCTGCTTGTGTTCCCTCTCTCACTGGCTGTCTCTATCTCTGTCAAATAAATAAATAAAATCTTTAAAAAAAAAAAAAAGGCGGCTTTGGACAAATGGTGAGGAAGCATATGCAGACTGTCTTCTGGGTTTACTAACCAGCCTTGACTGTCTGAGCACAGGGGCATAAGGCACGAGAGTGTCCCAAGCATGCTTGTCCCCGGAACAGCCCCTCTCCTGCTCAGTCCAAGCCTGCCGTCCTCACCATTTGCATTAACTTTGGTACATTTCTTGGAGGGAGGGAAAGAAGGAGGAAGAAGCCTCTTCTGAATGTCTTATCTGAATGGTCTAAGAAGTTAACCCATTAACACCTTTTAATTCCTTAGGGTGCTTTATTCTATCAGTTAACCACCTGTCCCCTCCCCTATCTGGCAGTTTGGCTGTATCGAGTCCTTGTCCAACTGGGAGCATCCAGGTAAATACTCTTCGTTCTAGTGTTTTACATGTGGTTCTTGTTATTATTCAAAACAGTCTGTCACTTACCTAAAACGTTGCTAGTAAAGTGACACCTTCTGCCAAGTCATACCGCTCATTCTCCATATAAAAATAACTCATTCTAAATCCTTAGAAGCAAGAATAAATTTGAGGAGAACTTTGGAAATCTCTTAAGTATCACTTGCTTTCTTGGGAAGTATATTCTTTGGGTAAGTAATCTACAAATGTTTTCCTCTCACAGCAGTGACAAAAAGGTTAGCAACTTAAATTTTGCATATATATATATGTTTTAGCATAGATCTTCTGACCATGTTTTATGTTAAAGAATTGAGTGACTTTTAGGAAACACACTTAGTTTTTTTTTGACGTATAAGAAAAAGGGACTTTTTACGCATTTTTTTATTATGTTCAGTGGTAGGCATCATTAGTTTTTGATGTAGTGTTCAACGATTCATTAGTTACATATAACACCCAGTGCTCATCACGACACGTGTGTTCCTTAATGCCCAGCACCCTGCTACCCCCTCCCCTCTGAAACCCCCAGTCTGTTTCCTGGGGTCCAGTCTCTCATGGTTCATCTCCGAGGAAACATACTTTAGACAACTCTGAGACACAACAGAACTTGGTAAACTTGTCCTAACTTTACAAATTGAATTTAATTTCCCCTCCAAAAAGTAGGAATGGTAAAAACCACTTTTCATCCTAGGCTTTTTTTTTTTTTTAATGAAATTTTTATGTGAGAGCAGTTTTAGATTTACAGAAAACATGCAAAGATACTCCAGGGAATATACCCCATACCCAGCTTCCCCAATTATTAACATCCTACATTATTATGGTACATTCTTTGCAACACTGTATATATTTTAAATTTAATTTTTAAAGCAGCCTACTCTAAATAGAGCACAATTCATACAGGGCAGAATTCAGTACGTGGGATTTTAAGTTGGATTTCACCCACGAGGGGTTCCCAGGGGACCTGGCTGTGTGACAAGGGGTAAAACGGACAACAAGGAGCTGAGCAGCCCATGACTTGGAGAGGGAACCCTGCCTGTCATCTGTCAACCAGGGAAAGTAACACCTGCCCTCAGCACTTACTGGGAGCACTGCCTGAGACACTGGTGCCTGCGGCCTTGGCAGTCCTAGAATTCTTCTACAAAAGTGCCCGAATTACCATTTTAAGGAAGCTCCCTTACAAGCAGGGTGGCCACAGACTTTATTACCCAAATCGGGACTCCTGAGTGTGGAAGTAGCGATGGAGATCATGACACAGAACAGACTTGCGCGGGGATGTGTGGGCTCAGGTCCTCAGAGAAGGAGCTCTTAGGGCCCCAGTCAGGGGGTCAGGGGGTCAGGGAACAAGGCAAACTCTGGCCCCCACCCCAACCTGCCTCACCCAGGGAGGGCTGCAGGGAGAACGCTGGGATGCCACTAACCTTTGGGATTGAGGTCCTGGGGGCCACCACCCCTCTCATTCCACACGCCTGGGGTCAGGGTGGGAAGAGAAAAGGGGAAGGGGCTGTAGAGGGAGGGGGTGTGGGGGGAGAAACAGGAGAAAGAAAAACAAGGTAGGAAGAGAAAGAGGGAAGGAGGAAAAGGAGAATGTGGGAGAGGAGGAGACAGTGGGGACAAAGGGAGGAAGGGAGCGAGCAGGACTGAAAGGAGAAAGCAGATTTCCTCATGGCCCTCCATGGGAGCCTCACCTTAGCAACTCTGGCTGGAGCTGGGCTATGGCCTGGAAGAGGTCAGAATGCACATTTTTTTCTCCACCATTTGGAGCCTGACATCAGGAGGGCAGGTCTGGCCCCCTGGGACACTTGGCTGGCTGGCATGGATACTTCCCCTCATTCCCCTCCTCTAGCACCTGGGGCTGGGAAGCCCTAAGAAGGCCAGAGGGCAGCCTCTGAGTTCCCCAGGATAACGTACCCACTCTTCCTTCACCTCCTCCAGCCGGGAGCCCACTTGTCTGATCCCCGGGTTCTTATGACCCCTATGACCTCTGCTTAAACAGAGACAAAAGTCGCCTTTGGAACCAGGCCCACGAGAAGTCCTGCAAGTAGGGATTATTGCTCCTTCCCCAACCCAGGGGACCTCCAGGTGACCCCACCTCCTGCAGGGAACCTTCCTGGACAGATGCACCCAGAAGAAGACGCCTTCCATCTTGGAGCTCTGCCACTTACGGCCACTACTCCATACCCCAGGCTGCAAAGTGCTTTTTTATTATTTTTAGCATTAACGGAGAACAAACAGCAGGCTGTTTGCTATTCTGTCTCCTTAGAAATGGGTCTGGAGGGCAGGGACGGAATCCTTACACTGGGGCGGCTTGGAGCTGCTGGCAGAGGACCGCATCCGAAGCAGGAGAGAGGGTGTGGTGTTCTCCACGGGCCTCCCCGACTCCGTGGTCAGTGAAATGGAACACATGGGTTTGGCAGGGGAGAGGAGGGGGCCCAGACAATTTGGCCCAAAGACTGTATTAGAATATTTAGAGGTTTTGAGGATGCAGCTTGTTAGTACAGGTACGGCAGGAATCCCAGGGCTGACCGACTCTTGCTAAACAGGGCCCAGACAGGCTTGTAAGGAGGACGCACAAATTAGTATTCTGATGCTAATGCGTGCGGCTGTTTAAAGATGAATCGATGTGGCTGAAGACTCAAGCAAGCACCCAGTACTCATCAGACAGCCCCCCAGCAACCTCTGGCAGGCTGCCGTCCACACACGCGTCAGACTCTCCTTTGGAAAGGTACCTTCTCAAAGAGCCTCACATTTTGAGTTCTCTTGGCCCTTTCATATTCGGAGGCTTCACTCTGTTGACAAGCCAACAGAAGTACTTAAAATTCCGTTCAGAATTTTGACGCGCACACCTCCGGCCAGCCCTTCCCAGAGCGAGCCCCTGGGCCCGCTGTACACTCGAGCCTGTGCACTCACCTTTCAGGCCGTGGTCCATGTCCCCCTCGTGGTCTTGCAGCAGGGTGTAGCCCCCCTGAGAGGGGAGATCCTTCCTCTCCTCCATTCCGTACGTTCCAGCATGATCTTCTGTCGCGGTGAACTCCTGGCGGGGCTCAGCCATCCTGGGTCAAGGCCCACCTGGGGAAGGGAGATGGGAGGATGAGCTGAGGGACCTAAGCTCGGGGTGTGGGGTGGGGTAGGGAGAGAAGTGGCACCTCCCCGGGTCATAGCAGACAGCTCTCCGCCTCCCTATCGCCTCCCCATGGGGTGCCCAACCTCGTCCAACGTGCCCTGTTCACCTGTATGTGCACTTTTAATTCACCTGTATCACCTGCATTCCTACTCAAAACCACCAGGTGGCCAGGTCCAGGAGGCCTGACTTGTTAGGCCCCAGCACTCTTTCCATTTCATTAAAATAGAAAACGCTGCTGACTCATAGCTTGATTTTTAAAATTTTTTCATGGAACGGGTAAGCCCAAACAGGAGAAGGAAGGCATCAGCAGGTAAGAAGAATGAAGCACAGAGAAGCAAATGTGATCTTTCCATCACAAGACAACAGCAAAGCAAAACTGACTCTTGACCCAAATGTCCTGACACCCCCCAGCTCTGAGTGGGATCATGACCTGAGCCGAAGGCTTAACCGACTGAGCCACCCAGGCGTCCCTTAAGATTTTTATTTTTTACCCTTTAAAAATCTCAGCTCTGTTTTGATTTATTTTACATGCATTCACTTGATTTATTACACAGTTACGTAAGTATACATAATAAATACACACATGTCAATGTAAGTATATGTAAATAAATATATGTAATAAATACATATGTTATTTTACATGTATTTATTTACATTGTTACAGTGTTTTGTTATTTTTACTTTTAATTTTGCCCCAGATTCATGTCAGCTTTTCATTTAATTAATATTTTAACTTGAGATCACTTTAGACTTACACAAGAGTTGTAAAAGTAGCCCAGAGGATCATTTTGTTATTTCTAACCTTTTGAAATCCCTTTCAAATATATTTGCCTAGGTTATCCTCCTATCTTTCTGACTTTTTACATTGCGCTTGTTTTCTTTTCATCTTTCCTTCTTATAATTGTATCTTCTGTAATTTTTCATAATTTTAACCTAAATTTAGTCTTTATTTTCACTTTTAACATTTGTGTTGCCATTTCCCCTTCTTTAGTTGCTTTCATTTATGTTCTTTCTTTTATTCCAATTGTTTGCCTTCTTTGCTTTAAATCTCTACTTCTCCTTTATAATTCGTTAATAGTTAGGCCCTTATTCTGCTTCCATTTCCTGGAGTGTTTTCAGTGGAGTGGCACCCCAGAGTGGAGGTGAGAGTGAGTTGCCAAAGGGAGAACTGATAACACAAACTGGAGAACAGAGGCCCTTTCTCCTTCTCCACTGCACCTGGTCACCTGGTGCTCTGGTTTCCGTGATCGATGAATTAAAGGTAAGGTGTGGAGGGCATATCTGATGTCATGTGTTCTTTAAATGCATTATGAGTTACAGAATGCTCTAAAATCCATGTCTCACCACTGACAGATGTTGGGCAGGTCCCATAAAGGCTGGGCTACAAGGCGGGAGGGTCCGCCTGGGGCAGACCCTTCCCATAATGCTTTCCTGACTGACACTGGTGGTGGGACAGACAGGCTTCTGGCACTGCGTCTAGCTAGACCAGCTAGCCATTGGCAGACTCATGTCCAGCTTCGTTTCTCTCCCTTCTAGGCAGGATGTGCTGGGGTGGGCATCTGAGCTCTTCTCTGTCCACAAGGCAGCTAGCAAGAGCCACATGGCCGAGGAGGGTTTTAAGAAAGAGCTCAGTGGGGGTGCCTGGCTGGCTCAGTTGGTGGAGTGGGTGACTCTTGATCTTGGGGTTATGAGTTCGAGCCCCACGTTGGATGTAAACATTACTTAAAAATAAAATCTTTTAAAAAAAGAAAACCAAAACGAATGAGCTCAGTGGGACCTCTGCTGGGTGGGTGGTCTGGTCCCACTTAGGTATTTACTACCTATGGAGAAGGGGCCTCTTTTCATTTTGACTGAGGACCCTGTCCCTCAGGGAGCTCTTGGCACAGGCATCCAAGATTGAGGTTCTCCAAATCTTTGACATCTCCCCAATGACAAGCAGGACTATTTTGGGCCGATCAGAGTCCCCATTCATCCTTCAAGGCTTAAGATTTGGTGGTGATATTCTCTACCCTTAGATATGCTAACGGTCTGTTGCCCTTAGAAAGCCCCAAAACGTCAGAACCCCTCTTCTAAGAGGGACCCGTTCCATTATCTGAGAAAACTACTGCTCCCCACCAGCTCTAGGAAGTAGCATCCATCACTGGTGGAGCCTCTCAGGGCGTCCCTGGTCACCGCCCAATGGCTCGTCCCCGAGACTCGTCCATGAGTCACTTCATCTGGCTGAGTCACCAGATGCCTCACCCTGGAGTGGTGGGATCGCCCTAGAAGCTCAAGGCCTCCCAAGCTGGCTGGAGACACCACACCTGGCCCAGGTGAACCAGGCTAGCCAAGTCAGGTTACCCCCTGCAAGCTGCAGCTAAAGACTGAGTGAATGTGAAGAAGTTTAATGAGCTCTGTGGTTTTGTTCTTTGGATTTGCTCCATTCCTTTCAATGAATGACCAAGTTTCCCCTTCCGGACCATGGCGGTTGGCGGTGTACAAGTAAAAATCTCATGTATTGGTTTCCTTTTTTATAAAATGCACATTTATATCCTTTGCACCTCTGTTCAGATCTCAGTGCTCACTGCAATGACTTGAGTGAGCTCTTCATGCATGAGTAACATCAACCCTTTATCACGTTGGTGGCAGACAGTTTCTCCAGTCAGTCACCTTTATTTTGGTTCCTGATGGCTTCTGACCAGCAATGCTTTTTTTTTTTTTTAAGATTATTTATTTGAGGGGGGAGGGGCAGAGGCAGAGGAAGAGAGAATCCTCCAGGAGACTGCTCGCTGAGTGTAAAGCCTGACTCGGGGCTTGATTCCAGGACCCTGAGATCATGACCTGAGTCGAAACCAAGAGTGAGCTGCTGAACCGACTGAGCCATCCAGGCACCTCTAACCAGCAAGTTTTAATAGTTACATAGTCACATCTATTTTCCTTTGTGATGTTTGCTACTGCTGTTGCACATAAGGATCATCAACACTTTCTTCTTTTTTTTAAGACTTTTACTTTTTTATTTTTTTAAGATTTTATTTATTTGAGAGAGAGAGAGCATGAGCGGGGGGAGGGGGTGGGATAGAGTTGAGAGGGAGAAGCAGACTCCTCGCTGAGCAGGGAACCTGATGTGGGGCTCCATCCCAGGACCCTGGGGTCATGACCTGAGTCGAAGGCAGAGGCTTAACCGACTGAGCCACCCAGGTGCCCCTTGTCGATATTTTCTGCTATGTTTTCAGTGATCTAATTCTTTACATTTGATTAATTCATCTGGAATTTATTTAGGTGTATGACATGAGGTGAGAATCTAAACATTTCCCCCCAAATATAATAGTTAAACCAATGGCCCAGCCCTATTCATAGAATCTGTCCTCTTTCCCAGGCAAATGAACCAGCTACTCTGCCCCATTTGTCTGTCTGTTTTGGTGCTAGAGCTGCCCCCCCACGCCCACACCCCCAAGTGAAGTTTTGGATCTCAAGTCTTATTCTCTAGGTGGCCATGGACACTCTCATTTTCTTTTTCAAAACTGTTTGACCTTCTTGCTTGTTTTCTCTTGCAGATGTCCTTTAGAATATTTTTTCTCAAATTCTCAAAATTCCATTGGGATTTTGGCTGGAATTGTGTTATGTGCCAAGATGATAAAAATTGCTCTCTTCAGATTATTTAGTGTCCCTTTCCAAGAGCATAGTGTGTCTTCCCATTCATTCAGGTTCCTAATTCTCTCTGGGTGAAGGTGGGGGGTGTAGTCCTGTAGGTTCCTGATCGGGAGTTCACTCCTGATGTCTTGCCGTCTTCTGTGCTGCCTTTGTGAGTGGGTCCCTCACCCTCATCGTGCTGATGACTTATGAAGGGCTCTGGGTTTCTGCAGCGGAGGTGACCAGGCTGCAGCTCCAATGCTGGGACTGGTCCAGAAGCGAAAGGTTCCCAATAAAGGCAGGACGCATTTTCTAGGCCTCTGTCAGACAGCTGTGATCCCTTAGCAGGAAATCTCTTACTCACTGAGCTTGTGAAAAGAAGCTGGCAGAGTTCAGGAGGGTTTTGCAGAAGAATGCAGGGGTAGGAGGGGGCATTCTCCTCTTTTCTCTACTCCCGAGGTCAGTTTGCCCCCAATCCAGTGGTTGCTCATATTTTAAAATCACGGGTTTTTGAGAAAGCCGTTCTTCCAAAGGAGCCTGGGAGGTGTGAGACGCCAGGGACCCTCATGCACTATATGGCTCGGTACACTCTGCTTACGGTTAAGTCTCGAAGTCCCAAAGCCCACCCTCCACTTAGGCCCTGAAAAGACAGGCTCGCCGATTAGAGCTCTCTTCTTCCGACAAATGGCACAGCCACACATCCCAGCCCCAACACTTTCAGCCAAAGACAGCAGATTGGAAAACATAAAAATAAGCACAGGCCCGAGGTGGGTCCACAGCCCAGACTAGACTCGGTCACCACCCCACGGATCCCTGTAATCTAAGAGGGATGCACAGACGGGAAAATAAACACACAGGGAGTTGTTTTCTTAAGGCTGCTCTCTGCTTTCTTATTCTTCTAAATCAACCAATTTCTCCCCCCACCCCCGGAGGTAAGAAAGAAATTTTAGGAGAAGCACAAAAGTTGAGTTAAATCCGGAAACTAAATAGGGCCACTTTTTAGGCACCCCTTGGGAAAGAACCTAACTAGAGAAGACAAGAGCCAGAGCATCCTGGGGTCTGTCCCTGTCATTCTGGAGCTGAGTCAGCTTCGGCCCAAGAGGGAAGGCATCTTGTCCTGTGGGGTCACATCCCCAGCCCCATGCCACCGTGCTGATGGACAGAGTCGGAGTGGAGCAGAGAAGGGGTCACGTATCCACAGGGTGAGAGGGACAGACCGACAAAGAAGACAGGTGGGTGAAGACAGGTTAAGGGAAAGGCAAGGGGGTGAAGGCACAGGGAGGGATGAGCCCCTGAATTAAATCATGGCTGCTGCTACCCAGTCTTTTTTGTTCATTATTAATGAGGAAAAAGTCATACAACAGAAGATTAACCATTTTCAAGTGAACAATTCAGTGGCATTTAGTACATTCACAATGTGTACAACTACCACCTCTAGCTCCAAAACATTTTCATCACCCCAAAAAGAAACCCTGAGCCCGTGAAACGGTTTCTCCTCATCCCCCACCCTACTCCCTGCTGGCCACCCAACTACTTTCTGTCTCCATGGGTTATGTATTTCAGATAATTGAAATCATTTAATATGCAGCCTCTTCGTGACTGGTTTCTCTCACTTAACATAATGTTTTTAGGACTTGGGGCTTCGTTTCTTAATAAGATTCCACCGTATGGACGCACTGCATTCTAACTATCCATTTATCTTTTGATGGATACTCATGGTCTTTTAATAAATGACAAGTTTGGAAACAAGGTAAAATGGAATTTTTTCTTGTGACTCTTATCTGATAACGGTGAAACTGCGGTGGAGGGAGAAGAAAGGTGTGGGCAGGAAAGGGGGATGGTAGAAGAAGGAGACTGGCAGGGGCCCCCAGACAATCTTCAAATTCCTCCTCACTTTGCCAAGGCTGGGCCCCCATGGAGCACAGGATGTGTAGGTGAGGCCCCAGCACCCTTCTGCTCCCAAAGAATGGGGCCTTCCCAGGCTGCAAGAAGGAGCCACCTTTCTGCCTGGCAGAGTTCACATCTTCTGTGGAACTTACCTGAAGAGGCACCTCTGTTTTCTGATCATCCTGGGCTGCCCTCGGCGGTGTCCAGAGGTGGACAAGGGAACCCCAGGCACCTAGTCCAGCTGAGAAGAGACTTATGGAAGGTCACCAGAGGACCCTACTCACCATTGGGAGTGCATCCGCCATTTTCCTGAACACTTCCCCATGATGGAACATCTAGGCCCACTATAAACCCGTGAGGTTGGCAGGACACAAATCCCAGACAGGTAAAGGCCCCCAGAGGCTAAATGACTGGCCCAAGACCACTGAGGCAGCCTGGGACCTGACTCAGAGTCAGTCAGATACATCTCCCTTGGGCCTACTGTCCTCTGGGACACAGATTCCTGGCAGTTCTGAGGCCTCCGTGTGCTCCCCACCCAGGCCTTTCCTCCCACATGGTTCTCCAGGGGTTCTGTAGGTTTCTTCCGACCTAGGGCAGTCTTTACCTGGTATAGTTGAAGACCAAATGGCCTCCCAGCACCTACTGCCTCTTTCCTGTTCTTCCTAATTTTCTTACCCACAGCAATGCAGTTTGGTAATGAGTAATTCAGGTTCTAGAAAGCTCCTTGGGTAAGCCAGGGCAACACTGGACACCCTTTTGGCAGCTTTGGAATTTTAATAGCCTCTGCTTATGTGAGCCCTGTCTATAAGCCAGTCACAGGGACTTCAGAGAGAGAGTCTCTCTGCAATACAACAACCTCATGAGAGGAATCATTGTCCCCATTTTCTGGATGAGGAAACAGGCTCAGAGAGGTTCCATAACCTGTTGAGGGTCACGGAGGTAGGACGGGGCAGAGCAGGGGCTGAACTTGGATCTAGAGATGCTCAAACCCATCTCTAGGCCGCTATATCCTACCAGTGCCTTCCCAACAGACTGTTTAAAAAGCACAGCCCTTTTCTCCCGTCCAGGACTGGGCGACATGATGGGCTGTCCGGGCTGGAAGGAGAGCCGAGGGCGGCCGGCGTCCTGGCGCACCACGCTCGGAGCCCCACCGCCAGAGCTTCGCCTGTGTGCACCGCAAGCCCCTCGGCAAGGCGAGCCCACGTCCAGGGCGGGGCTGTTCCAGGCCGAGGGGCAGCCTCGCTAGGGGGCAGCAGACGCGCGGCCGGCGGCGGCGGGCTTCTCCCGGAGCAACGACTGCAGGCCCGGGGGCGCCCGCCGTGACTCAGCGCAAAGCCGAATCGCCGTCGTGTGATGGCTCGGTCCAGAGAGAGGACGATCGCCCTCAGACCCCCTCCGCTGAAAAATCCCACACCGCAGACTGAGAGTAGCGCCGATGCCCAGCTTCGCCAATCTGCCGAAAACACTGAATTGTACCCTTTAAAGGGTGAATTTCGTGGTACGGGACGTATCTCAATAAAGCTGTTATTAAAAAAAACAAACACCCTAGATGGACCTCTCTCAGAAAGCTGAAGATCCAGTAGAGATAAATCTAGAATCCAAAAATAACCTTACAATGAACTTTGTTCCCCCAAAGTTATTTTTGGCTCCTGCATCCCATTTTTCCTTTGCTCTGGTCCCTTTTTTGCACCATCGGGAATGTGCCAGCGCACTCGGGTGGAAAACAGGATTCCTCCGAACGACAGCCGCCGTGTTTCAAGTGTCTCTGGGTATTGACTCATTTAATTCATACACCTGCCTCCATTCTTACGTCTCCTTCTACAGAGGGGGAAACTGAGGCACGGGAAGGTTGAGTAAGTTGCCTCGGGTCTCACAGTAGGCATGCCATGGAGTCGGGGTTCAAAGCCCAGGCAGCCTGGCACCAGAATCTGACCTAATGTTAAGCGGACTGATAATCGTGATTGAATGGAGCAGTGATGGAGATGCCCGTTTAAGAACACCAGGGTCCTTGCTCTACTGAACTAAAGCTTTTTACCTCGAAAATGCCCTCATCATATTTACATTCTATTCTTTAATGCTAGGGTCCAACTGTTTTACTCTAAGATACAGAGATTACTGAAAGGGCACGCATACTCTGTCTCCTGGGCTGAGGCAGAGTCGGGGCCCCAGGTCATTAGGAAATCCCTCTACTCAGGAGGCTGGGAGCCAACTGTACCCCGAGGAAGAGAAAGAGCCTCAAGGGTTTAAATCAACACCCCTGTGAGGCTGACTCCTGGCAACCCCGATGCTTCAGACACCCTTCACTAACAGCTGGTCCCAACTGTGAGAGTCTGAGGAGCTGCCTCTCCGTCTGTGCTGCCCCTCTTCTCCCCTGCCCCCTATAGGTGGTACCCAGCACCGAGACAGGCACAGGGACGTCCTCAGGAAGATGCGCAGGAGGGAGGACTCACGGCATGGCAAACCTCAGAGGAGCTCTAACATGTGAGCTCATGGACACATCACACCACAGTGTACCACAGAATGTTCTAGAACCAAATCTGAACAATAAAAAGAATACCCGGATTTTAAGCATAACTGCCAAATGAAGAAGAGAGAAGATAAAGGAGCCCACAGAGAGGGAAGACTTATGTTGGTGAGAAGAAAATGGAATAATCCTGGGCCTCCATCCAAAGAGAACAATCAACAATTGTATGAAAGCATGAATGAAGGCCACTTTTTGGGGGGAGGTGGTGCTGCCGTGTACACACAATGTGTCATGGCTGATGTCAGCTGGCTAATGTCCACCATCGTAAGAAAATTCAGACTGTCAGAGAGGACAATTCTAGTTTTAAGCCTCAGATTTGTTTTAATTTTTTTAATTTTTTTTATGACAGGCTTCTCTCCTCCTTTGTAGTCACTGGCATAGCAAAATAATGCTGTAACATTTGGCAGGGTGACAGATCAAGCTTGGGTGGCCTTTGTGTTCAGAACTGTGGTCGCTTTCCCTCCAACCCCCTTTCTGATAAGTTTTCCATCAGTCAGCTTTCAACAAGGACGGCACTGCTGTGTGACATCTTGATGGGTGGTCGAAACAGGCTGCTGAGCTGCTGTCCTGTTCAGGAACCGCCAATGTCCTGGCTACCGCTTTAATTCTACCTGAGATGAATCCCCTGAACTCAGGGCACCAAATGGATAAAGACGAGTCTCTTCTGATATAAAAGCCAAGAACACCAGAGCAAAAAATTGCTTTTCTTGGGCAAACCACTCTTAATTCTTAGAGAGAGAGAGAAGCAGAGAAAGAAAACGTACTGTTTTATAAAAGTGACTCATGGTGCCTGGGTTGCTCAGTCAGCTGAGCCTCCGACTCCTGATTTTGGCTCAGGTCATGATCTCAGGGTCCTGGGATTGAGCCCCGAGATGGGCTCTGCACTCAACGAGGAGTCCGCTTGAAGATTCTCCCTCTTCCTCTGCCCCTCCCCGCCCTGCACATGCACACACTTGCTCTCTCTCTCTTTCTCTAAAATAAATAAATCTTTTTTTAAAAAAGTGATTCAGGGGCGCCTGGGTGGCACAGCGGTTAAGCGCCTGCCTTCGGCTCAGGGCGTGATCCCGGCGTCATGGGATCGAGCCCCACGTCAGGCTCCTCCGCTATGAGCCTGCTTCTTCCTCTCCCACTCCCCCTGCTTGTGTTCCCTCTCTCGCTGGCTGTCTCTCTCTGTCAAATTAATAAATAAAATCTTTAAAAAAAAAAAAATAAAAAAAATAAAAAATAAAAAAGGGATTCATAGTCATTATTAAAAAGTCAAATACAAAAATGTGAAAAAGCAAAGCAAAATAACCACTTTCAATGTGTTAGGGAACTTCCCTACAGATACCTCTCCTGGGCACACATAGAATTTTCCCTAAATAAGACCATATTCTGTAGCCTGTTTTATTCACTTAATAATATGCTGTACTAATAAGCTTTATCTTATTTCTGGTTGATCTTTAGTGGATATAATTTGGAGCATTGCTGCAGTATCTCTGTCTTCCAGCTCTAACAGGCAGAATATAGTCCACAAACCAACACAAGATTACACTTAACAAGTGCTTGGGGGGAGCTTCTAGCCCCCCCTCCTTTTTAGCCATCCATAATCTTCCCCTTATAAGGATAGATATTTCTAGAGCCAGGCACTATTTACACATTTTATCTCATTTAATCCTCATAACAACCTATGTGAGTTAGAAAATATTATTATCTATCTCAATTTTTAAAAAAGATTTATTTGGGGGAGAGGGGCAGACAGCAAGCAAGCAGGGGAAGGGGCAGAGGGAGAGGGAGAATCTCAACTGCGGAGCCCAACATGGGGCTCGATCCCAGGACCCTGAGATCATGACCTGAGCTGAAATTGAGTCGGACACTAAACCAACTGAGCCACCCAGGCATCCCTCTTATCTCCATTTTTGCACTGAGGCTCAGTTGCCCAGGCTGGGGCGGGGGATGCATGTGGCTGTGAGTCTGCAGGTGGCTTTGACAGTGGGCGGAGACCCCCATCAAGGAATCATGAAGCTTCTCTCTGAAGCCCTAATGCAGGACGAGCCACCCCAAGAACGCTTTTGTCATCTCAGCTCCATTCTGCAGCTGGGGAAACCGAGACGCAGAGAGGCTGAAGGACCTCCAGGGAACCTAGAAATAGTGGCAGAGCTGGGGACAGAGTCTGGTGTGTGGTGATTTGCTGGAAAGCTCAGCTTAGGAATGGGAAATTCGCTGGGAGTGAGCATGAGAACTGACTGTGGGCAGGGCAGAGTGGGGTCTCGGACAGGAAGACACAGCCATATCTGATGAATGGGCCTCCTCCATCAGCCTCTTGCCTCAGCAACACCTCGGGATGGGGAAGCCTCTCAGAGGCACCCTTGGGCCACTTACCAAAGAGCATTATGGATTCTAGGAAACACCTGCTCCCCCATTAGCCATTCCTGGGACTGATGGATGGTACTCAGGCTGTCCCTTTCTCAAAGCACTTTGAGAACACTGCCAGGCCTCACTCTCACAGCAGGGTCTGGGGAAGCACCCTCCATCCTAGGCCCAAAGGGGAGCCTGGAGGATCCCTTGCTTCTCTTCCCCCACCCCTCCACTCCCAGGGCTCTCCTGTGAAGCAGGGTCTGCAGATCTAGAGAGGCCGTCTTCCTGCCTACTCCCACAGAGGCACCATGAGGCTGCTCAACCCCAACTCCTTTTTAAAAAAAGATTTTATTTATTTATTTGAGAGAGTGAGCACATGTGCAGATGAGTGGAGGAGGAGGGGCAGAGGCGGAAGGAGAAGCAGACACCCCGCTGAGCAGGGAGCCTGAATGGGGCTCGATCCCAGGACTCCGGGATCATGGCCTGAACCGAACGCAGCCACTTAATGGACCGAGCCACCCAGGCACCCTCACCCCAACTCCTTTGTGACACATGCCAAGCCCAGCCTCGTCTGTTGAATGAACGCCTAGACTCTGGGCTTCCGAGGTGCAGGCATCAGCTCCACACCTTCCTGAGGGACCCTTGTTCTCGGCTCAGCCCTGTGCATGGATTTGGGTGGAAAATATACCTGGTGTGGAATCAAAAGCCCTGGGTTCAAGGCTCAGGGGGGACCACTAGCTGCTCAATACTGGGCCAATCACTTGCGTTCTCTATACCACGATTCTTCATTTGTCACAGGGGCAGGAGGACACATGTCTCACAGGGCGGCTGTGAGGGTCCCTGAAAACATGCACGTGTGAGAGAGCACTTGAGTGAACCGCCGTGTTCTAGACGGATACAAGGGACTGTTGTCACGACAGGGAAGGTATGAGCAAGGAGAAGGTACCTGAAGATGGGAAGAGGAGGCTTGCCTAAAAGGATAAGATAAGGGGCCTATCTGAGGGCCTTGGTCTGTGCCTCTGTCCCAAAGAAGGGGGAGTAATGGCACAAAGAGGTGAGAGGCCATGTTGCATCAGCCCAGGGAGAAGAGAAAAAATGAGGGGGTCCTTCTGCAGAGGTCTCAGAAGTGGTGGGGAGAAGGTAAATGCCAAAAGGAGAATGAAGGAGTCTGAGCTCCGGGTTCCTCCCAGGGCGGGCACAGAGAGGATGTGGCAGGTGACTGCGGAGGGACGGACTGTGGCCCCAAAGTCTCAGCTTGCTGGGAGTGGGCCCAGGAGCCGCGATGGAAGCCAGCATTGGCGAAGCCACAGGAATGACCAGAAACGGGCTCCTTTTGCCATGACATTTCATTTGATGGGAACAACGGGGAAGACATGAAGGGAAGAGGAGAATGAAGAAGGAAAGTGGTCGTTTTTTTTTTCATTTCTATTTTCTGAGTCTGAGGAGATGCAGGGGAGAGGAGGATGGCGGGAGGCTGCCCCTAATTAGCAGCTGTCCCTCAGTAATGAGCGGCCTGAACTCAGCACTGTCTCAGAAGGACGGAAAATAAACAATGTCCTCCGAACACATGTAATAAGGCACACCATCCCTGAACTCCTCCTTTGATAAAGGTGCCCCGGCACGGCATCGGGGCCAAAGTTCATGACAGTGCAGCACAGCCGGCATCAACCACACACTCAAGCCAGGCTGCCACTTACTAGCTGGGTGACCTTGGGCGAGTCACTCAACCTCTCAGAGCCTCTACTGCTTTGCCCATAAAATACAGAGCTTAAATGAGTCAATATACATCAGGTGCTCAGGACCATCACTGGCTCCCGGGAAACACTCTGTAAGTGCCCCCTGTGGTTATCATCATGACAACCGCATCACCCGTTCATTTAGCCAAACCTTCCTGCATCCTGTTTGTATTTGCAGACCAAACAGCTTCACAGGGCACAGAGCCCCACCCCACTTTGGATCTAATGACACGTGGTGCCCCCTTGGCCCTCCCAGTGCAGCCTCCAGCCAGGCAGGGCAGATGGTGTACCCAGTGAGATCATCCCCTGGTCCCGTGATGCCTGGAGACAGGGCCAAAATCGTGTCCTGGGGCACCCTGCATGAAGCTGACTCCTTTGTAAGAGGGATGGGGGAGGAAGGAACGCACTGGCATGGAGAGAGGTCCACCCTGTATCACCAAGTGGAAAAAGCAGCTTCAGAAATGTGCCTGTACAGAATTTTTATAAATAAAAAAATAACATGTATATGCATATGTGCAGACAGAAAGTCCTGAAGGCTGAACAGAGGTTTTCTCTGGAAAGGGAAATGGAATTAGGGAGACTTTCTCTTGTTGGTGTCTACATTTTTGTTTCATTATATTGTTTTATAAATATATATTATGTTTATAATCTGATACAAAGCAATAAATACAGTCCTGTTTTGGCAACGCAAAACACCTTTGTAACAGTCAAGAACTTTTCCCACTGTGTCCTTCTCCTCTGATTCACATGTCACAAATTGCCCTCAGCCACTGGCAAGGCCGGAGGGACAGGTCGCCAAGACACTTAACATTGACTCTAGGCATCAGGACCCCTCTGTGATCAATCATAGAGACAAAAGCCACTTAGGGTGACAATGTGTAGGTGGGGTTCTTACGAGCCCCAGAAAATGTAACTTCCAAAATGAAGTGTGTCCTGTAAGATGCCATGGCTAGGTCAGAATAGAAAAATAAAGGCTCTTTAGATAAAGGAGAAATGAGACAATTTTGTTGCATCTCCTGAGGCTGGCAAAATAGTTTCAATATTTATCAATAAGACGTTTCATTTAAATGAGAACAAGGAAATGCAAATATTACCCAACCTGGGACCCTAGGTCATGCCCCTCTGATTTGGATAAAATCATTATGCTTGACAACGTGGAGTATCCAGCTGGAGAAAATGGAAAATTGGATGGAGTGAAGAGGTTATCTTGAAAGTAAGAATTTAAACACAACTTTGGAACCAGATCCAATCCAGGTATACAAATACATGGGTCAATTAAAACCGACGCATCAGAAATTCGGATCAGGGAGAGACAGGAAATAAAAGCTGGGTCATGCATTTAGGTCCTAGGCTCCCAGAACATATTCCTGAAAAAGCCCAGACACAAAATGTCCATTATCTAGCAGAAAGACCTGGACAGGGGCGCCTGGGTGGCACAGCGGTTAAGCGTCTGCCTTCGGCTCAGGGCGTGATCCCAGCGTCCTGGGATCGAGCCCCACATCAGGCTCTTCTGCTATGAGCCTGCTTCTCCCTCTCCCACTCCCCCTGCTTGTGTTCCCTCTCTCACTGGCTGTCTCTATCTCTGTCAAATAAATAAAAAATCTTAAAAAAAAAAAAAAAGAAAGGCCTGGACAGCATTTATGTTATGTTCATAAACAGAAATCATATTCCAGGAGGGAAAAAGAGAGAATGACTCGATTTCCATCTGAAAGAGAAAAAACTGGCAAGGAGGAAGTACAAAACACTTGGAAACATAATAGGAAATTAAATTCTACTTGGAGAATGAGAAAGCCCTCTACCCTGGGCGGGGGGTGGAAGCCAAGGGAAGACTCTGCATGCCCATTGGTCATCAAGCAGGAAAGCAGGAAAAAAGTGTGACCCGGTGTGGTCATCCCTGTCTGTGATCTGAGCTGCTTCTGGGTTTTTCCAGTGTCTCAGGAATCACCATCAGAATCAAACCCATAAAGGAATACTATAAACCACTGAATAGTAACTTTAAATAGGTGAATTTTATGGCATGTGAATTATCTTATTAATAATGTTTTCAAAACATCAAAAAAGAGGCTCAAAATTAAATTTCTTTTCTTTTTTTTAAGAGTTATTTATTTTTGTGAGAGAGAGGGAGCAAGAGTGCACGAGCAGGGGGAGGGGCAAAGACAGACTCAGACTTCCTGCTGAGCAGAGAGCCCGACATGAGGCTCAATTCCAGGGCCCCAAGATCATGACCTCAACCAAAGGCAGATGCCTGGGGCGCCTGGGTGGCACAGCGGTTGAGCGTCTGCCTTCGGCTCAGGGCGTGATCCCAGCGTTATGGGATCGAGCCCCACATCAGGCTCCTCCGCTATGAGCCTGCTTATTCCTCTCCCACTCCCCCTGCTTGTGTTCCCTCTCTCGCTGTCTGTCTCTGTCAAATAAAAAAATAAATAAAATCTTAAAAAAAAAAAAAAAAGGCAGATGCCTAACCGACTGAGCCACCCAGATGCCCCTGTATTTGTTTTTTTAAACCACTGGAAACAATTCAGTTCTTAGTGTATTGCTTGGTATGGGGTAGGTGGTCAATATACCTTCACAAATGGGTGGATGAAAGAATGTGAACTGAGAGCCATTCACCGCACTTGGTCAAATGATGGGTGCTGCCCTAACTGCTACACTCTTTCTCACATCTGGGCCTTGGCACGGGCTGGTCTCCCTGCCAGGAAAGCCCTCTCCTCCACTTTCCCTCTCCCTGGCTAACTTCTACTCAAGCTCCAGGCTTTATCAAAGCACTCCCAGAACCACTTTTAAGCAGCCCTTCCTGGCTCTGCCAAAGCCCTCATGTGTGCCCTAATGAATGCTTGTTGCATGGTGCTGTGGTTCTCTGGTTACTTGGCGCTGGTGCTGGAATGCTAATGCCCTGAGGATGGGAGGGCCATGCCACCTTCTTCACCCTTGTGGCTTTAGCAGCTGGCCCATCCCTGGCACGAGGAAGGCGCCCAGTAAATCGGTGAACCAATGAGTGTGGGGGCAGGGAGATAGCTTTTGGTGGGATGGAGGGGGAGATGGATCGACATTAATCGCTAACACTTCCCAAGCTCACAGCTCATGGTCTATTTCAAATCTGAGAGCCAGCCTGTTCTCTCATGGGGGCCACCCCAGCCCCCTGGGTAACAGACGTACCTCTGACACCCCACTGGAGAGAATGTTCCCCTTGTGATCAGAGAAAGAACTCAAATTCTCCTGCCCCTTTGCAAACCTCAAGTGACCAAAATAGATATAGAACTGCTATGTCAGCTGGGTGTTGGGCTAACCAGGAATGACCTTGAGTTTGTCATCTTTGTCATCAAGGTCTCTTCTGTTTTTGTTCCTTCTTCCCCTTCCCCCAAAACAGACTTGTTCTCCAGACATTTTTCTGGGAGCCCTTGCTTGGTTAGGACGGATTCATATAATCCTGGGTTCTCAAGCTTGGAATGGACCTTAAAGAAAGAGCCCCTCTATAGCACAGAGAGGTAATTAACTTGTCCAAAGTCACACAGCTGGTCAGCGCTGAAGCCAGGACACAAACATAAGTCAGGGGGACATTTCACTGAAGATACCCCAAGTAAGGCAGAAAACCATTGTTTTCCATAACATCAAATCCATGCATTCAATACTGCAGGTCAAAGGCAGTTCTGTTTGCTTAGAAAATACCGCAATGTCTTTGTCATAAATACAGAAACTTGTAGTATACAGGCTACCTTTGCCCATTTCATAGATTTTGCAACTCACTGTTCTGAGCCCCCGTCACAATACTCAGTCTGTGCTTCCTATCAGGGAGGAGAGAAATCATCTGATTGCTTCAGGCTATAACCAACGATGGACAAAAACATACCAACGATGGACAAAAACATGAGAAAGTGAGTTCACTGAGAGGACAGATCACTTTTTACTGAAGAAAAATAAGGACATGAGAATCTGAAACATGCTGAGAGAGAACATGTCAAGACAAACTGTCCCCACTGCAGGCCATGCATAAAATCCAAGGCTCTTCTCACATGAGGCCCCAGGGACATTTTGGGAGTAGACATGTGTGCTCTGTCACTGGGTCCCTGGGGGCTCGGGATGAAGTCACATCACATGATTATCTGTTAAGAACCTGCCACCCTTCAATTCCTCGGTTCAAGAGAAAGAGCAGAGTAATTAGAAACCACGAAGAAGACCATTTACAATTACAGCACTCTGTACTTTCCTTTTCATTCTTGTGGCTTATTGTTTGGACAGCATTTTCCAGGGAGCCGTGAAATATTGACTTATAAGCAATATCCAAGGGACCAAGAGTGTCTAAACACCTCAAGCCAGTGATTAAAGGCTTATTTTTAGGTGAAAAAATACGAAATGAGATAAGATGCCCTAACAGGCTGTAAAAGGAACTGGTCTTATTTGGGAAAACCTTCTTAAAAAAAAAAAAGTGCAATGTGACCAAAGGTATTATCAAGTATGAGTCAGATTATCTGGATCCTAATTTAGATACTTATCCCACTCTTTCCAGGTCTGCTTTGAAAAGTTTAATTATTAAATCTTCTCTTAGGTAAAACTATGCATTTGCATTTAGTTAACGTGGGAGACAGAATAATGGCCTCTCAGAGATGTTCACTATCGCAATCCCCAGAACCTATGAATCTGTTACTTCACATGGCAAAAGGGGAATAAGATTGCAGATGGAATTGAGGTTGTTGACCAGCTGAGTTAAAAATAGACTGCTGATCCTGGGTTATCCGAGTGGGCCCAACATATTCACAAGGGTCCTTCCACATGGAAGATGGAGGTAGGAGAGTTGGTATCAGCAATTTGACATGAGAAAGACACAGCTAGTCAACACTGGCTTTGAAGATTGGTGGGGCCATGAACCGAGGGACGCAGACAGCTCCAGGAGCTGGAAAAGGCAGGAAAGCAGATTCGCCCCCAGACCCTCCAGAAAGGAGTGCCGCCCTGCTAACGCCTTGATGTTAACCCAGTGAGACCTGTGTCAGACTTCTCACCTCCAGAACTTTCAGATAAACATTGGTGTTGGCTTAAGGCACTAAGTTTGTAGTGCTTAGGTACAGAAGTAAATAGAGGAGTGGGCACTTGCGGGAGCGGGAGGCTCCATTTCTACTTTGAATGGCGAAGTGGATGGAAGAGCCCTCCTCTCCCAGGAGGGAAGAAATGGAGTGGGAGTCACCCCTCCGCACTTCTCACGCTGCTACACACCCCAGACCCACATGCTCTGCGGCACATGTGGCTCTCGAAGCCTCCTGGGTGTTCAGGGAACACACCTGGGCTTAGCTCAATGCAGGAGTCTGCTTTAGGAGCTGTCCAGATGTGGGTAGCTAATGATGTGATGCGGGGAGGGCCTTTTCCCAATCAAAGGATAGGATCTCGTTAATTAAGAAGCAATGCTTTATGCTTAAAAGGCACAAATTCAGACCCACCCATTAGTCTCTTCAGTTAAGATCACTTATAAATCAAAGCAGCCAAGTTGTGGTTGTAGGAAGCATCTATTATTAATAGAGAGAGAAGTGGGCTCCTAAGTGAGAGGCTGGTCAATCATCACACCATGGAGGGAGGCTTGGGGGCTGATTCAGGTGTGTCAGCTGTGTACAATGCACGGATGTGTTACTGATGCTATGCATAGGGGATGTGTGTGTGTGTGTACCACATCCCATGCATGTGCATGTATGCCCTCCATTACTGAAGGTGGCCCCAGGATACCTACAAGCAGCAGAGCAGTCCAGGCAGGGACAAGACGGTATAAATAGGACAGAGCAAACCCACTGATCCCGCCGTGGCTGAGCAGCTGGGGGAACCTCAGGGACAAGGGCGGTGAGCAGATTATGAGGCAGGCATGTTCCAGCTCCCACCAGAGACCCAGAAAAAGGAGCAGGTGTGGTTCCTGCTCTTCAGTGTTTTCAGCCTGGCCAGGGAGAAACATATACAAATACTGAATGACACAGGGATAATTTCAGAGCAAACTGACCCCATGGTCAACTCCATTCTCAGAATGTCGCCTACACGTGCAGGGGCTCCAGGCTGGACAAAGGGATGGGCTCCCTGCTCTTTCAGATCTGGGAGGGAAGACAAAGAGACAAATACAGTCTAAGACCACAAGTCAGGAGAGAGAAGGCAGATTGGCTTGTGCCCCAAGAGTCTGTGATTCTGTGAGCTAAGCATGCAACAGGTGCGAGAGACAAAGGTTGTAGCAGCAGAAAGGAGATGTGGGTAGAGAAGGCTGGAGAAGGCTCTCGGGAGCTGACCTGGGGCTAATACTTGAAGGGAGGGCAGGCTGGGAGCAACAAACCCCTTCCACTAGGCTGGAGAGAGTGGTGACAGGGTCGTGATCAGGCAAAGGGGTCATCTCCAGGCAAAGGGGTGTCACTGGTCAAGAGTGTGATGGTTGAGAGACAAGACATTTTGGAGAGGCCCAGATCAGAGAGACTTAAGGCCAGGTGCCAGCTAAAAAGGCCCTGAGCCAAGGTCGGGAGAATAGTCCCCTGAGGAGCCAGAGCAGCTCACAAGCTCTGTGACAGTCCTGTTTGCTGGAAACGAACAAAGAATGAAGAGCCTGCGTCCTGCAGGTTTGGCTCTGGGGCTGGTGGTGGAGCCACTAATTCTCACAGAGTCCAAATTTCTGCACCACCTTTGAGTTCCGAGGGGCTAAGTAAACTGGCCCTGGCTGTGTGCCCACCTCTGACCCCCTTTGCAGGGCGATCCTTGGACCAGAAGCAGTGGCAGGTTCCATAATGCAGCCGCAAAGAGGCCCTGGCCAGGACTTGCTCATCCGAAAAGGAAGCAGCAGCATAAAGTGTCGCGAGAGGAGGGGGGACTGGGGAAGGGAAGGAGAGGGGAGCAGATGGGGTGGGGGTTGAGGAGGAGGCAGCCTCACGGCCCCCAGGAGGGGATGTCCAGAGTCTCCTGAGGCCATGGAAAGGCCTCTTTGGGGGAACAATTCTCAGCATGCCCCACCACAGGCAATTGTCAAATGCTGGTGTTGGGCTCCTGGACACACAACCTTGCCCAGAGAGGCCTGTAACCTGGCAGTTCCTTCCCCAGTCACGCTTCCAGCCAGAGGACAAGAAGATGCATACTTATCTAAACAGAAGTGCTCCCTTTGCTTTTCCCAATTATTAACCTGGGGTTGTTAAATAGCTTGTAGGATCAGAGGTCCTTCTAGGAGGAGAAAAACACGAAAACGCCTTGGGCTCAGGGTCCACCTTCTGTCTGGTAAGAAGGTTACTGTCCTCTGCAGATGAGGCAACCGAGAAGCTAAGCAAGTTGCCCAAAGACACCAGCTAGTCAACAGCAAAGGAAGACAAATTAGCCTCCCGGGGCAGAGAGCTGTTCTGGCTGCACACAGTCTCAGAAAGCAGGCTTCCATTTTCCAGAGAACCGATGACTTTACATGAGCCCACCCACATGCTGACTGGTGTCCAGCCAGCAGCTGTCACCAAGCAAAAATCCAGGGACTGAGGCACCAGCAGGAGGCACAGTCTCAGCCGAATGGCTGATGGGATCATCATTTCTTGGGCAACTGTCCAAGAAAAGTGGTTTTTTTTTTAAGTTAAATTAAAACCCACAGTATAAACTACTTTCTGAAAAGAATAAATTCATGCATCATTTAGATCCAACACACCCCCTTTAAAAGTCCTAGTGACCACTAAGGATCATAATTAAAGGAAACAAATCAATAATGCAAAGTATAAATAACAAATGGGAGCCTCTTTCCTTGAATTCAGTCAATTGATGGCAAACGGCTGGAGAGATCATTCCTCCTAAGAAAAACTTGCAAGAATTTAGTTCAAATCAATTGCTCACTTCAACCTTCTCAAACCTAACATGTTCTTGCTTCTCTACGGCTGGTTCTTTTTTTGTTTGTTTGTTTGTTTTTTAAGGAAGTAAATATACCAGAGCAAAAATTCCATCAGAAAACATTTTAAGGGGCGCCTGGGTGGAGCGGTTGTTTGAGCGACGGACTCTTGGTTTTGGCTCAGGTCGTGATCTCCAGGTCGTGAGATTGAGACCCACATTGGGCTCCACACTCAGCAGGGAGTCTGCTTGAGATTCTCTCTCCCTCTACACCTTCTGCTTGAGCTCACTCTCTCTAAAATAAATTAAAAAATCTTTTTTAAAAACGCACACATTTTAAGGTATGGACACTGGGAGCGCTGGGAGATGACCCTCAAACCCAGAGTGGCTCCTTCCTGTTGAGGAGGAAGGTCAAGGATCTAGCAAGTGGCCTCATCTTCCCTAAATGAACAAGGGAAGGACTGATGCCTTAGCTTCAGTCCTAGGAGGATTGCCAGCAAAGTTCTACCATCTCCCTTCGGCTCCACCCGGACAAGGGGCTGGAGTACGATGTGGGGACCAAAGGCGAAGGTGAAGAAAACGGCTGCCACATGGTGAAACAATCAAGGGGCGGACTGTAAAGCGTCCAAAATCAATAATAAAATGGACGAAAAGCCGGCCTGGTTTTACAAGCATCACAGGCCAGCAATCCTAAACAATATTAGTGATAAAATACTCCTCCTTGAAAAACATTTCCTTGGTCTACGTTATAAACAATCAGTGTCGCTGCCGTGGAGTGTTGATGACACGTATGTAAGGTTCACATCAGCCCTTGAGAAAACATATCCTTTAGTAAACCTGGTTTTCTCCATAGAAGTCACTTGGAGAACTCCCAGTTACACAATCAGCCCCCACGTGTGGAGTTGGCTACACAGTGTCATTTCAAGAGAAAGTTCTTAGCAGTTCAGAATTGTGAGCTGGCTTTGGACTTAGGTTGTAAGCGTGAACAGTGGTAGTTCAGGGCCGCCAAGAAGCTGAGTTACTTTGGTGCTGTCATTCTGTGTGGCCACTTGGGAGTTTTTATTTGTGTTTAAAATTTAAAACAGTGGCACCGAGTATGAATTGCCAAGGGTCCAATTTTTGCTTGGTAAGTACACCTTTTACTCACACGTGATATATTTTACTAAGTTTGAATAATATATTTCAAATAGAAACTTATTTTTTATTTTTATATTTTTAAGATGTATTTATTTATTTGAGAAAGAGAGAGGGTGGGGAGAAGGGCAGAGGGAGAGGGAAGGAGAGAATCTCAAGCAGACTCCCTGCTGGGCACAGAGCTGGATTCGGGGCTTGATCTCACCTCCCTGAGATCATGACCTGAGCCCAAACCAAGAGTCAGATGCTTAACCAACTGAGTCACCCAGGCACCCTGGAAACTTCTTTTTAAATTGTTGAGGTATAGTGTTAAAAGCAAAAAAAAAAAAAAAAAAAAAGGAAAAAAAGTGGTACAATCGTGGTATGATTTAGTGGTTGCTAATTTACAGGCAACTTCTGCAGATGTCTCACTTTTATTAAAGTTCACTTATTAGTAAGTGAACGGTGATTTACATAAATTATCATTATATCAGGGTGTAACCAACGATCAAAATTCAGTGGATATAAAAACTAAAAAGAAGTTGAGCTTTTTTCCTGTTCCGTACTATAATATTTACTTTTTGTTTTATTTTTTTTTACATTGTGGCATAATTATATGTGTAGAGTGCAATAAGAGAGACGTTTTATTATTTGTTTCTTTTCTGGCTGTTATGATGATCATCTCACGATTATTTCTGAAGATAATTCTGTCATAGAAAGGAGGGGACAGTGAAATGACAGGTACCAAGTGGCTTATACCACTGTTCTGTGAAGCGGCTTGTGATAAGTGAGCAAACCCCTTCAACCATCTGCCAGGCACATGTGTCACAGATCTGCAAGAGAATGCAGAGAGGTTTCTCCCCAGACCATCAATTTCTCTACTAATGCTCAATGCTCCTTGTTCTAAACACCACCTCACAGAGCAGCCATAGTGGCAGTGAGTTCTAGAATGTAAAACTCAGTGATGTGAAGGTTCATGATAACTTCTCAGGGCCAGGGATGAGAAACCCGAGCAGGGCCCGCAGAGGATGGTGCTTCATTGGGGTCTGGCCCTTGCCCAAGCCTGAAACCAGAGGCTGGCCCTCACAGCAGCCAGAGCGTGTGGTCCCTGCAGCCATGACCTATTTCCTGGTCTTCCGGCAGGGGAACCGGGCAGGCGTGACAAAGCAAAATTAAGTGAATTTGGAATGAGCCCACACTGGAAAAGCTTCTGAACAGTGTTCACCTTTTACCAGGGACAGGAGGCAGAAATCATGAATAGAGGAAGAGTCTAATCTTGGAAATTAAAAGATTGATGGGGGGCAGGGTAGTAGAAAGAACACAAGCTTTGAAGATGAAAGATCTGGGTTCAAATTCTGATTCTGCAATTTATTGGCTGTGTGATCTTGGACAAGTGACTTAACCATTCTGGGCCTTGGTTTACTTGTCTGTAATGTGGGGATATAACCCCACCTCCAAAGGTTGCCCTGAGATGAAGCAAAATCGTGTCTGTCCTCTGAATACCTGAGACCATCTTACTTCTCCTTTAGTTTTCAACAATGACATAAAATATTCTATAGGGACAGAGCCAAAGTGTTGTGGGGCTTATGCACTCCCCTCCCCCCCCCCCCCCCCCCCGGGGCTGCCTTGGAGGTCAGGCACAGATAACTTCTTTAAGAATGCAGAGTACAGCCTGGATTCAGCTGAGGAGGGGGTCACGCTGGGAGAACACGGAGGTGGCAAGAGTGTCAAGGATGCTTTAAGAAACAATCTGGCTGGAAGAAGAGGAATGAGCTAGGATGGTTGACGGAAGGGAGTATTTGTTTTGTTTTAAAGAGAGGAATCATTTAAAACTCCTAAATGCTGACATTGAGGAAGGAGTCAGGAGAGGACGAAGGGGCAGAAATAGGAGAAGGGGGAAAGTAAAAGCGAAGGAAGCCTCCTGAATGGTGGGAGAGGCGGAGGGATGGAATTCCGGGCATGGAGTGGAGGGGGGCTTGGCCTTAGCAGTGCTGCCCAGGAGAGCTGCAGGGAGAGGTGCACAGAGCGCCCTCCGGCCTGGAACAGAACAGTGCTGAATGAGCACTTGCCATTCGGGTCAGCCTAGCACAGCACCTTGACCCTCCCCACCCAGGGGATGGACATTTGCTTCCTCCTTCCTAAGACTACCAAATCCCAATACCACCGCTCACCCCCATGCAACATTTAAGGAACGTTTTTTTCCACAACAGAAAACAAATTAAATCAACAAATCCCATTGGTTGTATTTCCAGCATTCCAAATGAGAGCTCAGGGGTGGCCTGATACTCCCACCTTCCCCCATTTTTTACTTTGAAAATTTTTTAACTTACAGACAGGTTGTAGGAATAATACAATCAGCTCCTAGATACGGTCCTGAACTCACCAATTGTTAATATTTTTATCATTTACTTTCCTCCTGTCACTCTGTATATATACGTATGATTATACATATATACAGTTTAGTTTCAAACAATATTTTCTTACTATAAAAGCAATATCTGCGCATGTAATCAAGTATGCAAACTATACAGAAGTACTTACCTATAATCCTACCACTGGAGACGTCACTATTAATATTTTCATACATGTCTTTTTTTTTTTAATTTTTTAATTTTAAGTTGGCTCCACACTTGGTATGGGGCTTGAACTCATGACCCTGAGATCAGAAGTTGCATGCTCTATGGACTGAGCCAGCCAGGCGCCCCACTCCCATACATGTCCTTTTTGGATCTTCACATGCATTTTTAAACATAGTCAAGATTATACTAAACATACAATTTGTATCATGCTCTTCTATTATGTCAGGAGTGTTTTCTCAAGTCATTTAAATCTCCATAGACAATTTCTAATGGCTACCTACCATTCTACATATCATTTCCCTGAGGTCGGACACGTAGCCTGCTTCTGTGATTTCCTATACTAACACCACTTGGGTGAATTTCTTACTAAATAGATCCTATTCCTCTTTCTAATTATTTCCTTAGGACAGATTCCAAAAGTGAAACTCTGGGTCAAAGGATAGCAATATATATTTTTTTCCCTTTTTTCCCCCTTTTTTAAAATAGGCTCCGTGCCCAACGTGGGGCTTGAACTCATGACCCTAAGATTAAGTGGCCCATGCTCCACCGACGGAGTCTGCCAGGCGCCCCTGGATAGCAGTATTTTTAAACTTCTCTATACATCCTGCCACACTGCTTCCTGGAAATTTTTCCAAACATTTCCTGCCGCTGGCATTATATGGGAGCAGACCTAATATCACTGAATGGGGCTTGGGGTGGGGGGCGCAGTGGTGCAAGGGCAGAGGGAGATGTGGCCCTGGAGGGAGGACCCATCCCAAATCACCTCTGACAGTGGAAACCAAGTGAAGGGGTGGAGAAACCCCACCGTTCATGGCTTCTCAGTCTGGCCCACTGCAGGCACTCAGGAAACGGTCACCGCACAAGTAAACAAATCCACAAACATGTATTTCTGCATTCCTATCACATGTCCAACACAAGCGACGAGGAGAGAGAAGAAAAAGCAAGGGATCATGGGATGAGCGGCGCTAACTGGGTGTTCAGGAGTCAAAACTACATTCACCCACATACAATATGGCAAGTTTTCTTAGGACAATCTGCCCACTGCTTGTGAGGATGTCTGCAGACCTCCCTCCTCTACAGGCAAGTCTCTATCTGATTCAGCTCCAAAACCCAAGCAGTTAGGAAGACGGAAGATGCAGCCGGGGGCGAGGGGGGGGGGTCAGGTGTGGAGTCAAGTGCCAGCCCCCAGTGTTGCCCAGGGAAGGGCAGCAACATTACCTAAGGAAACAGGGAGGCCTCTCGCAGCTGCTTCTCTGCTGGGAGCCAGTTGTCAAAGAGCTGGCCTTGCCACAGAGATGAAGGCAGTTCCCCACCTCAGCGCCTTGCAGTGGATGTGGTGTCACTCCATTGGGGTGATTTTCCATAAGTGACCCCTAGTTGTCACTCCGATTCCAAACAGGTAGGAGCAGTCCCTATTGGCAGAGGTGGGCTGGATGGGGGCTGCAGGGAGGTGGTGGGCACACAGCTGTGTAAGAGTGGGACGGCCCCAGGGGCTGCAGGGCCAGGGAGGGCTGGCATGACATAACAGTCACCCTAGGAGAAGAGCCAGGTCTGTGAAGTCATGGAGTTCTGGGGCCTTCCCCCCCCCCGCCCCGCCTTGCTCTGGACACTGGTTTTTTTGGTCTTTTTTTGCCTTCGAATGGGAAGCGATGGATGAACAGGCAGAGAAGAGCAGAGTGGAGGAGGCTGGCAAGCCAGCCCACCACTCCCTGACACTTGGGAGCTGAAATGCCCTCCTCCGCTCCCCATGACCCCTGCTAAGTGAAGATGAACCGAACAAAGGAGCCTTCCACAGTCACAGGGGACTTAAACCCTACACTCACATTTGAATGGGCTTTGGAGATTCCAGACTTTGAGCACCTCGTGGGGCAGAGAGGAGGAGGCTATGTCCTGGTATCACGACGGTGGGCTGGGGGCTGCTCTCCCTCCTCTTCCTGCAGATGGGCATGGGCCTGTCTCACACTTGTGAAGCAGAACTCTGGCTGGATTTCTAGAGAGACAGGGCTTGTCGTGAAATGCAAAAAGAGGGCTTGTGAAATCCAGAGAATGTACTTAAGGACCTTGCTTTCAAATGCAAACACTCGGCCAGCACTTGCTAAGCACGTGACAAGCCTGAGTTCATTTCATTCTCTTCCCATCCTAAGAGGCAGGTGTAATTATTTTTACACCGATTTCACAAATGAAGAAACTCAGGCACAGAGAGGTTGAACAACCTGTCCACGTCCACACAGCTAGGACATGGCAGGGCTGGCATTGGAACCAAGGCACTTGGCTCTAAAGTGTGTGCGTGAGACCTCACTGCCATGTTGGAGAATTTGCGGGAGAAGTTTCCCAGAAGTGATAGCGGAGCTCTCCTTCCCCACGGGTTTGTACCCTCCAAGAAGGGGGCCGCTCCTAAAGACTACAGCCGGTAGGTCAAGGTCCCACACAGTGGTGACAGTGGCTGAGTCCATGAACAGCTGCAGTGTCCTCAGGTGCTGCAGAGGCAAGAGAGACTTTAATGAGAAAGACTCAGATTCCTTTTTAGGGGAGGGAGGAAACCAGAGCCAGGCGGAGCCCTGGGGGCGGGCTGGCTCAGGCCACTCCCTCAGCACCCACAAGCAAACCTGGGACGACTGGACCACATCCAGCCGCCCCCTCCCTGAGTGTCAATGCTATGAGGTCTTCTGGGCTAGACCAGCGGGGAAGGGGCCACTGTTTCCTGATGGCTCTGGGGACCTGTCCTAGCCTAGCCTGATGTTCCTGGTGGGGATCCAGTCCCAACCTCAGCCTTATCTCTGGGCCCCATTCCCATCCTATTCTCAGTGAAAATCCCTGAGTCCTGATAGAGGTCAACCAATGCTGGAGAGAAGCCTTCAGGCAACATCCTGTCTTCTTGATTTCAGCTCAGGCCATGATCCCAGTAGGGAGTCTGCTGGAGGATTCCCTCTCTCCCTTTCCCTCTGCCCCTCCCCCAAACGAATGCACACTCTAAAATAAATAAATTAATATTTTTTAAAAAGTCAAGATGCCTCAACATAATCACATAACACCTTCATGGCACATACAAAACTGACTTACAAAACCACTGTGTTTCTTCCCCAGCTAAACTCAGCTTCCCACGGACCAGGAGTGAGTGGTTCCCAAGCACACAGCAGGCATTCAACTGGACATGCTGAACCTTTTTAGACTTTCAAGATAACCTGCTTAGACATCTTGGCTGGGAATTCTGATAAAATACCCCTAGTTAAAAGATGGCAACCAACAAGAATCAGATGAATGGAACCCTCAAAGAGCAACGTAGGAGGCCTTCAGAACGAGAGGCACTCAGCTGCCCGGAGCCAGCCGTGATACAGACCAGAGAGAGGACTCAAGAGTGCGTACACATCAGCCAAAAATCATCTGCCGGAGGTCATGGGCTTAGGTGCTTTGAACCTCCCTAAGGACTCTTCAGTCCCTGCTCCTGACTTCCAGCAGGATGGCACCAAGAATACCCCAAAGGTGACAAAGAGTGGGCCTCAGCCACAGAGGCGAAGGCAGTTCCCCGTCCCAGTGCTTTGCAGTCAACGTGCTGTCACTCCACTGGCATGATTTTCCATTAGCGACTCCTGATCATCACCCTGATTCCAAACCAGCAGGGGCAGGACCAGGACCACATGCCCTTCCCCCAAGGTCTCAAAATCCCCACCTCAGGAAGTTCTCCCTGCTGTGTGGCTTGAATTCTTCCAGACACAGTTTAAAGCAGACAAACAGCCTTTGAGTTACAGCACAGAGTTTTAAAGCTTCTAAATTAGTAACCCCACTTGAAAATAGGGACACAGAATCCAAGTACAATTTCTTTTTTTTTAAGTTGCTAAGAGAATGGATTTTTTTTTTTTAAGATTTTATTTTTAAGTAATCTCCACACCCAAGGTGGAGCTCAAACTCACAACCCCGAGATCCAAGTCCCGCATTCTACAGCCTGAGCCAGCCAGGTGCCTGAGAAGTATAATCTGTGGTTTATCTTGAGAAGCTGGAATGATCTGGCCAGAAGGGGCCAGGCTCCCACAAGACACCACCCCTGGTTGGGGTCTCCCCAGTGCCACTCTTATGAGGGCATTAGGTGACGTGCCTCTTGTGCGGGCTCTGCACACCTTGTCCCTGAGGGTACCAAGCAATCAGATTTCCCTCCAAGCTCAGGGACCCCAGGCCAGCCACTGGGCTTCCTGCAGGGAACGCTGCCCAGAGCAGGTCATTGAAGGTAGGGAGGGGCTGCCGTGTCTCACACGCTCAGCGGCTGGTGAGCATCAAGAAGTAAGCATTCTCCATGCTCTGACCCAGTTTGTCCCGTAGGACACACTCCCGAAATGGCTGCCAGGGCATCGCCTCCGAGTCTGGAGAAGAGGATTTTCCTGCAAGGGATACTGTTGGCCTGTGTCGGAGGAGAAAACTTCCCACACGGCCTGTTCTGAGCCGGCTCTCACGGACTGAGAAACACTCCAAATGTATGCCCAAGCCTACATTGAGGAGCACAGAAAGGTTCTTGTCCCAGTTCTTTTCATTGTAAATCCTGCCACAAGGACAACGGAAGGGAAATGATCCTACGTTTTCATTTAAAGGTCTGGGGAGGGAAGGAAAGAGCAAACTTCTTTGCAATCAGATTTTCCCACATTCACAAGTTATCCCTTATTAACCATTCATGGCTTGTTCATCCTGCTGTAGAACGATTGTGCAAAGATGCATGCATTTACCACATGCTGGCCTTTTTGATGTTCATTATGAATTTAATTATTATTAAGTACCCACAGTGTGCCAGGCGCTAAACAGCAAATGAGGGGCAGACGGGATGAAGGCTCCATGTCGCCAGTCAGCTGTCACTGTAACTGCTCAGCCCTGCAGCTGGAGCCTGCCAACGCCCCCCCGCCCCACCGCCGCCCCGCGCTGTCTCGGGACTCCAGATATGTCCAATGTGGGTAAGTGGGTGACTAAGGAGGGTAGGGTGTGTCTGCGGCCTCCCAGGCACTAGGAGGCGTTTGCAGGTGGCAGGGCCTGGGCCGCCACCCCATAACTTGCCAGAGCACTCTGGTCTGGCGTCCTTGAAGGACAGGGAAGGGTCAGGGGGCAGAGCTGAGCCCCTGAAATCAGGCACGGTGTTGAAGGGCCAGGCAGGAGGTCCACAGCCTGGGGAAAGGAGGCCCCTAGAGGCAGCAATGCTCAGGCTGGAGTGTCCTCCAGGCCAAGGATGAGGAAGGCGCTGCTGCACTGCTGAGTGTGGCCCCTAAGGGCTAAGGGACATGGGAAGGTTATCTAGCCACCCTGAGCCTCAGTTTCCCCAGCTGAAAAATGGCTAGAATTGCAAATTCAATGGGGTGATATAGTGATGAAATGAGATGAACCAGGAAGATGAGATGAACCAGGCTAACACATGTTAGCCATTACCATTTTTGTTTTGTTTTGTTGTTACTGTCAACTCCAGCCAGGCAAGTGGTCAACAGGAGAGAGGAGAGCAGAGGGCTTGGGGGAAAGCCCAATCCATCTCCCGAAACAAACAAAAACAAAAACACAAAAGGGACCTGAGGCTTAGGATCTGTATAAAGTATGTGCATTGCACAGTGAATTACAGGTGCATACAGAGCCTGGGAAAAACACTTCCAGCACCTGCGTTTTCCACCTACAGCTCACCTGGAAGTTCCCCTTGTCTACTGCAGCCAGGCGCCCAGACTAACCCACAAAGGCCTCTCAACAGAGCTCATGTCTCAGACAGACCTTAGTAGCTTTGAGCTGCCAGGCCCATCTTGAGTCCCCATGAACCCTTCAAGCTGTGAGCCCACTAACCTCCACTAAAGCCCAGCAGTAGGGAAGGGAAGGAAAGAAACGTCAGCAAGGCGGAGTAACTAGAGTCAGCTCTGGTTAGGAACCCACAGGTTCCCATAAGCTTTTTGTGGGTGTGGCCACAGGAACTAACCTGAGTAGAGCTCTCTGCATGGGATCTGAGGAAACCTCCAATGGTCCTCCGCAGGGTAGGGGCAGGTGAGGGGCCAGCATGAGGGCTTCCGCCTCTGCATGGGTGAAGGTGCAGCAGGGGCAGCCCTTTCCTCCAGTTCCTGGCGAGTCCCTGCATGCTGGATGGGAGTGGAAACAATCCCAACAGCTTGCCAGGTGGAGGGGGCGTGGCCAGGGCGAGGGTGGAGACATGGCAAAAGGCAGGGCTGGAGGGGTTAGGGACGCTGGCAGGTGGAGGGCCTGCAAAGACTCAAAAACACCAGAAGGGTGGAAAATGGAGTTATTCACATGAGTTTTTTCAAAATGATATCGGCATTTTTTTCTGATTATAAAAGTAATTCATGCTGCTGTTGGAATTTTTGATAATGAGAATCTACTCACGTGCTACTAATATAATAAACTTTTAGCCACACACACACAAAGAAATACAAACGAACTTATTGGATTTGGGAAAAAAATGCAGCAGACGGTAGAAAGTGAGAGTCCCTCTGTAACCCATCCTCAGTTCCACGACCTGGCCTCTAAAAGCTTAATAACACAGGGGCATGTTTGTAGGGTGTCACGGTAGGCATTCAGGAGTGGAACTAAGGGCTAATCACTCACTGTGCTGTCCTGTAGACGAATCATTGCCACTCCTCAGCCACAGCCCTGAAAGGGAGGTGTTATTATTCCCATGTTTCAGATGTGAAACCAGGCTCAGAGAGGTCAAGCAACTTACCCAAGGACACACAGCTAGGAGAGGGCAGCCAGGAGTCAACCATGGCCCGCCCTTTTCCCAGGCATGGGCCCTCACTGCCACATCTCATCCAATAATCCAGGAGAGCAGGAAGAGGTGGGTAAACTGCGTCTCATTTCCGTTTCTTAAGACATGGTAACTGTAAATGATTCAAACAATACTTGGGGAAATTTGTTTGAGCCTCTAAGAATAGGCCAGGCAGGTGCAAGGAGGGCTGACCTTCCGGGAGCCCCCGTAGCAGCTTTTGCGCTAACATTGGGCAGGGGTGGGGGCCGACTTTGGAAATGAAAGGGAGGTAGCTCCAGGAGACAGCAATGGAGGACATGGCCAAAGTGGTTGGAAAACTGAATGAGCCCACTCCAGGCTCTCCCGGGGCTCAGCACATGGTGGGCGGAACGGGTTGGCGGTTGTGCAGTTCTTGCTCGCACTGCAACGTGTCCATGGCTGGGAAGTGCTTCATCTCCGTGGACAAGAAAAACCTCATTAACCTAATGGATATTTTCCAGCAACAAATGTTGCTTCTGTATTTAAGCACACCCGAGGGAAAAGCTATTCCATTAGGGACACCCAGGCATCCTCCAGGAATTGTGGACATGCTCTAGGAAAATTGGCAGGTGTTTTTAAGCAGGGTGCATGCTTCTCCTTTCAAAAGGAGTGAAGCCAATTCAGCCTGGCTGTTTTTACGAACATCCCTCGACTGGCCAGATGGGTCTGAGAGCCCCCGTCAAGCACCCCAGCCATCGCAGGGAGGCAACGCGGGGCCTGGGAAGGGATGTGCGAGGAGAGGAAGGAGACCTGTGCTAGCTTAGCTTTGCCATGAACTTACCGCGTGACTCTGAGGAGGTCACTTTACCTCTCTGGGCTGTTACCTCATTTCTCAAGTGGTTCTGGCACCTGTTAAAATGCCAGACTCGTGGGCCTTAACACCTTGCACGAGCACCTCTGTGGATTTTTCTCAGTATAACCTCAGAGAGCAGGGGAGGTGTGGGAGAAGGGATGGTCCCTTGAGGAGAAAAAAAAGCAGTGAAGGGAAAGTGGTGATTCATTTTAAGGATGTCACACATTTGTGGCAGCTCCCAACACTTTCCTCTTTCTCTGTTGGCCCCTTCTTTCTCCTCCCTCCCAGCACCCCCCCCCCCCTCACATGGTTGACAGAGGCCGTGAGCCACCATCATGGAAACACTGGTGACTTGGTCAGGAAGGCAGTGGAGGAGGTCTGGGCAGCGGCTAGTTGGTGGGACCAGGTGGCCTCTGGGGGTTCTTCCACCTTCCTGGTTCTGGGAGTTCAGGGTCCTACGGGCCAAGCAGAGCGAGCCTTAACCAACAAAGAGTGGGAGATGCTCCGGCCTGGGGGGGCAGGAAAGTTACCTTCCAACCGCGGCTGTGCCTATCAGCCTCCACGGAGAGAGCCAACGGGACAACACGGTAATTAAAACTGAAATGAGGCCCTTGGAAGACTGGCTGGAACGTCTCTGAGGACGACTGTGTTGTATCTGAAAGAGGAGACTAGAAGCACCTTTTTGCTTCTCTGGGTGTGGGAAGTGTCCCCAGAGAGCAGGGTCTTGGGGCCACGTTCTGTGACCTTCAAGGAACGTGGGGGTTTCTGGAGGAGCTCCAGACAGGCCTTGGGGGGGGGGTGTACGGTCTTCTCACAGAAGTTACTCCCGAAGAGACAGGCAGCGGTGCCAGGCCAGGACACAGGCCCCTGCCCTGAGGCAGGGCTGCTGCCAGAAACCTTACCACTGCTTTGTCCCCACTGCTGAGGTTCTAGAATGGCAACTTCCGTTTTTTCCCCTTCCCAACAGGAAGTGCCACCTAGCCTGCGGTGGGAGGATGAAATGAGGTCATTTGTGTGAAAACACTGAGAGAAAATGCGTTGAAGTTGTTTCTGATATAAAAGGATTGGGTGTGAAGATCGTCAAGTGACTCGTTATCCAGTCTCTCCCCCCAGGGAACGCATCCACGGGGTCTCGCTGGGAAAGCATGGCGCCAGGAACAATGGGGACCAGGAACAATGAGGACCACGGTGGTGGCTCTCGGGGCTAGTTTGGGTTGTCACAAACAACGACAAGGCTAGGGCACTTAAATAACACAGTAGCCCACCTCCCCTTGTCCTCCTGCCCCCTTCCCCTCTATTTCCAAGGGAATATTCCAAAAGGTGCTTTCTGTATTCAATTACACACTTTATATATGCTTCATACACACACTGTGTACGTGTGCTCCTCGTAAGTTGTATTCCTACAACTCATCTGGGAAGTCCTTCTGTCTAAGGCAGTGAAGTGCCCAGGCTAGCCCACAAAGCCTAGTTCCAGAGCCTCCGTCTCTCTGAAATTAGAGGGTGAAGCCAGATCAGAGCTTCTCCACCAGGGGTGTCATGCCTGTCAGCTTCACCTGGGGGGACTTTGAAAGAACACTTCTTCCAGATATCTTCATCCTTCTGAAGAGAGCTGGGGCCTAAACATATATATGAATTTAAAGCTAAATTCATTCAAAGCCGGTTAAGCATCTGCCTTCAGCTCAGGTCATGATCCGGGGTCCTGGGATCGAGTTCTGCATTGGGTCCCTGCTCAGCGGGGAACCTGCTTCTCCCTCTGCCTCTCTCAAATAAATAAATAAGTAAATTAAAAAAAAAATTTTTTAAATTAAAAACATATACACATGATTTTAAAAAATGATAGCAGAGTACAGAGTGACAATGACATGTCCTGCCTGCACCCATGATTTCTTTCCCCAGAGGCTACCATCAAAACCTGATTTTCATCTTTCCTTCCAGTCGGGCTCCATATACACGGCCTCATTCACAGGCATTCTCCCTCTTTTTGTACCAGTGGGAACACATGGTAGCTGCCTTGTTCCTCGCTTGGCGTATCTGAGGGAGTGTCCACAGCAGTGTATTCTGGGGGGACCCCACTTTAGTCAATCAGTTTCATATCAATCATTTCCAGACTTTTGTGAAACAGATGGCTCCCCAGGGAATCCCCACACAGATTGCCCTTGCTCACAGGAAGGATCTCTGCCACCTGGGCCACCAACAGGGGCATCCCGCTGTGCTTTTATCAGCTGCCTTTGAGAACTGGCAAGCTCCAGCATCTTTTCAGTCCCTACTGAAAACTTTTGCTTTTTTCCTCTAAACTACCTGTTTTTCTCTTTTCCCAGGCATGGGTATTTTGGTAAAGCATCTGGGGCAATCCTGGAGTGTCCCAGGCCTCCCTGCCTGTTCTGGATAACCAAAGTCCTTGAAAGTGCTAACACTATGGATTCTGTGGGCCTCCTTACAAGCCCGAGAGTCCAGGGACCACCCAGCTTCTGCGGGGGCCCCACCACACCTCAGTGGAAGGGTGCAAGATTCCCCGGGGGCAGCTCTGGTATCAGAAATGTGGAAGCACCCCAACTCGGTGATTGGCAATATTTCATGTGATTATCTCACAGGGTTTGTCATGGATGGGATCCGTTAATGCCCAATTCCTCCACCCTTACACAGAGCTTCTGTTTTTTAGGAAGTGCTCAAGTGACTGTTGAAAGCATAAATCATTAACACCTGTCTAATTGCCCCCCTCTTTTGTCCAGAGGGTAGCTAGTACGGTTCAAATGGGTTCAGTGGAACTGTGCTTACAAAGGTTCCTAGTGTAAGGAAGTCCACTTCCTGACAGCCTCAACCAGCTTTCTTACAAATTTCTAAAGCCCCTTTCTTTGGCCCTGGCAATCAGGGTTGCCAGATAAAATACAAGGCGCCCAGTTAAATCTGAATTTCAGATAAACAACAACTGTTTTAGTGTAAGTATGTCCCAAAGACTGCATGGGACATACTTAGTGTAATAGTTTCCTGTGGCCGCTGTACAAATTGCAAACTGAGTGACTTAAAACAACAGATACTTACTCTGTCACAGTTCTGGAGGCCCGAAGTCCAAAATCAGATCACTGGGCCAAAATCACCGTGTTGGCAAGGTCTCCATCACTCCCACCGGAAGTTCTAGGAGAAAATCCTTGTTTGCCTCTTCCAACTTCTGCCGGCTGCTGGAATCCCCGTCACTCCAGGTCACTCCAACCTGTGCCCCATCATCAATCACAGGGTCTTCTAATCTCTCTCTCTGACACAAGTGACTGCATTTATCACCCGCCCAGATAATACAGGATAATCTCATCTCAAGATGCTTCAGTGAATGACATCTGCAAAGATCCTTTTTCCAAATAAGGTCATATTCACAGGTTCGGGGGGGATTAGGAGCTGATATCTTTGGGGGCATTTTGTAGCCTATCACACTTACACTAAAAAAAAAATTGTTGTTTATCTGAAATTGAAATTTAACCAGGCATCCAGAGTTTTAATTTGCTAACTCTGACAGCCCTCCCTGGGCCTGAGCTTCTCCCCAGGTGGCAGGGACTTAAGTGGTTTGTCCTCACCTGCTCATCACTCCTGCTGGAATGAGCTTGGGGACCAGGCCTCAGATCTAATCCTGCACATCAAAATCTTTTGTCTTTGAAGTAGGGCTCATGGTTTATGATGGCATTCCGGTTTTCAGGAGAATCTAAAGGCTTAGACTAATACAAAGTCTTAGCTTTTTGAAAGATTCTGGCTATAATGCATGCATTTCCACTTTTAACACTTGAAACTCCAAATGCTGACCTGTACCCCTCCTCACTTCAGGTCTTTGTGTGAAAGCATTAAAAGAAAATACAGCGTTGGATTTGTTTTCTTTGTTGTTGTTTTAAAGATTTTATTTATTTATTTATTTGAGAGAGAGAGAGATCAAGGGGAGGGGCACAGGGAGAGAGAGAGGGAGAATTTCAAGCAGACTCCCCGGCTGAGCACAGAGCCTGGTGTGGGGCTCGATCCCATGACTCCTGAGATCACGACCTGAGATGAAACCAAGAGTCAGACGCTCAACCAACTGAGCCACCCAGGCACCCCTGTTGTTGTTTTTAAAGACTTTATTTTTAAGGGGGCGCCTGGGTGGCACAGTGGTTAAGCGTCTGCCTTCGGCTCAGGGCGTGATCCCGGCGTTATGGGATCGAGCCCCACATCAGGCTCCTCCACTATGAGCCTGCTTCTTCCTCTCCCACTCCCCCTGCTTGTGTTCTCTCTCTCGCTGGCTGTCTCTATCTCTGTCGAATAAATAAATAAAATCTTAAAAAAAAAAAAAGACTTTATTTTTAAGTAATCTCTACACCCAACTTGGATCTCGAACTCAAAATTCTAAGGTCAAGAGTTGCACACTCCTGAGTTAAATGGGTGATGAGTATTAAGGAGGGCACTTGTGATGAGCACCGGGTGTTGTACGAATCACTAAATTCTACACCTGAAACAAACGTAACACTATGTTAGCTAATTGGAATTTATTTATTTATTTTTTTTAGATTTACTTATTTATTTTGGAGAGAGAGAGCACGAGTGGGAGGGGCAGAGGGAGAGGGAGAGAACCCAAAGCAGGCTTCTTGCCGAGCGTGAAGCCCAAGATGGGGCTCGACCTCATGATCCTGAGATCACAACCTGAGCAGAAACCAAGAGTCTGATGCTCTCGCACCATCCAGGTGCCCCAACTAACTGGGATTTAAATAAAAACTTGCAACTACAAAAAAAAAAAAAAAGTTGCGTGCTTCACGAACTGTGCCAGCCAGGTGCCCCAGAACTGTATTTGATATAAAAGGATTGGGTATTGAAATCATAAAGTGGGAGGTGCCTGGGAGGCTCAGTCAGTTCAGCATCTGACACTTGATTTTGGCTCTGGTCATGATCTCAGGGTGGTGAGATCAAGCCCCGAGTTGGGCTCTACACTCGGGGCGGGGGGAAGGGGATAGTGTGCTTGGGATTCTCTCTCTCCCTCTGCCCTTCCCCCTCCAAATCACTTGTATGTTCTAAATAAATAAATAAATAAATAAATAAACAAACAAAAATCATAAAGTGGCACATCACCCACAAATATACAAGTTACACACCTATTTCCCTGTCCATTTTCAAGTCTCTTTAAGAAAGGTCTTAAGTTTTAATCTGTATTGAATTCACGCAGTCATCCGTCTATTCATTTTTTAAACAGTTACTGAGTGCTTACTCTGTGCCATGTGCTGTGCCAGGCACTAAGGATACAGAGATGAACAGAACACTGCCCAACAGATGGAGGTGTTGGGGAGCCTGGCTCCCTGGGGAAGCCACAACAGTGGAATCGGACGAAGTTGTGGAAATGAAATACAAAATAATGGGCCCTAGTGATGTGAAAGCAGAAAGTGTTAATTTGCTTGGAAACTAGTCATATAGAGAAAAACCCAATTAATTTACTAATTGTCTTTAAATTCTAGCAACCATTTTTAGCCATTAGTTAAAGGAAAAAATCACTTGTATTATAAGATGTGTTACTTAGCTGGGTCTGCTTTAACACGATGGAGGCTTTTCCCTCTCTCCGTGTCTTCCAGATCCCTGGAAATGTGGGTGATGACGGCAAAGCAAATCATCAGGGCAAGCCCAGCGGGTCCCAGAGGAGGGCTGCTTGGACTCAGTGATTTCTCCCCTCACCTGCACTCCCACTCACTCCCCAATCCTAGGGTGCCGGGAGCATTTCGGGGGGCACAAATTATGCTCACACCCAAACACATCTTATGATGATTAGACTTTTAAGAAGAAAAAGCAATCTCTTCATTTAATAATTATAAAGCTAAAATTCCAGGTCATTGCCATATATATATGTATATATATATACACACGTGTGTGTGTATGGAATATATATATATATATATATATATATATTCAATTTTCTTGAAGAAAAAATATAAAAACCTTGCTCTTTATCCTGGGGTGGGGTGTGGGAAATAGTGAGGTCTCCTCTCCCCCACCCCCTACTCAGGCACTGGCCCATTAACAAGTAGTAGGATCCCTTACACTAAAGCAATGAATGGAGAGCAAAGGTTGGAAAAGCCAGGGTGAGGCCTACTCTTGAGAAGCAGCAGTTCTGGGTTCAAATCCCCAGTCGGTCTAAACCTAGCCATGTGATTTTGAGGTGCCACTTAACTTTCCTGAACCCCACCTAACCTCCTTGAATCTCAGTTTCATCATCTGGAAAAGGGAAAAGAATTTTTACAGCCTCACATCAAGAACTAAATGAGATCATATAAACTGTAAAGTACTATCTGCTTGTTAGCAATTTGGGGAACAGGAAGACTTCCTAGCACCCCTACATCACACCATGTAGGCCACCCAAATGTGAGCCCTGCCCCATTCCTTGTGTTTAAAAATATTCCCATACGACTCCCCTCTCCCAAATACCTAGATAAGAGTGTTAAAGTAACTCAGCTTTCTAAATGAGACTGACCATTCCCTAATTGTGTATCCAGAAAGCCAGGTCATCCCGAGTGTTCTTTGCAAATTTGGGCCCACTGGGGACAGGGTCTGTTCTACTAGAAGGAAGCAATCCCAGGGGCCTCAGTCATTAAGTCCGAGTGATGTAGGGTCTGGTACCTACAATGTGGCCATAACCTTTGATGATGAGCTTCCTGCACTCAGAGGCTCAGATGTGGCCAGCATGCCCTGGCCTGTCCAACGGGTGAGGAAGCTGCCCTCTACCCAGCGTTCCCATGCTCCTAACTTTGCATCCAGTGCTTTATGCAAAGGGGCCCGCACCCTACAGCTCCCACCCAGATCCACGAGAGCTAAGCAGGCCTGTGCTCAGCACCAAGACTGAAAATGTTCCTCCAGGTGGCCCCATCTTTCAGTTTGGGGTGCTTTTAAGAATTTTCTTGAAGAACTATTCACACTATTCACACCCTGAATATAATTTATAGACTAAAATGATCACAGCTCTTTCTCCTACTCCTCCCCCCCACAAGAAAAACCCAACAGAACAAACTAGGGTGGGATCTCACATACGGTATACAGTTTACTTTAGAGCTAGTGGATTTAAAAAAAAAAAAAGTTGGGGAGGAGGGAGACAAGAACTGAGAAATGGCTCTTGTTTTCGTTAGATGCAAGGGTGGCTGTGGGAAATGTATTTCAGTACCATAAAAGTGCCTGGTGAGGTTGCAAATTCTAAATATGCACTATGTGTGACCCCCAACCCTATCCGTGTAAGCCCCCCTTCTCTGCTCCCCATCACTCCCCCTCTTCCTGGCCCTAGAAGTCAACCACAGTGGTGTAGACACGGGGGAAATAAAGTGGATTGTTGAGTGAGGGGGATCAGTCAGTGCACCAGGAGGCTGGATAATGCCACCCAGCCCCTCCTTTCCTCCCACTGTGACCCTTTTTCCTAACAGCAGACAGTCTGCCTGGCCCAGGGAAAACGCCCACTTTGAATTAAATTTCTCCCTGTAGACACTTCCTGGGAACCTGAATGTGATCTCCCCTGAGTTTACACACCCAGACCCCTCCTGGCCACCTCTCCCAGCCTTCGGTCACACATAACCCCTCCACAGAAGTGTGGCAGGTGTGGACATTTTTTATGCTTTGAATGATCTGGAAGAAAAATGAGCTTGTCTATTGGATAAGTGTCAACCTGCCCACGACACTAAATTTGGTTCTGCCGTCACTGGCGACATGAAGCAGCAGCCCAGTTTAGAGGCTAGCTTTCGGTTTAAAATACTTTCTCCAGGCTCAGGTTGCATATGACCCATTCAGGGAGGCTGGAGGGCACAGTTTCTCTGGTCATTAGCACTAAAGACAAGCGTGTTGGCCTGGAGTGGGGACTGCGAGGGGAGGCATTGGAGGCACGCAGGCAGCAAGGCACAGGAGCTGGGGAGAAGCATGATCTGGCTCCCTCCCTGGCCGTGAAGTCTCTGGGCTTGGGTCTGCTCCCCTGCAAAATGAGGATAGTGATCCCTGCCTCAAGGGGGAGGGAGGGTTAATGAAGTCATGCTTTTAGTAAAATAAATGCAACCAGCTACTACCATTATTACCAGCATCTTCATACAACAAAACTAGCTTAGACCAATAGGGAGTATATTAAGTTGGTCTGAAGTAGGGCAGCCAGGCTGTTGGCAGGCTAGTATTACACATGTGCCCTGACATACTACCCACCATCCACACGCAGGAGAAGCCCTCCACTCCCAGGGCAAACGCAGCTAGACGATAACCCAGCTCCAGCCCCATTCAAATTCCAAATGCAAGTGCCTCGATTAATGACACTTTGCTGAGCCTCCAGCCACCATGCAGCCATCAGAATATGGTACCACCAAAGTCAACCCCAGCTTTTAATTTAATCATTCTTGCCTTAATCGGTTCCCATCCCAGGCTAAACACTGAGTAGCCGGAAGTGGCTGCCCCTGGGCATAATTAGAATAGGAGATTCTGTACCAAGTCCCTGTCTGATTAGGAAGAAACTGAAAACCCCTGAGAAAACGGAAAGGCTCCCAGGAAATGCCATCTGAGGGTCACGACACAGGTCAGGGAGGCCCCCGCCCCTCTTCGGAGAAGTCAGCAGGGGCAGGGTATCACTCGAGGTTACGCTACAGGCATGACCACCCTCTGTCCTGTCCTGCACCCTGCAGACCTCCTCTGCAAAGAAGGGAACAGACAAAACCAGTACCAGCTGGACTGCAGCTACTTGTCCACCCATCCTGGGCGCAGGCCCTGCTGACGGCTGCTCACCCCTGGGAAGGAGCGTGCACTGTCGTGCCGGCAAGAGGGGAGCAGGGTGGCGGCAGCCGAATGATCTCAGGCATCGGGCTCCACTCGGCCCGTGGACACTTCAGATCCGGTGCCTGACTCTGGCTCCCTGTGGCACCTGCCTTCTGAGAAGCTTTAAGGAATTCTCATAGTTTAATTTCAGTTCTGCAACTACCCAGTGAGAAGGGAGCCCACATTATCATCCATTTGGGGGTGAGGAGGTTACACAATCCCCATTTTACGGATGGCAAAATGGAGGTATAGGAAATTTTCCACTTCGCCCCAAGTCTCTTAAGTTGGTAAACAGGAAAGGTTGCAATTAAATTCAGGGTTTGGCAAGCAACCCACGCAGCGGGTGATAACAGGCCCACAAAATGAGGCGACGGCTAGATTCTGGAATTCAGTCTCACCAGCAATAAATGATAAGGAGATCTTTTTTTTTTTTTTTAAGTTCTTTTTCACTTGGCCCAGATTGTCAACTTATAACATGAATCCTGCCAGTTAAACAAAAAATTTTCCCATGCATTTCCCATCAGACAGCAAGCATTGGTTCATAATTATTTATAGCACTTTAATGACACTGAAAGGGATTTATTTCAATTTATTCGGCCTTTATTAACACTCTGCAGGGAACAGAGAGTGCAGCCATCACTCCCTGCAGGGTTAAAAAGGGAGGGACTTCAGATACATGAGGTAGAACTGAACCCAGTAGAAGTGCCCAGCAGGCCCGTCCCACAGGAATAACCCTGGGGAAAGGTTAAATAGGGTTAAAGCAGGTTCAGGTGAGTTTGTGACTGAACACTCCATTATTCAAGCGGATTTAGGGATGTTCTGCGAAATCCTTCCTTTCTAAGCTGGGCTCATGGTGAGGCACAGGCAGAAGCTGAGGCTGGTGTGGAATTCCCTGTTCTTAGGGAAAAGACAAGACAGAAGGTGGATGGCAGAGGGCTGGGGACTCTTCCAAACAGCTATTCCTGGTGATTCTTGGCAGTGGGAGCTTTGAAAGGGACAGGTTCACATGAATTTACACTGCAATTATTACCAAACCCCAACACAAGAGATTATATACAAATATTTTACTCCTACATACAACCTGTGCTGGGCTTATTAACATACCTTGATTTAAATTCTGATGCATTACCAATACTAAAGTTGAAAGCTGTCAGGTGTTCAGCAAACGTAATATAAAAAGTCTGGACCTACATCAAATAAGGGCGTGAATATTCACATTTAAACATACAATTATAATTATGGAGTGCCTGGGTGGCTCAGTCGGTTGGGCGTCCAACTCTTGGTTTCAGCTCGGGTCATGGTCTCAGGGTCCTGGGATCGAGCCCCATGTTGGGCTCTGCACTCAGCGGGGGAGTCTGCTTGAGATTCTCTCTCTCCCTCTGCTCCCCCTTCCCACACGTGCACTCATGCTCTCTCTCCAATAAAATAAATAAATCTTTAAAATATATATATATAATTATAATATTTATATGTATATATATTTTAAACCAAAGAGATTCTTTAAATTGTAACTTTCCCTTGGGCATTAAAGCATTTGGGTTTTAGATTATTAATTATCCAATAAGCCTCTTTTTAGAAGGGTAGGCTGTGGGAGGGGGCTTGAGTTAAGACAACAGTTTGGTGCCAATGTCCAACTAAGAACAACCGGAAATAAGCACTGAAATGACCTACAAATCAATGGCCGAACTGGATTTGGTCCAGGACAATTCCGTTGACACATAAGTTAGAACACTGGTTCTCATTCAAGTCCTTTACCCTGGAGGAGGGACACAGTCCACAGTTCTATGAATTGGTCTTTCCCAGCACTTCCTTCTTGGCATTATGTGTCGGCTGGAGATCACATGACAGCAATTATGCACCCAGGGGTCTCCTAATACCCTTGGTATCCTGGAGAGGAGGCCACGAAGATGAAAGTGCATCCCTGGGCTTTTTAAGCTCAACTGCAGGCTAAGTCTGAAGACAACATCACCCAGCGTTCCTGGGAAAACAGAAAACTGGGCCACAGGTGGGTAGGCAAACTAGCAGCGGGGACCAGAGATAATTACGACCCTCTTCTCTCAGATGTCATACTGAGCAGGAGAGGGGTCAAGACCAAAGGAAGGGCCATGAATGGAACATCATTTCCAGTGGCTCCAGATTTCATTCTACCTTGCTGATTCAAAATGGTTTTTAATAGTTGGACCTTTATCTAAAATTCCTTCACTAAGGAGAGTTAATATCGTAGATGGGATTTACATTTATTTTAGGTCTTATGGGGAGAATTCTGCAACACCCCCTTAACCTGGAATTTTATGTGAATGAATTCAAAGTGCTGAGCTAGTCGTGGAAGGCAGGCAAGAGATGGGGCGGGCACGGAGACTGCCCGCCACTCACTTAATACCAGGGTTTCCGCCGTGTGCCCTGTCCTAGCTGAGACCGTGTAAGAAGCAGAAAGCAAGGACTGTAAATATTCAAGGCTGGGTCCATAGGGCCTGATGTCCACAGCCAAGGCCACCTCCTACCACAGCCAACCTTCTAGGACCGTCACACTTGTTACAATAATCACACAATTTAATTAAGACTCAAGCCGATGAGATTCAAGTGCAAAATGAAAGACAAACTCTTAAAATCATTAATTGGTTTTAGGAAAATCCAGTTGAACTCTTTGAAAGACTTTATAAAAATGAGTAAACTTTTTACTATGGAATAAGATATTAAAGACCGTGAATGAAACAGTAAAACTCTAGAGAGATTCTGCATTCAGATTACTCTGTAGTGTAAGCCTTTTTCCAAGGAGCTAAAATCTGAAGTCCTAAACAATGTATTGTGAGTGTGGCTCAGGTATAAAAGACAAGAAATTCCAACCAGCTGATCCAAACACCAAGAGTATCATTCCATAATGATTTTTCTGATTTAATAACTTTTTAAAAAACTAACGTACTATGACCCTCAGTCTTTATTGCATAGATAAGAAGGCTTCTTAAACCAAATTTAGTAATTCAGATATGAGCATGCTCAGGGGATGCTTGGAGTTCCCTGGATTCAGAACATGTTGAGTTAGCTTTATTTAACATTTTCTGCTTGACTCTTCTCTTGACCATGAAGCCCGCTTGCCAGTTTACCAACTTCAACACCCTGCTTAATTATTTTACTTGTATATCCTCTCCTCCACTGCCTTCCATTACTTTCCCAGTCCCATCTGCAGTCACTTTTTATTCAGTGACTAAGCTAGTAACATCTCTGAACCCGACACATTAGCTAAGCCGGGTCACCATTCCCAGGATGGTGGGAGGGCGTGGTTCGGCTCGGGCTGGTGTGCAGAGTACACAGTCTATTCCTGGCATGAAGCGGATTTCAGGAAGGAAGAGGACAGAAGCAGGGACAGCAGATGATAAGTCGCTCTGCTTGCCTGTGGCTAGAATTCTGTCTGTACATTTAAACATGGGTGTGTGGGATTTTGGGGGGACCCGTTTCCACCCAAACAGCGGTGCCTAGCTCCAGGGAAGTTGGGCCACTGCCCACTTCTATCTTGATCCTTAGTCAGTGTAACAATTTATCTGTTACAAGTGTATCCATCACCAGGGTCAGGAAATGCCTTTGCACATTCATCTAATCACAAGTGTTGACCCAGAGGCTGCTGCCCTTGAAACCATTCACTTAGCAATTTACTATGTGCCAGGCCCTGGGCTAAGCACTGCATCCCCTCTTTGCCCCCCTTGTAAAACCCTACAGCAACCAGTGAGATAGCTACTTCCATACATCAAGGTGCAGACAACAGCTCCCCAAGAGGCTAAACAACACAGCTTGGGTCCCACAATGAGTGGAGGAGCTGGGATTTGCACCCAGGGGGTCTGATCAGAATCCACACCCTTAACCACTGGCCAAACCTAATACCTCTACCTGTTAGACACTGCCCTGCACTGAGGGCCTGTCGAGGAAGAAACAGTGTCTGCTTTCAAGGTACTCACAAACCTTCCTTGAATAGCTGAGGCCAAAATACATTTTTGGGCGGCGGGGGGGGGAGTTCATTCTATAGCGCCCCTGATTACAGCAAGTACAGAGCCCACTGAAATGTCAACGCAGCAAAAACAAATTCAGATAATCAACCTGGAAGTCATTCAAGTTTGTATTTTCGGGAAGCTGGTTTTAGCTGCACATCTGCAGAATGTCTCCTAATCAGAGAACCCAGAAAGTTCAGAAACTATCCCAAGATGGCCTCACACTGCTTGCCCACACTCAGGCGGAGGCCATCTGTACAGGAAAGGAACCTGGCCGAGGTGGCAGGAACATGGCGCCTGGAGACAGTAAATGCATGCTTGGACAGCAACCCCCTTGGCGAGGTAATACGAGTGAGACTGGCGTGTATGGTGTATGTCTGATCGCCCACACAGGGCTTGCGTGGGAGGCTGCAGAATTACAGTGGCCTCCAATCTTCCCCCCAGGTAGAGTGGCAGTGAGTCCTGGGGATGAAGGATTCCAGGCAGTCCCTCTGTGCCACAGCATAAAGGAATATTTACTGCAGAGACTGGGCCCCAGGAAGAGAGAAAAGCCTCCAGGCCCACCTTTGCCAAGGGAGCCCTGAGATTCTTGCATGAGGCCTTCCCATGTCCACCCAACTTAGCTCAGCCACAGGCTCAGAGCTGGTCTCATTGGCTGGTGCCAAAGCTTTGACTGCTCTGAGGGCACCTAAGATGAGGATCTGCTGTCCCTAAAACATCACTGATTTGACTCTGACCATAGCTGAGTCTGTCTTGATTTCTAGCCTTCTCTGAGCCAGTCAGAACCAGCTTCTCCTTTGTATCACAGAGCAGTCTTGAAAACCTGGGTCTGGGGGAGGAGGTTTAAGGTCCCTGGGATATTTTCTCTTTGTCTTATAAACAGAGGCACAGAGGTTGAGTGAAATCCCTTGCTCCATGTGTCAAGGCTAGCTCAGAAATTATGAGCTTTTAGGTTGTGCTCCAATTACAGACTCTTTCAAAAGTTCATTTTGTGAGTCAGTGGCTTTGGAATTTGAATCTTCCACTGGGTCAATGTTACAGATCATTCTTGGGTTCCCAGACTAGCCCACAAAGGCCTATTAAAGCCACATGTAGCTGAGAAGAGGACAGGGCTAGGGCTGGACTTCCAGCTCTACCACTTGCTGGCTGTGTGACCTGTGGTGAGTTACTAAACCTCTCTGTACTTCCGTTTCTTCATACATAACAGAGGTAATAACAGCACCTGCCACGAAAGGGGGCTGTTGGAAGGATGAAATGAGATCGTCTCTGGGGAAGACTTAGAACAGTGCCTTCTAAAAGACACTCCCTGAACATAAGTGCCATTATGATAAGAGTGCCAGAATAACAGTGTTTCTATAGCAGGGCTTCTGACCCTGGCATGAGTGACATTTGAGGCTGGATATTCTTTGATGTGGGGGACTGTCCTGTCCATTGCGGGAGGTTTGGCAGCGTCCCTGGCTTCTACTCACTAGATGCCTAACACAACTTCCCCAGTTGTGAAAATTAAAAATGTCTCTAGACATCTCAATGGCCCTGGAGACTGAACACCACTGTTTTACAGGAAAACAGCCAAGAGTCCCAGCTGGAATATTGGGGTCCTCTCCCAGAAGCAGCCCAGCTGGTGAGGCAGCAGTCTTCTCTTCCCCTCACCTGCACAGGTGTGCCCCTCCATGCCAGGGCTCCTGCAAATTACCAGTGGAAGTAATGAGGGTGGCAAGTGAGGAGCCATGAATCAGGTGGATGTTTCTGGGGATATGGAGGGGTTGGAGGGCAGTTTTTGAAGTGGGATAATGGAAAAGGCAGGGTGGGAAGAAGGGGAAGAGGCAGAGACAAATGGGGTTTCCCACCCCCATCCTTCTGACCTCTGGCACCAGGAGAGCCTACAGCCCCAGAGATGGAAAGGCAGGGTCTCCTTTCCCCCTGGGGTATTGTGTGCTTTCTTCCCATCCTCCCCGCTGCACTCTTCTGGCCAACCAGGGTGAGGTGAGCAGCGGGCACCGGGCTCTGGGGCCAGGGAGTACTGTACTGGGAAGGGAGAAGGCTCAGAAGCAGAGGAGGGAGGGTGTGGAGGTGCACCAAGGGGCATAGGCCACTTTCTGAGTGCCATCTGGACACTGAGTAGGGGACAAACTGGACTGGATTGTCCCCAAACCTTCCTGATGCCATGACCTTGAATATAGCCCCCCTCCCATTCTATTTTCTCTCTACCACTTTTTGACCTGCATTTTCCCACTTTACCCATTTATTTGTTAAATGGGTATGGGCCAAATACCTATTCTATGTCTAGCACAGTATTAAGCCCCTGGTGGTGTTTTTATTTGTTTTTGAGTAATTCTTTTTCAAGGTGGAAGTAAGGACAATACTATCTAGTTGGAAAACTATCATGTGTTTAACTAGAAAACTAATATATGTTCATACACACAGCTGTGGAGCCATTCAAACCATATTCATATACATAAATGCTGAGGGAAAGCCTAATAAAACACAATTTTAAAAGATTTTCAACAAATGGGCTTCATGAACCGATGTTAAAAGGGCAGAAAGAAAATTCAGCCCAAACAAAGGTCACCACAATCCTATCACGTCTCCAGGCTGGCACTGCCCTCCAAGGGCATGTGGGTCAAAGCGCCTATTCAATAGAAGGGGCTCTTTCCCCAACTGGAATAAATCTGACCCTTTCTCATTCAAATGGATTCTAAGTTTTCTTCTTGCAATTTGTGGGAATAATCCATTTCTTTTGTTCCTGTCAGGTATGCTGAGCCTGATACCTGAGAGCAGTTCAAAACCACACCCTTCCACGGGGGCGGGGGGGAGGCAGGTACAGAGGAGTCTGTGTGGGGCAGGTACATACAGTCATGGACTGTCACTTGTCCAAAACACAGCAAAGCCAACGAAACTCTCCCACAGACTACCCAAAGGCAACCCCAAGAGCCAAGCCAGGTTATTGCAGTAAACAGAAGCTGTTTCAGAAGCAACTCTTGGGCAAGGAATTGATTAGCTTCAGGAGTCACTGGGGACCAGCCACTGGGATGGGGTGGGGTGGTAATTCATTTATTCTTTAGAGGAAGGGTTTAGAGACGGAAGAATGGATAAGCAATCCTTATCTAGCAAACCTAAGCAGCGTCGTAAAATGCAAAATAATACCTTCATTAATTTTGGTAGGAAAGACATATCTCTTTCTGCTGAAGGACAGGTCAATTGTTGGGGCAGGGATCAAAAAGCCATCTTGCCGAGGCTGAGCACACAAGCGAGGTGGCCTGGAGAGCCAGGCCCGGCAGTCTCTGTCCCAGGTTCCATCATCTATCCCAACTCAGCCCAGCTGGAGACCAGGCCTAGAAGTTCCTGGGAGCCAGAGGCCAAGTGGGGTCTCCCGGGACGTAAATGAGCTCACTCCTGATGGAGATCGGGGACAGGAATCGATGGCTCTCGATCCGTGCCCGTACATTTCCCGTCGGAGCATGGGCGCAAATGCATCCCTCGCGATCCCGGGAGCGGGAGGGGAAAGCCGTTTAGTTCAAGCGCGCGGAGAGCCAGGCATGGTGTTTCCAGATCCGCGTACGAAGATCCATTCCCTGGCGCCCCAGAATCCTTCATTAACAGCCCCCAGGCCTGGCCGACCAAAAGCCCCACCAAAGCGCCAACACATTTCAAAATGGAGCAAAATCGCGGACGTCTGGACTGCGCTTTGTTCCCGGCATTGAGCTAAATGTGCTCGCTCCCGCCACGCTCCCTTTCCCCCCAACGACAGGAGATGACCTGTCCGCCCGCGGTTCAACCTGGGCAGCCGTGGTCGCGGGCTACCGGTTCTCAGGGCCGCTCCGAGACTCTCGCTCTGTCTGGAGCCTGAATCCGCTCCCAGCTCTAGCGTGGAAGCGGGGGAGGGGGGCGAGCGAGGATGCTCGAAACGATTCTTGAGCCTCTCCTGTACCCCACCCTCGGCGGACTCCGACGCCACAGCCGGGAAGGTTCGGCCTGGCCTCTGGCGGGCTCTCGACCCCCAGCCGGACCATTCCCTGGACATTCGGATCAATCTGTGCGGCTCGCGTGGATGATTCCGCTCCAGAGATGCACATCTCTCTCGGAACTGCGCCCCCGCATCAGTTTGCAGCGATAAAATTAACCAGAAAACCCCGCGGACACGGCTCATCGCAGGAGGACGAGGCTCGGACTCCTTTGCCAGAGGTCCGAAAGCGCCTTCCCCGCTCCCCGACCCGTTGCAAGGGCGTCGGTGTACTCCGGCTTTTAAGTTAAAATCTTGTACGTTTCCAAAATAATATTCGGCCACAATAATAAAAATACATGAGGGACGCTGATCTGGGTGGCTGAGGGCGCCGGAGACCAATAAGAATGAGTCACCGGTTCAGGGTTTGGGGCGGGGGGTCTTCCTCCAGTGGCCTCCGAAAGACTGAGGGACTGCGGCCTCGCCTGCCCCTAGGGTTCTCAATCTTGGCTGGGAAGGGGCGGGGCAACGCCCTGAGGTCCGTTCCTGGGACGCGTGTGGTTTCCATAGCAACGTCCCCTCCGCGCCCCCCCCCGCAGTCATCTCAGGAAAAATGGGTGTGGCCCGAAGCACAGGAGGAACCCTCTTGCCCCCTCCTTACATTCTCCCGCCTGGCGAAGCAACAGGGCATGAAGCAGAGAGGGGCTCCGCCTGCGCGCTGTCCCCGCCACCTGCCGGGGGTCGCCGATGCCCCTTGGTGGGCAGCTCGTGGGGGTGGCCACCAAGCCTCTCGGGGTGTAGGCAGGAGCTTCCTCCCTCTGCGGCCACCCGCACAGCGCGCAGAGACTTCGAATCCCAGCCCTTCGGCCCCGCGGACGCTTCCTGGCGCGCCGCCCAGCTCCCGGAGGGGGACAAGCGGGGTCACGCCTGTTCCATCCGTGCCCCCGGGCCTGTGACTGGGGTTCCTTGACCCCAGCCAGCCAGAGATCTAACAAAGGGCTCGAAAAAGAGGGGCGGAAAATAGGGAAAGGGGCGGGGGCCTTGGTTAAACACCCTCATAGATAAGAGCCAAAAAACCAGGGCTGGCAACGCAGATCACGTAAGCCTTACAAACAAAGCATCTAGCCCCCGAGAAAGATTCCGGGTGTACGCCCCCAAGGCTCAAGCCCACAGCAGCAAAACACCAAGATTTCAGCGTTGATTACCCCCCCTCCACTTAATTACAGTCCCCTCCCTGTCCTCCAAAGCCCAGCCACCCGGCTTGGCACGGTACAGTAAAGACGTGACACGCCGCAAAAAGATGGCACCTCGCGTTTGGAGGGGGGAAAAAAAAAAGCAGGCGGTGGGAATGGGAGGAGGCACAGCCTACTCTCCCCCTCCTTGCCCACCCGGGTCCACACCCACTGCCGCAGTGAGGGGCGAGCCCTGCGCGCCAGCCCCGCGCCTCCGGCAGGGAGCGCACACGCCGGACGCCAGGCGCAGAGCGCAGAGAAAGGGGCCCGCCCCGAAATGCACCTGCAGCCCCCGCGCGTGTCTGTGCGGGGCTGCGGCTGCGAGCGCCAGAGTGCCGGGATCCGCCGCTGCCGAGTCCTCCTTCCACATTGCAAAGCCAGGTGACTCCAGCCTTTCGCCTTTCCGGGCCTCCACATCGGGATCCGCGCACTACCTTCTCTCGGGCACGGCGCTGCTCGCGTCTCGGTGCCAGGCGCGCGCAGGGGGAAGGGCAACTAAAGTGACAGCGCCTGGACCCCTCCCCATCTCCTCGATTCCACTCCCAGCCCCCAAATGTCCCCTGCGGGTTTCTGAAGGAGGAAAACGGGGAGGGGGTGGGCCACCGCCTTAAATCAGGGGCAGTGAAAGCCCCACTGGAATTGCTGCCGGGGAGGTGTAGGGAGGGGCAGGCAGGGATTCATCTTTTCTAGAACCGGATCCATACCTTCCTGAAGAGCTTATGGAAAACCAAAGCTGAGAAATCGGATTACAGGTTCGGTTTCTGGGGTCGTCATTGGACACCCCCCAACACACACATATAGACACAGTCCACTGCGGCAAAAGGTGACGATCAAGAGTGCACAGCAGCCCCCTCCCCCAGGTCACCGCCATCAGCGCCCCACCCTTCGGGCACAACCTCTGCCCGGGTCCGCGCGAAGCGGGTCTTAAGGACACCCCCCAGCACACACACACACACACACACACACATACACACACGCGTGCGTGCATCCCTTCCATGGGTTCCTTTCCAAGCCGCCCTAGTCCCAGACCCGCAACGCACAGGGCGCAGGGAGGGGCACCAGCCATTGCCCCCGACCTATGCTTACCTCAGGAAACCCATCTCTGCAGCGGGGGACGAGGGGCGGCAGCCTGGGGGTGCAAGGGGGCGGACGGGGAGGCACATTTAGGAGCCTCGCGCTTACCTGATAGTCGACAGAGGGCGAGGACAGTAGAGGAAAGAGAGGAGAAAGTGGCTGTGGTGGCGGCGGCAGAAGGTGGGCGGCGGCGGCGGCGGCGGCGGCGGCGCTGCGGCTGGTGCAGGAGCTGGTGGGTGGCGGAGATTGCGAGCGCGCGCACCAGCGAGAGGGCGCGCTCCCGAGGCCGGCGGGCGGCGCAGGCGCGAGCAGCGGGAGCGCGAGCCTCCTCAAGGGAGGGGTGGGCAGCGAGGCCTTCGCGGACGTTTTCTCCTCCGGCCACCAGTGGGCGCGGGCGAGCACCCCACCTCTGGGCTGTCCCCCGCCTCCTGGCTCCCTTCTTTTGACGCTTCCCTTCTCCTGCTTCCCCTCCCCCTACACCTCGAGCCGCGGCGCCGGCCGCTACGCGCATGCGCGTTCCGTGGCGCACGTGCATTTCGGGTCTGCTCTGGCGGCTGGTGCCTTTGTCTTGTCTGAGGGCTCTCCGCCCTTGGGAGAGAGGCTAGGTTGCTCCCCGGGTCTGGGAAGAGGCTCATGCTATGTCCCCCAGATCCGCTGCCCATTTTCCTTCCTGTCCTGCGGTGGCGTCCTATCTCGGAATGGTACTGGGCGGGTTTCCACATAGCTCCGCAGTCCGTCCACCCTGGACCTCAGGGGCTCCCCTGGGCTTGCCCTGCTTAAGCTGGCAGAGCATCCTGAGCCCTTGAGTTTCCCGAAATGGTCTCCCTTGTTGAAGATTAGTTTCCCTGGTTCTGCTTCCTTTCCACCAGCTTTCTTTCCACCCTTTTTGTTATTGACCTAGGTGGACTCTTAGTAAATCCATTTTAAACAGGCTCAGTCGTAACACAGTAGTACAGGTTTTTGTTTTTAATAAGTAGCATTCAAATTTATTATTTATCTAACCGTGACCCTAGAATAAAATTTTAAATTAGACTAAGTTTCCAAGAGGGCTTGCAAAGTATTTTCATATAAACAGTTATTTTTACCTTGCTTTTTGAAACATTGTTATTCTGTAAGTGGAGCTTGGGATCCGAATTTCCAAGTGGCTGTTGGAGAGTCTCACCTGGATAGCACGCCTCACTGAAACTGACCAGCGGCTTTCATTCCCCCAGTCACCCAGCCTCCGGACTTCAGCATTACTTGGTCTATCCAACATTTAATTTAAGCCTTGGCAGTGGAAGGTTTTATATGCATGGGGCTTGGGGGGCAACCATCTGTCCTAGGGCGATGGGAACTTGTCCTGAAGGTTTAACGTGCACAGCACTTATATTCTCTTTTAAAAACTCAATACTGTATGTTACATGTTAACAAAAAGCAGGCTTTTAAAAATGCTTTATTCACACAGGATTAATATGTTGTTATTGGGAGTACAGGATGGGCGATGAAGATGCGGGGCTAATTTCTTAAACCGCTGTTTCTGAGTCTCTGGAATTGACCTTTCTACTGTTGCTGCGATTCCCATCGTCCTAAAGACTTCAACCTTGATTCTGGAAATGTAGTTACTTTACTGGTCTCCCTGCTCTCTTTTTCTCCCTATGTCAGCCCACCCTGCACCCTGTAGTCAGACCAGTCTAAAGAGGCAATCGTTTGAATCATGGTGCTCTCTTGCTCAAAAATATCTAAAGGTTTCTGACTGTCCCTTAAATGAAGTTAAACTCCTTAGCTTCGAACTCCTCAGCATTCAAGGAGCCTCTGTCCTCTCCAGTTTTCTCTTCTCTACTCTATGGACAGCTGATCTTGCTTGGCTGGCATTTCCCCACCTCTACTCTGGGGTTTTCCTTTGCCTACAAAGTCCTTGCTCTTTCTTCCCCTACCAAGGTCCTACCTAACCTTCAAACCCTACTTCAAATTTACCAAAGCCTCCCCTAGTCACCCCAACTGAAAGGGATATTTCCAACCTATAGAAGGAGCTTAGAAAAGTTACTTATCTTCTCTGAGAAAGTGGAGAGGGGCGTGGAATTAATGTCTATCTTGTAGCATTGAAGTTTTGTTACTGTCCGCAATTGTTTCCTTTCCCTTTTTCCTGTATGGGGATTATATGTTCTAGTCTATTACTGTGTGATCTGCAGTGCCTTCACTATTTCCCCACTGATGTTTGACTTTGGCCATGTGATGGTCTTTGGCTACTAGAATTAATGGACATTTTGTAGATTTGTCTGAGCAGAAGCTTTAAGAGGCGTTGCAGCTTTCTACTAATGGCATGTCCTACAGGGCTGCACCTTCAGCCTAGGTCGCAGAATGAAAAAAAGCACAAGGAAGTACATATAATATGAGTAAAAAATAGACCTTTATTGTGTGAGTCGCTGGGATTTTGAGAGTTGTCACCACAGCAAAGCTGACGATGCAGGTATTAAATGAGAATATATATATTATATATACAAGAATATTTCTTTATATTATATATGTATATATATTTCTTACATGGTGTGTTTTTGTATGTGTGTGCATGTGTGTAAAGTTTCTTATGCAGTGCCTGACAAATAGTGTGCATTCATTAAATGATAAATAGTAGTTAATTATTTTATCATCATGTTTGTTATCAATGCTTTTGCTACATGTGATTTTATTTCTATATGTAGAATAAAGTATAGCAGTCAAATGAACAGTCATCCTCATTCAAATTCTTGTTTCCTTGAAGATAAAGATAATTGTGAACTGACAAGGACCTGATGACAATGTGGTGCCCTGATACTGAATGATCACATTTGCTTACATTAAATTGAAGTAATGAGTGCTCAAAACAATTGTAAGCAGATCTGTCATTTAACTGTATATGACCTGGAGTTGGGCATTCATTCCAGATAATTTAATCACCATGGGTAGCTAATGGCTCACTAATCGAGGCCAAGAAAATTCATCCCCTCCCTTTCTCCCTGCCCTTCCCTCTTGCTGAAAAAGAAATCTCATGGCCACATTCAGCACACCATGCCCACCCTGCAGAACCATAGAGGGTGGAATGGCATGAAAGAGAACAGGATTAGGTTTCAGAAGAGTTGGGTCCTAATCTTAACCATCTTGTGAGTCTTTAGACAAATTCATTAACTTCTTTGGACTTCAATTTCTTTATGCACTAGTGTCCCAGGTGGGATTGGAACTAAGCTCCAGATATGCATAGAATTTGGGCACTCTCCTACCAAATCTATTCATATACTATTTTGGTCAAGGTAAGCTAAATTGTTGGGGCACCTGGGTGGCTCAGTCGGTTAAGCGTCTGCCTTCAGCTCAGGTCATGATCTCGGAGTCCTGGGATCAAGCCCCACATCAGGCGGGAGTCTGCTTCTCCCTCTCCCTCTGCTCGTGTTCTCTCTCTCTCTCAAATAAATAAACAAAATCTATTTTTTTAAAAAAAGGTAAGCTAAACTGTTGTAATAAACAGACCCCAAATGTAATGGCTCAAACACACTCCCTTCACAGCCTAGGGGGCTGTGTTCCAGGTAGGTAGGTGGCTTCCTCCACTTGAGGTTCAGGAACTCAGGCTCCTTTCATCTTGTGGTTCTGCCACTCCATAGAGACTTCTTGTTTGTGTGGTTGAGTCTGGATCATCACATACTGGGTCCATCTGGCAGAAGGAGAAGGAGCAAATGGAGGAAGCACGCTGGCTGTCTTAGAGGCTGGACATGGCATCTAACCATGTTCCACTGTTAGAATTTAACCACATGGCCACCCCAGCTGCAAGGGACACCAACAAATGTGGAAGAATTGTGTACCCAAGAAGAAGAGAAAGGACTTGGGTAGAAGGTAACAGTCTCCACCATATACATCTTGATTTGCATAGAGGGTGAAAAAGACCCTTGGGAAAAGAACCTAAACTTTTCTGTCATAAGATTCTCACATATGTGACTATGGCAGCAGACCTTGAGGTGGGTACTGGGTTGACTAGAGAAAGAGGATAGCCCAATTTCAAATTAAGTTTCTGAGAGAGGAGGCATCCCATTGTATACCTTTTTATCAGAGCGTTTTTAATCTTTTTAATTCCAGATCTCCCCAGGAGGCCAGGCAGGCCGCCATTGGGCTGGATCATAATTCATTTTCTTCTTCTGCTCAATCCTGCTTCCCTTTCCTACTTCTTCAGGTGTTGACTACATGTCCTTAAACACATTTGTATCCTAAGCTCTGGTTCTTGGACAACTCAACCTAGGACAACTGGTGTCAGGAGTGGTCTAAGAAAGCAGATGATAAGATGCAGTTCGGGAGCTGGAAGGTTTGCCACCCTGCCATTGGGGAGGATCCATCACTGGTGGAAGGTGGAGCACAGATGGCTCCTGGCATGAGGTGGGTCCAATTGTTAAGGCTGTGAACCAGGATGGGATGCTGATGGAGGGGAATGCACTAGCTGGTGTGAGATAGCAGGTGTTTGAGGAATATGAGTTGGGGGGGGTGGAAATAGTAACTAAGGATAACATAATTGAATGACTGTTGCTAAAATCAATTGACGAACCATGCTCCAAAGAAGCTTAAACGGCCAACCAAGGCCTGCTATGACTGGGTCAAAATCCTTGTTGAGGGGCGCCTGGGTGGCGCAGTCGTTAAGCGTCTGCCTTCGGCTCAGGGCGTGATCCCAGCGTTCTGGGATCAAGCCCCACATCAGGCTCCTCCGCTAGGAGCCTGGCTTCTTCCTCTCCCACTCCCCCTGCTTGTGTTCTCTCTCTCGCTGGCTGTCTCTGTCAAATAAATAAATAAAATCTTTAAAAAAAAAATCCTTGTTGGAAAGGATGAGCCCTGACATATAAAATGGACATTTAGTGATGCCCTTGCAAATCCCAGATTCCCAGATTCCTTTGAACTCTCTGAGCCTGCAGAGGCACCCCCTCCCCCTTGCTTGAAGGAAATGCAAAGTCATCTTCCCTCAAGTCAACATGGACTCCCTTCCTGATCTGTGCCCCTGCCATCAACTCCTCTCTAGGCCAGTAAACCTAACCAGGATTAAGTGGATCAGTGACTTAACTCAACCAGGGAAATGACTTGAGAGAGAGAAGGGAGAAAAGGGACGGCCCCTCAAAGGAGTGCAGATCTAACCAGCATGTACCATTGAGAACCTGGAGGGGACATGTGGGACTGGATTCTAAGGGTGCTTGACTAAAGGGGACAGGAATTTGATATCCAAGTGAAGACTCCCAGAGACGGTCTGAACTCCTTCCTAGAGACATGAAAAAGACAGAGGCCACACTAAGTGGCATAGAAATGCCAGAATTACATGGTGGCCAGTGGAGGAAGGCATTCAAAGGTTAAGGACAGTGGGCCTGCTGGAATAGATGTTTGGTGTAAAGTCCAGAAACCCCACCATATGATAAAATTCCAAAGAGAAGCACAGAAGACAACTGTACCAAGGCCATAAGGAATGTGTTGATAAGAGGGACACCAGCATCAGTAGGTTGAGAGGAAACTCTCCTCTATAGGCCTGGTCTGCATAGGAGAGGCTCTTACAGAATTAGGCCGAATGAGAACAATGATGTTGATAGGACCCAAAACAATAGAGGCCAGATGTGGCCTTTAATCAGTTATGTACGTACAGGTTCATCTTACCTGGTTTGTTGCAACCCTGAGCTTAATTTCAGGGGGACCCTAAAGAAGTGGCTCCTGCCCTTGACCCATCCAGAGCAGAGTTTACAAACTAAGTCCACAAAGCACTAGGGACAGTCTGTACCGGCTTGTCACCATCGTTTATAGAAAACGTACAGATTGATTGTTTGTACCTGTTTTCTGTTATGTAATCTTAGTTTCCATTACGAGCCCAATCATGCAGGCTGGTTTGGGTTATGTGACTGGAAGCGTGTTAAAGACCCACCTTCTGATGAGACTGTAGCCTCCTTGAAATCAAGGCATCTTGTGTATGTCCTGGTGGGTTATGATCCTAAGATGAAGTATATCCTATGCGACTGATGAGAAGCTGAGCCTGGGTGCCTTAGACACCTCTGATGTTTACCTGTCATTTCTTCATCCTGTGACATTTCCTTTACTTTTACTAACACCTTATGTGAGTGTACTTTCTGGAGTCTCTTAAGTCCTTTCATTAAACCCAAGAGTCATAATTGATGCACTATCAGAAACTGGATAGATGGATGCATTTATTGTAATGACTGGTGAGGTTGGAGTGGCAGCCAATGGGACTGACTTTCCTAGAGTTGGGGAATCTGGTAGTGGAACAGGTTCCCTGGGGGCAAAAGAGATAGGCAGCCAGAAGGTAAAAGAAGATGAGCAGCTTGCACCATCAGAAGAAACCAAGGCCAGATGATTAGGAAGCTAAGGCAGACCGCCCAATAAGAAGTCATGCTCCCTTGCCCAGTTCTCAGATCCAGAACCAACTGATTGAAAAGAAGGCTGGCTCTCCATTCAGAAGGACCTTGTAACACTATGGCAAGTGTATACTGGGGAAACAAGAATGCCCACATGTTTTGTGACAGTGGGACTCGGGGTCTGAATTAACATTGATACCCAGAGACCTGAAGTATCATCAGGGTCCTCATGAGAATGTAGGCATGTGAAGACCAGGTGATGAATGGAGTCCTGGCCAGGATCTGCTGACAGTGAATCCATCAGGTCCGTAGACCCCCTAGTCATCATTCCCATGGTTCACATCTCCTTCTCTGACTCTGACACCCCTGCCTCCCTGTTTGTGATAACATTGGGCCCACCCAGATAATCCAGGACAATCTTCCCGTCTCAAGATCCTTAATTTAATCATCGAAGTCCATTTGCCATATGAAATAACACATTCACAGATTCCAGGACATGGACATCTTTGGTGGGGGCGTGATTCTGCTGACCACAGAAGGCATGGTGACCAGGGCACAGACCCCTCAGGGAAGATCGCCTGGGTCATGCCTTCAGACAAGTCCCAAGACCAGCAGAGCTGCTAGCTGGGGTGAGGGGAATCTACAATGGGTACTGGAGTAAGGGGGTGGTGAGCACCAGTTGTGTCTTCAGCACCTGTTACAGCTACGGGGGTCGAGAATCAATAGAACTAATTTTCCTAAATTTCTTCCAAGAAGAAAGGCCCACTGGAATATTGGAAAAACTGTTCCCTGAACTAGGGAAAAGGGATCTGAATAGTGCAAGGGGGGAACTGGGATGGACATGGAGATGATGTACCTCCTGGATCCGCTCTCAGGAAGCACTTGTTGCCCCAGCTACGGTTGCGAGCTGTCAGCGGACAGTTTTCAGCCGTCACACCTCCCAGGGATGGCCATGGCTGCAGAGAGGTGGCTCCTCCAAGGCCACGTCCTTCCTGGGGTACCCTACATTTAACAGCTAACCCAGGCAGAGGGATGAATGTTCAACATGCAGCAACTCTGATGGTCCATTTTGGCTCAGAGATTCCCAAGAGGTCAACTGAGGCTGTGGTGGGGCCTCTATGGCAGCTTGACTTCCCCCTTTGCACAATTCTGCTTCCTTCCTCTCCTTTCCACAGGTAGTGATCCCAAGAACGGTGCTATATAATATCTCACATGCTACACTCTGTCTCAGAATATGCTTCCCGGAGAACCCAGCCCGCCTCTGCATGAATGCGTTAAATGACAAAGTAGCACTGGGTTTAATGACTTTCCTGATTTCAAATAGAGGTAAATATAAATGATACTTTGAGATATCTGTCACACATGAACTATGATATGAAAATATCTATTAATGACAACGTCACAGGTGCTGTTAATACTACATTCAGTACTGAAATGTTAAATTCCAGGAAAAGTTGTAAAAGTAAAGATGAATTTTTTCCCTTTTAAGTTCATAGACCCTCAGTTTAAGAAACCCTATCTTCTTTTTCTATGTAGTGGGGGGTTTAATAGGTCCATTTAATTGAGTTAAATAAAGTCTACAATGAGATGAAATGAGCATTTCCTTTATAACTCGATCAGTTAGTCTTCAATTCAGCTCTGAGTGAAAAATGCAACACGGCAGTGGTTTAAACAGAGAAAATTGTATTTCTCTCTTACATAGGAGCCCAGAAAGAGGAGTCAAAGGCTGATGTAGAAACTCCAAAACCTTTTTGTGGCCCATGTCCATCTGTGTGGTTTCTCTACCATCCTTAGCATGTTGCTGTCAGGGAGCAAGAATTCCTGTTCCCTCAAAGGTCCTTCTAGCTGGACTAAGACTCAAATTGACATGAGACAGATCAACAGTAGAAAATCAAATTTACATATATATGGGGAATCTATATAGACATGGAAATTCCAGAGCTGGTCAGACAGAATGAGGTCTATGTCATTCTGAACTAAGGAGAAGTGAATAGGTGTCTGGGACTTCAGAGAAACAGAATGCACTTCACAGGGTGATAAGAAGAGCAGGTGTTTGGTAATTAGATGTTTGCCCTGCCATACAGATGGGTCCCTCAGATAAAGTGTATCCCTATTAATAACCCTTGTTCTGGGAAAGACCCCCAATTTAGATTCTTCTATGTAGTTAAGGGAAGCCAAAAAGTTTCTCTTGAGCCAGTAGGGTCTCAAGCCTCCAACCAAAATAATCCACATGCCAAAGTGTCACATTTGGGGGGTGGGGGCACTGTCCTGAACCCCTTCACTCCCTGAGAGTCAAAAGTGGCTGCTTGAACTCCAGCCATCACATTAACAGAAAGGAGGAAGAGATAAAGAAGGGAGCATCTCTGCCCTTTAAGGATATTTCCTAGAAGTCACATATGACATTCTTTTTTTTTTTTTAAAGATTTTGTTTATTTGAGAGAGAGAGAGCACAAGAGGGGGGAGGGTCAGAGGGAGAAGCAGACTCCCTGCTGAGCAGGGAGCCCGGTGCGGGACTCAGTCCCGGGACTCCAGGATCATGACCTGAGCCAAAGGCAGTCACCCAACCAACTGAGCCATCCAGGCACCCCCATATATGACATTCTTGTTAACATCCTGTTGGCCCAGGATTTACACATGGCCTCACATAGCTGCCAGGGAGGCTGGGAAAGGTAGTCTTTTTGGAAAGGGCTTTGTGACCAGATAAATACCAGCTCCAGGGGAAGGAGGGGATGTTAAGTAATAGCCACAGCTATGCTCCGAAGCCATCTCACTTGGTAATTCCTCTGAAAGAGCCACCCATTCTCTCCCTTTGAAATAGATTCCTGAAAATGTTTTTCATAACAAGACATTTGCTCTTGAGACATATGATAGCCTTCAGGACCAACAGTCCTTTATTTTCAACATAAAGTCCAAGGTCCAGATTCATGGCATACCTAGTTAGCCTAAAATGTATTTGTCCTGCCTAATTATTTGCTTGGCAAGGTGTTTTGAAGAGACAGTCCTCTCTCAAAGACAACATAGTAAAATGTCAATAAAATAAACCTAGGGGCACTTGAGTGGCTCAGTCGGTTAAAGAGCTGACCTTTTTTCCCCCCTAATTCTTTTTTTTTTTTATGATATGTTAGTCACCATACAGTACATCATTAGTTTTTGATGTAGTGTTCCATGATTCATTGTTTGCCTATAACCCAGTGGTCCATGCAATATGTGCCCTCCTTAATACCCTTCACTGGGCTAACCCATCCCCCCACACCCCTAAGAGCTGACTTTTGATTTCTGCTCAGGTCATGATCTCAGGGTCATGTGATGGAGCCCGCCTTGAGCTCTGCCCTCAGCACCGAGTCTGCTTAAGATTCTCTCTCTCCTTCTCCCTGTGCCCCTCCCCCACAGTCACCCTTGCTTTCTCTCATGCTCTGTCTCTGAAGTAAATTTTAAAACTCTTTATATGTGTGTGTGTATATATATATATACACACACATATATATGTATATATTTTAAAAGCAGCTAAATTAGAAAGTGAATATTTACAGATAAATGCATCACAATACAGGAGGAAAAATCACCAGATTTCCCTAAATGTCAGTTCCCCTGTTGCAGTTGAAACACAGGTTGATTTAAATGCAAATTTATAAACACCTTAGTTACGTAAAGTGAGGCAGATCCATTTTTAATTGCTCTGGACTAACTCTCACTAATCATTGTTTAGGCTCAGGTTTTCTTATCCGCCTTTCTATTTCTTGAATGCCTCTTACCACTTCTCCTTCCCTCTATTTCCCTGCTGGGGCCATTGCTCCTTCTCTAGGTTCCCTGGGTTCCAGCAGGAAGCAGATGAACTGCAGACAAGGGTTTAGGTTACACATGACTCAGCAGTCAGCTCTATTGTCAAAAAAGCAAAGATGATTCTGGGGCTAGAAATAGGGACAACACATAACGGATCCGTGAGGTCATTCTCTCCTTATGTTTGGCTTTGCTCAGACACCCTGGACAGCCCAGCTTAGGGGAGTGTCAGGTAATTTGGCAGTGCTCAGAGGGGAGCCCAAACACAAAACTTGAAAAAGCTGACCAGAAATTCCTTTCACTTAAACCATGCCATCAGATGGAAGATCCCCCCCTATGGAAGATGTAGTCAGAATTTTAAGATCTGAATCAAATCTCATTATCTATCTATCTATCTATCTATCTATCCATCCATCCATCCATCTATCATCTATGGGGAGAGAGAGGGAGAGAGAGACAGTCTGGCATTTGTACCTTATTTTTTACAAGCTGTTCTTTATTCAGAGTGAATATCATCATCATTTCTTTTCCCTGGAAATACTAAGTTGTAAGTACTAACACTGACCGTTATTAGTGATTTTTTTTTTAACCTGGAGAATCTTTTTTTCTTTTCTCTTTTCTTTCTTTCTTTCTTTCTTTCTTTCTTTCTTTCTTTCTTTCTTTCTTTCTTTTTTTTTTTTTTAAATTGGAGACCCATCTGTTCTTGCTTTCAACAAACATTTAAGTGCTTCCCCTGTGCTGGAAGACACCTATGACCAAGACCTCAAGCTGCTCACAGTGGGGCGATTTGCAGATGTCTTATTAACTGATATTGATCTTACACATTCAGGGTTAGCCAATCTAAAAAGGCTACATACTGTCTGATTGCAACTATATGACATTCTGGAAAAGGCCAAACTATAGTGACAGTAAAAAGGTCAGTGGTTGTCAGGGGGTGGAGAGGAAGAGGTAGAGCACAGAGGATTTTTAGGGCAGTGAACTATTCTGTATGATACTATAATGGTAGGTACGTGTCATTGAGTATTTGTCCAAACCCATAGAATGGACAATGCCAAGAGTGAACCCTAATGTAAATTGTGAGCTTGGGTGGTAATGATGTATCAATGTAGGTTCATGGATTGTAACAAAGGTACCACTCCGATGCTGATGATGGTAGTGGGGAAGGCTATGTGTAGGGGCTGGGGGTAAATGGAAACTGAATTTTCTACTCAGTTTTGCTGTGAAACTAAAACTACTCGAAAAAAACAAAATCCACCATCTATAAAATTACATTTAAAAAATTGGGGAAATGACCCAAAAAATGGGCATTAAATTTCACCTAGGCAATTTGTAGCATACGTTCTTTCAAGATTAAATTCTTGGGGCACCTGGGTGGCTCAGTCATTAAGCGTCTGCCTTTGGCTCAGGGCATGATCTTGGGGTCCTGGGATTGAGCCCTGCATCGGGCTCCCTGCTCCGCTGGGAGCCTGCTTCTTCCTCTCCCACTCTCCCCGCTTGTGTTCCCTCTCTCGCTGGGTGTCTCCCTGTCTGGCAAATAAATAAAATCTTAAAAAATAAAAAATAAAGATCAAATTCTAAGTAACGAAGTACACTCTTTAATGGTAAAGAGAATCCCCTGATGAAGTCAGTGCATCAGCTAGGAGATTAGACTGAGGGAACTTTTTCTACAATTTTTTTTCCTGTATAAGAGACTACCTGTATTTTATTTAATTTATTTATTTATTTATTTATTTATTTATTTATTTATTTATTTACCAGAGAGAGAGAGAGAGCACAAGCAGGGGGAGAGGCAGAGGGAGAAGCAGGTTCCCGCTGAGCAGGGAGCCCGATGTGGGGCTTGATCCCAGGACCCTGGGATCATGACCTGAGCCGAAGGCAGATGCTTAACTGACTGAGCCACCCAGGAGCCCTATATTTTAAAATCGTAAGCAAAACTTATTCGTCCCATGTCTAGCATTTCAAATAAATAATTGCCCTGAAAGCGTCCCTGGGAAGTTATTTATCACCCAGTTCCAGAAAATTCTGAAGCACCAGGCTGCCCAGACTGTTCTCGAAACACATTGCTGGGCAGAGCCTGTCACATTTCTGCCAGCAACTGGCAGGCTGTGATTTCCTGATGCTCCTCCACATACGAGGACATTGCTGACAGCTGACATAATAGAGAAGCCCTCTGGGGCTCTCAGGCTCTTTGCTTTGCTCCAGTCGGGAATGACTCTGCTGGTTAAGTAGTCTGGTTTCCCTGGCATCAGAGAATGAACTGTAAGTCACCCTCTGACAGGCTGCCCTTCTGGAGAGACACAGGATGGTCTGTTCTAAACACTGCTTTCGTGTAATGTGGCTTCACATGAATCCTCAGATTTTGAGTCTTAAATGCATAGTGAGCCCTAAATGCACTCATGCTTTTCTCCTATATTACAGGAAAAATCAAAATGAAGAGAATCAAAGCATTCTGCTGCGTCTAGTGGTCATTGGCAGTTCCAAGAATTGAGAAGCTTGTATTTACCTTTTTGAAATACAGACAATCCTTCTTATTCATGATTCCGTATTTGTCAATTTGCCTACTCTCTGAAATGTATCTATAACCCCCAAATCAATCTGTGTGGCGCTTTTGTGGTCCTACACGGACATATGCAAGTGGCAAAAAACGTGGTTGGTCCAAATAGGCATGTTCCCAGCTGAGGTCAAACAAGGCAACGTTCTGCCCTCTTGTTTCAGCTCTCACAGTGTAAACAAGTATCCTTTTCATGGTTTGTTTAGTGCCATGCTTTTTGCATTTTTGTGTTTCTTGTTGGTGATATTGCCATTTAAAATGGCCCCCAAACATAGCCCTGAAGTGCTGTCCCGTGTTTGTGAGCACAAGAAGGCTATGATGGGTCTCACGGAGAAAATACGTACGTTAGGCAGGCATCATTCAGTATGAGCTGCAATGCTGTTGGCCAGGAGCTTAACATGAATGAGGCAACAGTATGCATTAAATAAGGTGTTTTAAAACAGAAACATGTAAAACAAGAAAATATGTTTACAGAAAATATGTAAAACACATTATCCAGTTGATGCAAATGTTGTAGGAATATTAGCCTGTATTTCCCCTAGGAGCAGTGGCTCAGTATCCGCTAGTTCAGTGTTCATGGCTGCTATAGAATGTAGCTCCTGTGAATAACTGGGCCGTGAATAACAGGTTGCGAATAACGGGACCGTGAATCACGGGAACCAAAGTTGGTAATGGGGGCCAAGGCCACGGTGGACATGGGGTGGCCCTCTGGGGCCAGGCTGACCATCTCCTGTCTGAACGTTACTGTCCGATTACAATACACTCTTATGAGTCAATGAATCACCCCACTTTCTCTCGTGTTTATGCCTTTTATAAGCCTGGATCATTCTGTCATCCCTGTCCAAATGACTGTTATTTGTCCTTCAAGACTTAGCCCCCCAGAGGCCTCCCTTTTAGGGCTAGATGTTGCCCAAGTGTCCCACTTACCACACTGGGGTGTGCTCACTCTGTACATGCCTGTGCCTATCTGAGTATGGTGTTCTGGGAGGTCAGGGCTGTATGCTAGTCACTTCTGTACCCTCAGCCCATCACATGGTACTTGACACATATCAGGCTCTTCAGAAACAGCTGACGAGGGGCTGGCACGCTGAATGGATGGAAGAACAACTGGATGAAATAGTTCTAAGAAACAGATGGCGACTGTGGATATAGGATAGCCTGGGAGCTCAATCTATTAGCAATCCAGAAAAGTGTTACTGTGGCTGGGAAAAAAAACCCAAACAAGTACAAACCTAACACAAAGAAAAGATATGTATACTCCCTTTGTAGGGGATCTAGAGTGGGAAAGGCCATCTGGCCTGTCTCTTCCAGCTTTCGAAAAGTCCTGAATCATCGTTCAGACTGAACAGCCTTTTATTAAATACCTCTCACTCCCTTTCAAGTTTCACTGTCAAGCTTTATTGGATTCTGAGATGGACTAGGAGGAAGTATGGAGGGCGAGGAACAGGGGCATCTCTCCCTTTCTTCCTCCCACCCCTGTCTTGATTATAGCTGAACAAGAGTCAAGAGGCCAGTAAGGGCTCAGCAAATATAATAAGCCTGTGATCATGATTTTTTTTAAAAGCTTACAGGCAGATTCAGGCTGAATTGAAATTGTCCAATTTCTCTTGCCATTAGTAAGGATACAGCAGAGGCGCGCGTGCGCACACACACACACACACACACACACACACACACTCTTCCCTCCCACTTTCGGGTGCATTGTTCTTTTCTCTGTGTACAATGCTTGCTGTTTATCCTCTTAACTTCTCCAAAAACCCTTTACCAGCTTCTGTCCATCTTTTCTATGCCTTAGCTCACAGGTGGCTTTTTAGTGGGGAGGCACAGGGTCAGCCCTGGAAATGCTTTTTTGGTGTATTTTGGTGCCTTTTTCCCATCTTCCTCTTTCTCCCCTGGGTGCTGGCTTTCCACTCTCTGTGCTCCCCTCACCAGCCCCCTCCTGTCATCTGGACAGTGCTGCTGCGCAGCTGAAATCATCACTCCGCTATTGTTTTGGGGGGGGAGTGAGGCTATGACTAGAACAATGTTAGAATGAGAAATTCCAGAACCCAAGCCCTAGAGCCTTAGAAGTTCTGAACCCACTTTAGGAACTGTCTTGTTTGATCCTCTCATTTTACAGATCGGGAAACTGAGGTCCCAAGAGGGAAGCCACTGAGTGATAAAAAGGCAGAGCTGGATTTAAAGGCAGGTCTCATAGTTGCCAGTTCAGGATTCCCCTGCAGCACAACTGAAATGGAATTGTCCGTGAACCTGGACATTGTATCGGGTCAGGTTTCTCTACCGGGGGAGATTCTGTTCTCGGGGACATGTGACGCTGTCTGGAGACATTTTGCGCTGTCCCTGCTGGGAAGGGAGGGCTACTGGTATTGGGAGTGTCGAGGCCACTTGTAAAGCGGTTAACCGAAGCGGGATCTGGTCACCACCCTGTGCAGGGCCCAGCTGCAGCCCATCTCGTGGTTGCCCGAGTCTTCTGCCCTGGAGGCACAACCTCTCAGCTAAGCCAGAATGCAGGGCTGGAGGGTTAGAACCCAAGGCAGGCTTTTTGTTTGTTTTTGGTTTAGGGATTTATTTTTGTTTTTGTTTTCAGAATGTGAACTTTGCCTTACTCTAACATAGGATTGTTGACCAGGGCACAATCTTGGACCAGGTAGTCTTTGCTGTGGGGCCTGTTTTGAGCCCTGTGGGGTGTGTGAAGCAACATCCGTGGTCTCTACCCGCTAGAGGTCGGCAGCGCCTCTCCCACTTCCCCTCCACCGCGCCCAACCCAGGGAGGACCAAGTGAACTTATTTTTTTTTTATGTTGAGATATAACTTATATAACATACAATCAGGTGAAAAATTTCTATGACTTTGTCTAAAAACCTACTCCTTATTCCTCAGTCCCACGCAGGCCTGGCTCATAATTAGTAGTTAAATGTGATCAATTGATCAATTGATTTGGCACTGGGTATGCTTCAGAGAGGCTTTTACCTGGACCCATTATAAAGATGGGATCCTTGTGTGTGCGCGCACGCACGTGTGTGTGTGTGTGTGTGTGCGCACGCACTGAGGCCTGTGTGGCCTCTCCTCTCCTGATGAGCACATGGGGCACTGGACTTCCTGGCCCCCGGGGGTGCATGGGGTCAAAGGGCTACTTGAGACCGATGAGTTGTGAAGGGAGGTGACAGGTGTCACTTCTGTGCTGGAGTATTCAATGGCTTGTGAAAATCCCTCCAGAGTTCTTGCTGTCTGCTGAGGTGAGTGTGGAAGCACATGTCAAGATGGAGCCTCTTTCAGGGTGCCTGGGTGGCTCAGTCAGTTAAGCATCTGCCTTCAGCTCAGGTCATGATCCCAGGGCCCTGGGATCGAGCCCCACACCCGGCTCCTGCTCAGCAGGGAGTCTGCTTCTCCCTCTCCCTGCTGCTTCCCCTGCTTGTGCTCTCTCTCTCTGATAAATCAATCAATCAATCAATCAATCTTTTAAAAAAAAAAAAAGATGGAGCCTCTTTCAGTCCAGGTCCCTGAGTGATTGTAATAAGCTCCAAGCTCCCTCCTGACCCTCATGGGCCATATAACATGAGCAGAAAACAAACTTTTGTCACACCATTGCTATTTGGGTCTTGTATGTTACTGCACCACAATCTAGCCGATCCTGACTGTTGCAAGGCACACACACAGAAATCAGCCCATATTCAAAGAAACCATCCAATTCACACCAGCCAGTGGAGTCCATTCAAATGCAGACCTAATCTGGGGTTAAAAAAAGAAAGAAAAAACCTCGTGAAGTTAATTAACAAACATTTTATTGAATTAAAAACACCAGCAAGCTAAAAAAACAAAACAGACACAACTTGTTTGTGTGAAGTTTCAGTTGTTTACAAATCCTGGAGGGTTAAACGGAGTGTGAGCACAGTGAGCGCCCTTTTTGCGCTGTGTGATGTGGGGGACTGACTGTTGCAAAGTCACAGAGGGGCTGTTGTATGCAACAGTAGCATCTCAGGGCCCGCGTGCTTGGCTTGTTCATCCACAATAACTGCTTTCTCTCGCAGGTCAGGCCAAGGACTTTCCGTTTGGGATCTGGAATCGAAATTATGAACAGACTAAAGAAGAAAGATTGTACCACCCATATTAAGTGCAGGGGAGTATGCCTCTTTAAGGAAGACAGATGTGAAGACCCAGACAAGATCAACCAGGAAGAGTGACCAATGACTGAAGCAACTTTTTGGCGAGGAATTATTCTGTCCTCCTTCCCTGGGGTCCTGAAGTGTTTGCTTCCAGGTCCCTGAACGCCTGAGCGGGAGGCCAAGGGCAACGGAGTGTAGAGCTGAGATTCACCACCCACGTAAAGATAAAGCATTGTGTAGATGCAGGCACAAAAGAGAAAAACTAGATATTCATCTAGTTAAAAAAAACAAACAAACCCACAAACCTATGGCTTAAACTTTAAGCCTAAAAAAAAAAAAAAAGGGAAGCATACCTGTCCAGGGTAATTTTCATTACCACAATTGTTTTCTAAAACAATGCGCAAACATCAGGTGGAAACCGGGTTGATTCAGGGTTTCTTTTAGGAGTTTTAAGGATTTTTAGGGTTCCCTGTTGCCACTGCTCCTAACCAGCTGCCATCACTGGGCAAAACGCTCAGCTTCTCCGCACTTCCTTCCGCATTTGTAAAATGAAGGGGTCAGAGTAGAAGACCTCCAGGGGTCTCTTAGCTCTAAACAAATCTGATTCCTTGAAAAGCAGCATCCCGGCGGGAAGCACGGGCCCATCCTTTGTATACAAATGATGCATTTTCTGAGACAATTGACCTTCCAAATCTGACATTTTAAAATCTAAAATAACTTTCTTCCAGATAGGCTGGCTGCTGAGAAAAATCGGGTTTGGCAGCATTCAGGATGTCTCAGAAGCGAATGCCTTGAGCTGGGGGCTGCGGGGGGGGGGTGTGGTGAGGAGCTCGTACACCTTGGGCATGGGCTATGGACAGCCGCAGCTGGTAAAGGAGATCAAGCAAGAACAATCGGCGGTCCCAGCCAGGTCTCCCAAGGTCTTCCTGCCTGCTGAGGAACCACTCTTCAGGGACAGGAAGGTCAGGCCATGGACTGAACATGGGGGAATATGGACAGCCCCTGTTTGTCTGCCTAAGACTCTTGCCCCTTCCCTATGACATGGATGTCCTCTTCTTTAGGAGAAGTGTCCCTTTTGTCCATTTGAACATGTGGTTGAACGTGGTTCTGTTCAGGCCCCCTATTATGATGTCCATCTCTCTGGTTGTGCGAGTGGGCACGTGATCCAAGCTGGGCTGACCCCTGGACTCTTTCTAGTGGAACTGGGGAAAGAGGTTCCCTTCTTCTCTGCCCCTTCCAGGGTCCTAGCTTCATGGACACAGTGCTTCTGAGAGAAGCAGGAACAAGAGGGGGAAAGGCCTGATGGGGTCTGTGTCCTTGACTGGACCTTTGCCTGCCCTCCCTGCAGCTGAACCCACAACCTCCCCTCTCCACCCAAGTGAGTTGCAGGTGACCATTTGCAACTCATGAGGCTGGGCTTGTGGAAGAGAAGGAAGAGGGAGGAAGTCCTGGCAGGTTTCTGTGTGCTCAGCCTGCGTAAACCAGCCTTGGAAAGTGCTCGGGGCCAGGGCGACAGAAGGTGTGTCCAGCCCAGTGACCGCTCAGGAAGGGCAGGCAGGCCCAGCAACAAAATCCTGCTGGGAAGAGGATTTCTGAAGGGCTGGCGCGTCGCAGTAAGTGAGGAAAGAAAGAGAAGGGAAGAAGGGGAGGAGGGAGAAAGTTTGGGGAAAAGAAGATGGGTGGAAAACCATGGTCAGGGAAAGAGGGAGAGAGGCAAAAGGAGAAAAAGAGAGGATGTATCTTATGTTGAGAATCGTTGTTGAGAATCGGATCTGAAAAGAGGTCAAAACAGGACACCTTATGTCTTAAGTGAATTTAGGAGGGACAGTACTACCCAGGAGATGGAAAAACATTGTACTATGGCGTCTACGCATACTTTAACAGGAAACTCACCTGAAATAGATTCACTCTGACACTTGCCTCCTCTTCCAGCTGTTTACCTTGAGATGACCTCCAACTGCTTCACAGTAGTCCTACCTTATGTCCTATGTTCTGCCCACCTTTGGATCAGCTGACCTTGAGGCAGCCACACGTCATCCTTCCCCCTTCCCCTCGCCTCCCCTCTTCCCCTTGCCTCCCCTCATTCCCACCCCTCTCCCAGCATTAAATCCCTCCCAACTTCCCACCCACCTGAGGCTGAGATCCTCACTCCTTCCCTGGGTCTCCCATGCCCCTCTGATCTGGCCCTGCCTTTCCCTCCTCTCCCGCTTTTACCTTGGTGGAGGGGTCAGGGAGGCCTCCTCAAGGAGGTGATCATTACGCTGAGCTCTAAATGACAACAAGAAGCCAGCTATGTGAAGATGTGGGGCAGGCAGAGCAGGCCAGCTGGGGGCCCCTCAAGTGCAAAGACCTTAAGTCAGGAAAAAGCTGGAAAGAGTAAGGACTAGAGAGAAGGGGGTGGGGCAGGGTGGGGAGGGAACAGTGTCCCCACAGCCTCAGCTTCAAGTTAAAGACATTCAGAGCTGGAAGCAGCCTCAGAGGAGCCCTGACTCAACTCTTTTATTAAGTTAAATCAATTATTCAATTTAATTTTTAAAAATTGAGATAAAATTGATGTATGACATTGTACTACTAACTCCTTTATTTTAAAAATAGGAAAATGCAGGTCAGAGAAGATTAGCACCTGTTTAAAAAATTGTCATAACAAAACTGCACAAGTAATATACGAAAACCTTATTGTTAAAAATGCAAAGAATACAGAAAAAGCGAAAGTCCCCTTTGGTACCACCCTATCCACCCTGCCTGCCCCAATCCCAGTCCCACTGCCCTATCCAGTCGGGAGGCTATCTTTCTCAACTTTTGGAGTGGTGTATACCTTTGTATATATACATTTAAGAATGTATGGCTTTATTTGCGCTTTTCCTTTCCATCAGTGAGATTGTACTTTTGTCTTGCTTTGGAAGCCTCTTCATTTTTGTTCATGTGGATGTATTACCTTCTTTTTACCTGCTGTATAATATTTCATGGCTCAGTGCACTGTCTCATTTAACCTCCCTTCCCTGTNCCTCCTCTTCCAGCTGTTTACCTTGAGATGACCTCCAACTGCTTCACAGTAGGTCCTACCTTATGTCCTATGTTCTGCCCACCTTTGGATCAGCTGACCTTGAGGCAGCCACACGTCATCCTTCCCCCTTCCCCTCGCCTCCCCTCTTCCCCTTGCCTCCCCTCATTCCCACCCCTCTCCCAGCATTAAATCCCTCCCAACTTCCCACCCACCTGAGGCTGAGATCCTCACTCCTTCCCTGGGTCTCCCATGCCCCTCTGATCTGGCCCTGCCTTTCCCTCCTCTCCCGCTTTTACCTTGGTGGAGGGGTCAGGGAGGCCTCCTCAAGGAGGTGATCATTACGCTGAGCTCTAAATGACAACAAGAAGCCAGCTATGTGAAGATGTGGGGCAGGCAGAGCAGGCCAGCTGGGGGCCCCTCAAGTGCAAAGACCTTAAGTCAGGAAAAAGCTGGAAAGAGTAAGGACTAGAGAGAAGGGGGTGGGGCAGGGTGGGGAGGGAACAGTGTCCCCACAGCCTCAGCTTCAAGTTAAAGACATTCAGAGCTGGAAGCAGCCTCAGAGGAGCCCTGACTCAACTCTTTTATTAAGTTAAATCAATTATTCAATTTAATTTTTAAAAATTGAGATAAAATTGATGTATGACATTGTACTACTAACTCCTTTATTTTAAAAATAGGAAAATGCAGGTCAGAGAAGATTAGCACCTGTTTAAAAAATTGTCATAACAAAACTGCACAAGTAATATACGAAAACCTTATTGTTAAAAATGCAAAGAATACAGAAAAAGCGAAAGTCCCCTTTGGTACCACCCTATCCACCCTGCCTGCCCCAATCCCAGTCCCACTGCCCTATCCAGTCGGGAGGCTATCTTTCTCAACTTTTGGAGTGGTGTATACCTTTGTATATATACATTTAAGAATGTATGGCTTTATTTGCGCTTTTCCTTTCCATCAGTGAGATTGTACTTTTGTCTTGCTTTGGAAGCCTCTTCATTTTNTTGGAAACCTCTTCATTTTTGTTCATGTGGATGTATTACCTTCTTTTTACCTGCTGTATAATATTTCATGGCTCAGTGCACTGTCTCATTTAACCTCCCTTCCCTGTAGGGGTGCCTTTCCTCATTTGAGCATTTAGGTGGCTTCTGGTTATTATGAGTAGGGTACAGCAAACACCCTTGGACATGCCTCTTTGAATCCAAGTAGAAAGATTTTGGTAGGGTAAGTACCCAGCTGTGGATTTCTGGGGGCCAAGGGGCATGCCCAATGACATTGTAATCCATACTGCCAGAGTGCTCCCCGAAAAGGTGGCACCAAATCACACCCCCACCAAAGGCGCATGACACAGCCCGCTTCTCAGCATTACCACCTCTGGTGATGGATCTTTCTAATCTTTGTCATTCTTGTCACTCTGTTGGGTAGGAAGTGATATCTCTGTGTTGTTTNTTCCCTTCCCTGTGGGGGTGCCTTTCCTTCCCTGTGGGCGTGCCTTTCCTCATTTGAGCATTTAGGTGGCTTCTGGTTATTATGAGTAGGGTACAGCAAACACCCTTGGACATGCCTCTTNCTCCCTTCCCTGTAGGGGTGCCTTTCCTCATTTGAGCATTTAGGTGGCTTCTGGTTATTATGAGTAGGGTACAGCAAACACCCTTGGACATGCCTCTTTGAATCCAAGTAGAAAGATTTTGGTAGGGTAAGTACCCAGCTGTGGATTTCTGGGGGCCAAGGGGCATGCCCAATGACATTGTAATCCATACTGCCAGAGTGCTCCCCGAAAAGGTGGCACCAAATCACACCCCCACCAAAGGCGCATGACACAGCCCGCTTCTCAGCATTACCACCTCTGGTGATGGATCTTTCTAATCTTTGTCATTCTTGTCACTCTGTTGGGTAGGAAGTGATATCTCTGTGTTGTTTTCTGTCATGGCTGTTCTAGTATTTCTTGTTTATCTTTCTATATTGCAAAAAGTTTAGGCTCACAGAAGAGTTGTGACAATACTGAGTTCTCAGAGAGCCTTCGTCCTGCTTCTAATGTTACTATCTGACGTAACCCTAATACAGTGATCAAAACGAAGGCATGAACATTGGTTCAGTTCTATTAACGAAACTTCAGACTTTATTCAGATATCACTGACTTTCCCACTCGTGTTCTGGTCGTTTTCAGTTTTGCTTCCCTAATTACTAGAGAGAATGAACATTTTCTCGTATGTATTTTAGTCATCTGTGTTTGTTCTGTAAAAATGCCTGTTCAAATTCTTTGCCCATTTTTACCCTCTTGGATTGTCTTTTTCTAATGATGTGTCAAGGTTCTATATTTAAGAACACTTCCAAGCTCACACAGCTAATTAGTGGCCAACCTGGGAAGAGAACCCGAGTCTGACCTGATTCCCTATTTCCACCATGAGCACCCTGTCCTTAGTTCTCGCGGCTCTCTCTTCTTTTCTTCCTTGGTCCAGGCTTAGTGGTCCCCAGCTGGGAGATCATGTTCTTATCAGCATCCCTCAGAGAAGCACAGTGGGGCCAGCCTAGCTCATTCATTTCACTCATAATTATTGAGTTAATGACATTGGCAGCCATCTGGGATGGGCCTTTTCTGGACGCCAGCTCACTTTCTGGAAAGTCTTATCTTCCTTGGCCCTGAGACAGACTACACAGAACGCCGGCTGCTGAGGCCTAAGAATGCACCATTTGGCCAATTGTCCTCTCCTTAATTGCTATCCTGGCAATCATAAAATGCCCTGCACTGGCAGAATGGAAGCTGTGGGAGGGAGCACTGGGGGTCCTGCAATTCCCCGAACACCACCCAGGATGCCCTGCCTTCTTCTCAGGGAACTCTTTCATCCTCCAGTTGGAGCTCCAGAAATTGGCAGAAGATGGTGGCCAGGGTGGGCACTGCCATGGTCAGGGGCGCAAAGGAGGCCTCTGTCTTGGCTGTTCTGGTCCCACCCAACCATTGGTGCCTTGAGAAGAGCAGATGTGCCTTGTTTCTTTGATATTCTTTTCCCTCTGGCTCGAATATGGGGCTCACCAGAAATCTTGTCATTTGCAGTTACTCTAGACAAAGATGGAGATGGGACAGGGACACCATTTGTCCCTAGTCTGGTCCCAAACATTTGGCAGGGCAGGTGGTGTAGTTTTGAATGGTGGCCCCCCAAAATATATGTCTACCCAGAAACTGTGAATGTGACCTTATGTGGAAAAGGAGTCTTTGTGGAGGTAATTAGTTAAGAACTTCAAGTTAAAATCATCCTGGGTGATCCAGATGGTCCCTAAATCTAATGACCAGTGTATTCATAAGAGGAAGGCAGAGGGAGGTATGAGACACACAGAGAAGAGGAGAAGGCCACGGGAAGATGGAGGCAGAGACTGGAATTAGGTGACAACAAGCCCAAGGAATGCCTGGAGTCACCAGAAGCTGGAAGAGGGAAGGAAGGATTCTCCCTTGAGCCTTCAGAGGGAGCACAGCCGTACTGATACCTGAATTCCAGACCTTTGGCCACCAGACTGTGAGATAATAAACTTCCATTGTTTTAAGCTGCCCAGTTGGTGGTGCTTGTTACAGCAACCACAGGATACTAACACAGGCGGGTCCCAAGCAGGGTACTAAAACCTGTGATCCTTGAAGGGACAACAGAGATCATTGGTCCTGTTGCTGCCTGAATAAGAAAATGAGGGCTACAGAGAGAGGTGACATGCCTCTGACCAGCATAAACAGAGCCAACATGTTAAAATTTATATAGAGCAGCTCTGTGGACGTTTCCACAGGTGACAAGTGGAGAGCAAGACACGGGCTCTTCATCATGGAAAGAAGATGGGAATTTTTTTTAAAGATTTTGTTTATTTATTTGACAGAGAGAGACAGCCAGCGAGAGAGGGAACACAAGCAGGGGGGAGTGGGAAAGGAAGAAGCAGGCTCCTAGTGGAGGAGCCTGATGTGGGGCTCGATCCCAGAATGCCGGGATCACGCCCTGAGCCGAAGGCAGATGCTTAACGACTGTGCCACCCAGGCGCCCCAGAAGATGGGAATTTTCTCTGTGGGAAACGGAGGTTGGTGGGTAGAACTTGCTTAGAGTACCTGGGTGAAGCACCCAACTCCTTCCCAGACCCCCTCCAGGCCCTGGGGAAGGAACTCCGAGTTTGTTTTTTGACCAGCTCCCCGGTGATGGATAAGAGAGGTCATTCAGAGAACTGCTGCTCTATGGCAATGCTCCTGAATCTTTCATAAACACACAAACCACCTAGGGGGCTTATTAAAATTCAGATTCTGACAACCCTTTATACTACGTGACCCTGCTCTCCCTGCCCTTCATCTCTAGCCACAGTTGATCGGGTAGATGCCCAAGTCAAGGGCCCATGGGCTCACCGAGAGCCAAGGGTAGGACACTGACCAAATAGAGTAAATCTAATAGAGTAATTCTCTCTCTCAAGACTCTGAATGGTCTCTGAGTAGAGACCATTACCCTTTGGTGGTGCTTCCTGGGCCAAGAGACCATGATACAGATTTGGGGCCAGTGCCATGATGGGCCAAGAGCAAAATGAATGTGCAGAGGCAGTTGGCTCAGGGAGGGGAGGGGGAAGTGAATGCCCAGAGACCATGAAGCCTTGAGAGGCAGAGAGGGCAGCCTTGCTTTTTGACAGCTTTCTAACTTATAATTCCCACGAGCCCCAATTGGGCTCTTGGCCCTTGTGTTCTGAGAAATCTCATATCCTTCCAATAAGCTTTTCTTTTTTGCTTGAGATACTCTGAGTAGGTTCTTATTCCTTGAAGCCAAAAGGCTTCCAATTAATCAGAATGTTATCTGCGCTCTCTTCCACCTGCTTTTGACAGTAAAACCCTCTGAGTCAGGAAGTACATCCTGTGACAGCGCATCTCCAGGACCTTGGACAAGGCCCTGCACAGGGAGACTGGGGAGTGTGGCCTGGATCTCAGTGGATACCATGTACAGAGGAATCAGGGGAAGATGGAAGAAGCACCTTCCAAGTGAGTGGAACCATGGAGCAGAGGCATGGAGGGAGGATAAGCATGCATGGGGAACCACACATACAGAGTGGTGGGGGGCTGGTAGGAGGCCACGTTGGCTGGCAGAGAACGCTGGCTGTGGATGGCCTCCCACACCCAGCTGAAGAGTGAGGGTTGGTTTGACAGGCAGTAGGGAGGCATCTGAGGTCTTTCAGCTGGAAGGATGTGACCAAGAACAATTGTGCTCTTTTCTGTAACAAAGATCCTAATGGTCCACGTGAGAGACATCTTCAAATAAGTCTGTAAAAGTAGGAATGAGAAGATGGATCCCAGAGATTTTCCTTAGCGCAGAATCAATTGGAAGTGGTAACTGGTTGGACTTCGTGCTAAGCTCTGGAATGGAGAGTATTCTGTCAATAAACTGGAATAGGGAAATAAAGGTCCAACCTCACACTTAATCAGAGATAGGCAAATTTATAGAGATGCTCTTCATCATGATGTCAAATTAGCAAGGATGCTGGTCACGATGGGGTAAAAGGATCGCTTCCATATTTTGCAACATACACAGAGGTTGAATTGTCACAAACATGATTTGGAATGTAATTTAGCAGAATGAATTACCACCTTCAAAGATTTTCATCTCCCTTTTCCCAGAAATAAAGTGACTAGATCTACCATATAGACATCTTCTAAAATAGATAATGTGATTTACAGCCAAATATATTCTTCATGGTGCTATAAGGAACAGACTAAACATCTGTAAAAGAATGTAAAATCTGAAAAAAAAGGGGATATAAAATCTATGTAGCGCTATCTGCTCTAGAATACTGCATAGCCCCCTCCAAGGATAGGGTCAAAGGTTAATAGAATATTTATAGCAAAATACCAGTATGTAAATGAAACACACACAAACCTGTGAAAGGAAAAGAAAATGACTGGATGGAAATACATCAAATTTTAACGGCAATTGTATGTTTCTCCCTACTTTTTTGTCCTTTCTACTTTTTTCTCCAAAGTAAAATAATATAACAGTAAAAACAAGTCCGTGGAGCCTGAACAGAGAATACACTCACAGCCATTGTAACTGACACCCCAATTCCTGCCTCTCCTTCACTGACTCCCCTGGGCCTGACTGTCCCCTGCGGAGAGAAATACACAAACGAGGAGTTTTGCTGTTTTGCTGTTCCTTTGTGTCATCTGCTCTGCAAAGTGTGTCGTTCTCAAGCACGGTGCTGGGGGCATAGGAGGCTGTGCTCTGGAAGTTTGTTGACCCAGGTGTGAATTCCCCGTGGCTGCTATAACAAAGTTGGTGGCTTAAAACACCAGATATTTATTCTATCGCAGTTCTGGAGCCAGTCATCACCCAGAGGAAGTCGAGGGGTCAGCAGGCCAGTGCTCCTTCTGGAGTCTCCGAAGGGGAATTCGTTCTTTGCTTCTTTCCAGCTGCTGGTGGCTGTTGGTATTCCTAGGCTTGTGGCTACCTTGGTCCAACCTCTACCATCCTGTTGCCCGCTCCACCTCTGCGTGCATAATGCTTCCTTCTTATAAGGACTCCTGTGATTACATTTAGGTTGTGCTCAGATAATACAGGATAATCTTCCCATCTTCAGATCGTAGCTTAATCGCATCTGCCAAGCCCTTTCTTCCCCTTCATATAGGGGAACATTCACAGGTTCCACGGATTAGGATATAGATATCTTTTGGGGGGACATTATTTGATGACCACAGTCAGTTTTAAGGATTAAGCAAGGTGGGTAGAGATCAGCCCCACTCTTGGCTTATACCTCTCGTGTAAGTGGATGGAAGGCCTGAAAGGCACCGTGGGCGATGACGGGCAAGGATTCTCAGCAGAATGGCCTCTCCTGCCCGAATTCACTTTCCTGTCTGGGTCAGAACTACGGGTACTGGTGAGGCTTTGCCCAGGCTGGGTTATGGGGTGGGGGAGGATTTTGCCCAGAGGAGTTCTTTTCTCTCTGGACCCAGGTACCTCCTGCCTTCAGAAGACCAAGTACATGGGGGAAGTGGACCTCAGGAGGCAACCCTGAAAAGCAAGCACTTGCATTCCAGAAACAGTCTCCTGTTTACGAAGGATTCTTGGGTTAGTTTCTGGATTCCTGGTTGTCTTGGCTTTGTAATTGGCTTGCTGTGTGACCTCAGACAGGCTGCTTTCCCTCTCTGTCCTCAGTTCTGGAGAGTTCTGGAAGGTGTCTGGAGACACTGCTAGCATTCTCACTCAGACCCCACACACTGCTCTCTCCACCAGTCTTCTCTAGTGTTCAAGTCCTTAAGAGGTTGGAGGAAGCTAAGAAAGGCATTTCTCAAAACAACGCCTCAGTGATCTCACAGCCCAAGGGTCTCCCGGCAGCAACCTCAGTTTCCCTTTCCAGCCTCACTTCCTGGGATCTCTCCAAGACCGTGTCTCATGATCCCAGGGGGGCTCAGGAGGGAGGTGTGAGACCTGGACTCAGGCTTACATGCCTCGTGGAGCTCTAGAGGAGAATCCTAGAGGACAAAGGGTAAGGCTTGGGAAGAGTAACTCCTAAGGGTAAAACTAAGCCCTTGGAAAGTGAACCAGTGGTGGGCAGGGATTTGTTTCCGAACAAAATGAATAATCTCTGAGGAGTCTGTAGGAGAGGTGTCTGTGGGCATCCAAGAACAAGGACTAGAGTGAGAAATCGTATGGAGAGTTCAGCCTCCCAGCAATGGTCCAAGTGCTGGTGGCCACGAACACTTCTCCATGGTGGCCTGATTCTATGAAATGGGATAAGCGTCAGATCAGGAACCATCTGCGAGCATTAAGGACATTCAGTGATGCTGTGTCGGGACTATTTCATTTCATAAAATATCAGTATAGTCTCAGACTATCCAGGACATTTCCACCTTTTCACAACAAGCTTCTAAAGGGTTAACCCTGAGCCAGTAGGGGCTTCAGAACTCTGTTGATGGGTAGGTTATGATTTATTTTTTTGAATATCATCCCTAATTGTAATGATACCAAAGTTCCTTAATGGAATGCCGCTCCCTGGCCCTTAGGGGGTGAGCCCGCCTGCTCTTCTATTACTGACCAGCAGGTGGCAGCACAAAAGCGCTCAAAATTCAGGGGTGCAGGAAAAAAGCACAGAACCTTTCCTGTGTCCATCGAACTGCAGAAGAACCCCTCTTCCCGGCTGGTTGGTGGTTTTCCTGGGTCACCCGCTCATCCACCACATCCCATTCGGCATGGTTGGGGGGGACCACAGGAAGGATTAGCCCACCTCTGGGAGCTCAATCCTGAGGAACTCTAAGCTGATTTGGGAAAGATGGCATTTGGGTGTGTGCCAAGCGCTGTCTCAGAAGCTCCTGCTCTAAATCCCGGGTGTCATGTAGTGAGATAACGTGTATATCTAGCCTGTTGCTTGTGCTTGGCCAATGTTAGCTGTTTATATGCATACCTCACCTCATTCAATCCTGACGGCAAACCTACAAGGTAAGTCTTAGCAGATCATTTTACAGATGAGGATGTGGAGGCACAGAGGGGTGGCCTTGGGTGCTCAGTGTCACAGGGCAAGTCAATAGCAGTGCTGAGCTTTGAGGTCTCAGGGACTCAGAGTCCTGCTGTGTCCCCCTGCACTAGCTGAGGAGAAACCTAACACTGAGTCGCAAACCTTCCTTACCAAGCCACACATACGACTACTCCTCAGTGAGAATGGAGGGCTGTACCTACTGGGGGGTGCAGAGTAAAGGACTGAGTAGACCCGGAGTTTTCCTGGAAAGGGCCTGCTTTGCAGACCAGGATGTTTGGAGGGGAGGGGTTGAGGCATGGAGCTCATCCCAGCTGTTGCACTGGGAGGCAGAAGACCAGAGCTGGCTCTATTTCTGCTACCCCATTGCTGTGTGACCTTCGGTAGGTCCTGACCCTCTCTGGGCTTTCCTTTCCTCAGCTGTGGATTAGAGCATCTCATGGGTCCTTGCTGGTTCTCACTCTCCAGGGAATCCAGCAGCTCCAACATCAAGCTCCTTATTAACTAAAAACAAAACAAAACAAAACAAAACACCAAGGCTGCAACTATTCCTCTTGAGGGGTTCTTGCTGGGATTAAATGAGGCCACGCAGACACATGCACCGTAGCTGGAGCAAAGCGCAGCCCCAGAGCCAGGGCTCGGCCACCTGGAGCCCTACATGTGGCCTCAGAAAGCTGGTTTCTGGGGTGCCTGGGTGGCACAGCGGTTGGGCGTCTGCCTTCGGCTCAGGGCGTGATCCCGGCGTTATGGGATCGAGCCCCACGTCAGGCTCCTCTGCTATGAGCCTGCTTATTCCTCTCCCACTCCCCCTGCTTGTGTTCCCTCTCTCGCTGGCTGTCTCTATCTCTGTCAAATAAATAAAATAAATAAAATCTTTAAAAAAAAAAAAAAAGAAAGCTGGTTTCTGCCCGGCCCATCTTAGACTTCACCCATCACAGGGGGAGCTCCCCCGGAAGAAGCTAAGATGGAGTCAGGAATGCAGAGGAAGTGGAGGAAGCAGGTGGGGGCGGGGCGCCCTCAGGCCAGGATTCAGGCCTGCCACCTTCTGGGCCAGTGCAGCAGGGCTCAGGGGCAAAGACTGCTCGACGATCCCCATGCTGGGTGGAGACCTGGACCCTGGCACTGCCATCTCACTGGGTCATTAGCTGGCCCTCCGTGTCCTCCATCTTCCTGAAAAGCCACCAGGGCCGGTTAGCTGAGGGGGCCCCAGAGGGGGCTGTTGACCAAATGCCCTCCTCGAAGGGGGCTCTGAGCATTGCAGCGCAATGTCTGCCGCATCAGGAAAGGGCCGCACCGTCCTGTGGGGTGGGAAGTCCAGGCATCAGCACCCCCACGCCCTCAGGCCCAGAGCAGGCCTGGTGGGGCAGGGCTGTCTGAAGGGAACAGCAGCAGCAAGTCAGGGCCCAGGTGTACATGAGTGTGCACGCGTGGTGGGTGCGCACAGGTATGTGCGAGTGTCCGGTACAGGGACATGTGCTCGGGCATGAGTATGCACACGTGTGTGTGCAGGGCGTGGAGGTACACACGTGTGTATGAACATGTACCTGAGGGCCCTGTATGGACATGTGCACACACCCACATGCGTGTTCACGCATGTACGCACACGTGCAGTATCCTGGGTCTGTCTGGCCCGCAGGTGGGGGCTGCCGGCTCTGGACACCTCTGACAGGTGGCAGCTCAGTCCAGCCACCTGGATTCAACCCAGTCCCTGGGGAGATAACTGGCAAAGTGAGGCAGAACCCACAGCTGAAAGGGGACACTGCCTCTGGGGTCAGGGCAGGAGCGGGGCGGGGGGCCCTGGGTGGCCAGAGAACAGCCACAGAAGCCCTGCGAGTTTCCTGGAGCCCAAGGTCAGCACCTTACCCATTTGGTAGCGGTAAGGTAGAGAGCGTTATTCCCCCCATTTTGCAGATAGCATGCTCTCTGAATGTTTGCCTCTGCTGGGTAGAGGGGGGAGGACAGAGTCGGACTCACCCTTCCCTGAGTCCTGGGTGTTTGGACGTTGGGGGAGGCGAAGGGCTTCTCTCCCCTTGAGAATTCTCTTCTGGAAGGCAGGCATAGTTCCCGCCCCAGGGAGCCACTCTGACTTCAAATTCCTGGGAGAGAAGATGTCCTATGTCCCCCCGTCTGGGGGCAAGGGGGCCAAGAGTCTTCGCCCTCCAGCCTGGCTGAGGGGTGGAGCCCACCCCTGGCAGGCCCAGTGACGCAGGTCAGCAGTGGGGAGGCCACCCGGGCTGGGGGTGAGCCAGGGCCTGCAGAGGCCCCTCTGTCCAGGCCAGATGGCTGCCGGCTCCGGAGGGTGGGGCTGCCAACACCGCCAGTCAGTGTCCTGGCCCGGGTTCCACACGCTGCCCTTGTCCGGCCCGGCCGTCAGGTGCCATTTGCGGAGGAGGCCAGTGAGGGGGCTTTCTTCAAGATGCGCATCACCAGTCCCCTACACTGGCCCCCTTACTCCCCGCACGCAGGGCCCAGCCAGCCCCTCAGTGTCCCATTTCTGCACAGCCCAAGGCCCTGCGGGAACCCAGGAAGGTGGCCTGGGCAGTGAGGACTTCTTCATGGCATCTCCTCTCCTCCAGAGTTCAAGCTGGATCAACTCCTCATTCATTCATTCCTCCAACGAAACACAAATCACTGCACCCCAGCCCTGTTCTGGGCTCTGGAACCCCACAGATGCCTAAGACAGGGTGGCCCCTGCTCTCACGAAGCTGACACTGGACTGGGGGAGGTGAGAAAACCAGCGAGCAGGTGTACGACTGTGTGACTGAGGCTGGGGTCTACTTTAGAAAGGGTCATCAAGGAAGGCCTCCCTGAGGAGGCGGCATGTGAGCTGGAGCTGGAAGGTGAAGGAGCCGGCCAGGCCCGATGCTGGGGGTGGGAGGGGGAGAAAGTTCCAGGCAGGAGAACCCTGTGGGGAGGAGGATGGGTGTGGGGGGTCTAGTCTCCCTGACTAGAGGAGATAGGGGCAGGGATGCTGGGCGTGGAGCGGTTGGCGGGGGAGGCTGAGACTCAGAGGCCTTGTGGGAGTTGGATTTAGGGGAGTGATAGAAACAGAATTAACATTCATAAAGCATTGCGTCAATCAGCCACCTCATTCCAGCCTCCCCCAAACCCTATGATAAGTGGGGTTTTTATTATTATCCCCTTTTACAGATGAGTAAAGGATGGCCCTGAGAGGTTAAGTCACTTGCTCAGTGACACACTGTAGGTCAGCGGTAGAGCGGGAATTTCCGGTAGGCAGCCGGCTTAAGAGCCCTAACCACGGTACCACACTGCCTCTGTGGAGATAAGCCCCTCACCTCCAGCAGAGCTTCCTCCAGGAAGCCTTCCCTGACTCCAGAGTTCGTTTCCTTTGTTAAGCAACATATAACCACACCATCCGGCCTAAAAAACCATGGGGTCCTCAAGAGGTCATCTTGCCCATGCCCCTGCCTCCAGTAGACACGGTGTGATATGTCCCCTTTTGGAGATGAGACTATGGTCCATGTCCAGGATCAGTGAAGGGAGTGTGGGAACAAGAACCCTGATCTTCTAAATTCTTCCACTCAGGTTCCGATCTCTCCCTCCCTGCTTTGAGATGATTCTCGGGTTGTTTCTGGTCTGTTCTCAACTCCCCACGCTTCCCCAGCTAGATGGCAACCTCCTTCCGTGCCCACCACAGCGTGGTGCACACAGCAGGTGCATACTCAATGTCTGTGGCTGCAACAGGCGGATGAAGACAGGAACATGCTGGGTGTGTGCTGCTGTCTAGGATGCCTCGAGCAGGGCTGTGTGGGGGGAAGGTGGCTATGAGCTGGCACTGGAAGGGCGTCTGAGAGTGGGTTAGGGTATTTCTGTCTGGGACGAGAAGGGCATCCCAGCCAGAGGGAAAAGGGTGTGCAAAGAGAGAGGAGGGGGAGGATGTGGTGTGATCGAGGAACAGTAACTGTTCTGTTGGACCTGAGCGTGAGGAAAAGACGGGCCGTGAGGTGGGGGTGGGGCTCCAGGGATGGGCCCGTCAGTCAGGCTGAGGAGCTGGGGCTACGGCATGGAAGGTGGGCAGGTGGGGAGGGGGGATGTCGTTTCTATTAAGCCCCGGGAGCAATTCCTGACTTTGCTGAGTAACTTCGTGCACGTCACGTGCCCTCTCTGGGCCTCCACTCTGCACAACAGGGGGCTGGCACCCAGCCTCAGAACCGTCTGGGCCCCGCATGCATTTGTTCTGTGGTCGCTGCTTTCTTACAGTAGCAACAGACAACGAAGCTCTGCTGGGTAGATTGGAATATCTTTAATGCCCCTGTTTCTTTTTGACCACGTGTGGCTGTGCTCTGACGTACTCTGCCAGCCCTCCCAGAGGCACGCGTGTCAGGGCTCCGGTTCACAAGGGAGCCTGGGTCGACAGGCTCTTCTTTACCTTCAAGCCCTTCCTCTTGTGGAGGCCCGTCCAGGGCAGGCCGGCATCGTGGGCCTGGGCGTGGCCCAGCTCTGAGGGCGGTGGCATCAGTGGCATCATCGGTCTCAGCATGGCCGTCGGCATCCGTGGCACGGGCTCCTCCGAGGCCCCCGGGGAGGCATGAGGCAGTTCGTCAGGGTCCAGGTTGGCATCGCACCAGCCCTCGGAGCTGTCACTGTGGCCATCCGGGCCAGTGGCTTCATCCTCAGATACGGTGGCAGTCTCGGCCGTGTTCTCCTCGAGGTTGCCGTCCAAGTCCCCTGCCGGGTGGCTGGTGGCGCCCTCAAACTTGCTGGCTGTGTGGACGTCTGCTGTATCCTCCTGCTTCTTCTCCGAGCCAGACGAAGGGGCATCACGGAACCCGGCCACGGGCTGGGCGGGTGTCTTGGCTCTGCCCTGGCCAGTCCAGAAGAGGGTGAGCTCTTGGCGGCAGGCGGCCACGGCCAGGCTGGTGAGCAGGGTGCTGGACACCAGGTACAGCAGGGCGGGCTGGCCCATCTGCATGAGGACCATGGCAACAAAGGTGACCAGCAGGCCCACGGCGTAGGCCATGGTGCAGGCCACGAAGTAGACCTGGCGGGAGCGGATTTGCACATCAAAGCGGTGACAGTAGGCCACCAGGAAGCCAGGGACCACAATGTCACCGAAGCCCAGGATGGAAAAGGGCTGGTCGCACAGCGTCTGGGCTGAGAAGCTCAGCCGGGGCACTTTGAGCACCATGGGTAGCCTCTCGTGGCTCAAGGAATCCATGGGGCCCGAGGCGACTTCCACCATGATGCTCTCCCCGGTCCTGGTGAGGAGGGGCGTGACAAAGACAAAGAAGACATCGAAGGCCAGCAGGGCCAGCAGGAAAGAGGCACAGTTCCTGAGTGTGGGCAGCCGCACCTGCCGCAGCACGAAGAGGCAGTAGGCCACACCCAGCGTGTCCTGCAGGAGCCAGGCCCAGCGGTCCTCGTTGCGGTGGGCCACCCAGAGGGCGGTCACCACGGTGCACAGGCCGGCCAGCAGCAGCGGGGGCAGCTGCAGTCGGGTCCGCCGGCCGGCCACGGCCCACGGCCACGGCTGCAGGGGCAGGCAGTGCACCAGGGGCGCCAGGCAGCTGTAGAGGCCGGTGCCCGCGCCCAGGCCGAAGATGGCGATCATGACGTAGACGAAGCAGTCGTAGAGGAAGTAGAGCAGCAGCATGATGGCGCAGGACATGGCGACCACGGCCCCCGTCATGGCCGGCGTGAAGTCCACCGGCACGTCCTCGTCGTCTTCCTCCTGTGCCCCTGGGGCCGCCACCGCGACCCGCTGAGGGCGCCCGCCCGGCCCCCCTCCTCGTCGGGCCCGGCGCCGCTGCAGCCGGTCGGCCTCAGTCAGGCCGGCCCAGTAGCCGCCGGCCGCCACGGTGCCCACGGCCAGGACGAAGATGACCACCATGTTGTAGTCGAAGATGGGCTCGGGGGGCGCGTACAGGGCCACGCGGACCGCGGCGCTGCCGCGCGTGTGGCTGAGGATGTCGAGCATGTCGGTGTAGCGGAGCACGGCCACAGGGATGGTGAGGCCCGGCAGGGGCCGGTGGGGGTCCTGGGGGGCCGGGGAGCTGTCCGAACACTGCTGGCCGCCGACCCGGCTCACGATGAGCAGCCCGTGGGCACCTTGGCCCTGAGCCAGCCAGCCCTTGGCATAGAAGCTGCAGTTGCCCCACATGACCATGGCGGTGGTGTGGCGGAGGGGCCGCCGGTGGGGGAAGCTGGGCTGGGCCCGGGGCGAGGGGTCCCGGCCTGGGCACCAGGGTGCCAGGGTGCCATCGTGCAGGGGCAGGAGTGGGGCATGGTGCAGGTCCCGGGGTAGGGTGACATAGTCGGAGCTGAACAGGATGCAGTAGTCCTTGCTCCAGTTCTCTGACACCACGTGGACCACGCCGTACTCCCCCTGGGCCACGGTGCTGGTGAGGAGGAGGAGGAAGAAGCAGCCCGGGAACGCCATCCTCCTCAGCCGCCTGCCGCTGCCACCTCAACCTGGCAGCTGCTCCCAGGGGGCTGGGTGTGGCCCTCTGTCATAGAGCAGCCCTGCCTCCCATCTGGGAAATTGGAGCCACACCTACCTGGTCACAAAGCGGGGCAGCCAGGGCCCGGGGCTTGGCTTTGGAGCACAGGGTCCTTCTTAGGTGCCCGTCCCCCAACCCTGCCTCCCGTAGAAGGTCCCCTGGGTCCCCACTCTCTGCTCAGCTCCTGGTGAGCCTGGATCAGGTGATCTGAAATAAGAGGTGAGAGGATGGGGTTGAGGATCCCAGACATGAATTCTGGGCCAACTTCGGCCCTTACAGAATGGGCAACTGGGCAAATGCCTCTGCTTTCTGCACCTGTTTCTTCAGCCACCAAGACATGAGAACACTGGACTAGAGGGTTTCTAAGGCCCCTGGGAGCCCTGACCTCAGTGACCGTGCAAATTTTTATTGAGCACTTACTAAATGCCGCATACTTAATCTGTACTCATCGCGTCCTTGCGGGACGTATTACTATATCCAGCTAGCCCAAGGCTGCTTGGCGTCCTCCAAAATCCACGCTTTTTGTAGCGACACATGACCAGAATTTCATTTCTAGCTTCCCTTGGAGTTAGGAATGGCCATATGGTCAAGTCCTTGCCAATGGAATTGAGTAGAAATGATGTGAGCCCCTCAGGAGCCTGGACAGAGACCACGAGTCTCCTCGTTTGTCTCTTCCCTTCTCACAAGCCAGTCATGGGAAGGCCATTGACTGTGGTGAGGAGGACATTGTCCTAAGGGACGGAAAGAGAGGAAGGAAAGGAAGCAGGACCCTGGATGTCTGCATGGAGCAGTTGTATGGAATGCTCACTATAGACTCTTGGATACATTATCTTCCTTAAGCCCTTGCCTCATAGTGGGTCTCTTTGTTACAACAGGTTGACCTTACTTGAACACCTGAGCTCAGAGAAGCCCACCCCACAGGCGCCTGCCCCAGTTCTCACATCCAGCTCCCACACTGACCCCTCCCTTAGGCCTCGCTCTGTCCAGGGAGCTGCCCGGCTCCTTGACTGCAGAAGGTTTCCTGGCCATGCAGCTCTGCCCCCTGACTGGAGGTCTCGCTTGCTGCTTGTTCTCATCTTTTGGGCCTGTGCCTCCATGTTCTCTCCACCATCATGGCCAGGAACAAACAGGCCCCTTTCTTAGCATTCATGATCACAACTCAGGTCTTTGTTTATGTGTTTCTTTGTTTATTTTCTGTGTCTCCTTGGTTGAGTTCCATGAGGATAGAGACTTTATCTATCTCTCTGCTGCTCTTAGATTCTGGACTAGCAAATGATACTCAGAAAGTACGTGTGGGATGTGTGTGTGAATGACCTTGCTTTTCAGTAGAAGAGACCAAGGCCCCGGGCAGTGAAGAGACTTTTCCAAGGTGACACATGAGTGGTAGAGATGAGACTGAAACCCAGGCTGTCGGGCAGAGAAGCTTCTAGCTAACCCTGATGTGCTCTGCACAGGTGACTGTGGCTGGCCCACTTGTCCCAGATGCCTGGGACTGGCTAGCAGAGGGGTGTGTTGAAAAAAATCGGTTGAAGAGGGGACTCTTTGGAAAGTCACCTCCATACTTCACATCTGGTATTTGGAGGTGAGACCTTTGGAAGGTAATAGTGTCATGAGGGTGGAGCCCTCAGGAATGGGATTGGTTTCCTTATAGACACTGGAGAGATGATCTCCCTCTCCACCTTGTGACGATCCAGCCTGATGGCAGCTGTCTGCAAACCAAGAGAGCTCTCACGAGGAACGCACTCAGCCAGCACCTTGCTCTCACACTTCCCAACCTCTTGGAGCTGTGCGAAACTGTACTCATTGTTTAAGCCCCCGGTCTATTTGTTATACGGCCCATGCTGACCGAGACAAAGTCCAGAATCAAGGTGTCAGCAGGGCCATGCTCCCTCCGAGACTCTGGGTGGGACCCTTCCCCATGTCTTCCCTCACCCCTTCCTCATTTGGGCAGTGGCTGGCGATCCTGGTGTCCCTTGGCTGCAACCACATCACTCGCATCTCTGCCTCTGCTGTCACAGGGTCTTCTCCTTATACTGCATTGAGGCCCAACCAGTGACGTCATCTTAACATGATTACATCTGCAAAGATCCCATTTCCAAATAACATCCCCTTTACAGGTCCTGGGGTTTAGAACTCCAACATATTATTCTGGGGAACACAATTCAACTTATAAAACATTTGATTTTCACTTCCACAGAGCATCCACTCACTGATCGCCTTAAAGGGTCTGCTTCGATTAGGGGTCCTTCCCCTGGAGTTCCGAGTAGCCTTCCTTGTAAAACCCACGCTGATGAGACACCATCCCCAACATCCAGCTTTGGGTTCTTTTGAGGGGTGAAGGGCAAGCTTCAAGGACCTTGTGAAGTGGTTGGCAACCAGAACCACGTGGACTCTGCCAATCTCTTCCTGCCCAGGTATTTCCATTTGTCTCACCCCCACCTGCGTTGACAACTAATTGTTTGTGTGACTCAGATGGTGTCTTTCAACTGAGTTTTCAGAAAAGACAACATTTCTCCTTGTTTGTGCAATTCTGTTTCATCCATGGCTATAACATTTAATTCAATTACAAACAGTAATTGCAATGACAAGGTAACTGTCAGAAATACATTAGGGAACAGAGCCAGCAGACTGGTGAGCAAACCCCCAGCTGGTGTGCGGACACGTGGCAGGGCCTGGGGACCGGGGAGGACTGCCAGCTGCTCCTTCCATGGGCTCCCGTTGCAGGCAAGGACTGGCGCGATGGTCAGGGGCAGAGAGGGAATCAGGACCTCTCTGCATTCCAGCACCTAGATCTGAGCACAGCAGGGCAGCCAGCCAGCCCCTTCCTGAGTGCTGTGATCATAAAACTGTCTGGGACCCCGCTGATGTTCAGCTTAGACCCTCACTCTGGGTCCCGCTCTCCCAACACAGGGGTCTTGGGTCTCTCAAAAACCGACCAGCACACCCAGTGAGGTGGTTATGGTTAAAAACACAGGTTGTAACAAGTTCTGGTGAAGACGTGGAGAAATTGGAACTCTCCTACGTTGCCGGTGGGAGTGTGGAAAGGTGCCGCCGCCCATAGAAAGCCGTTTGGCGGGTCCTCTGCAAGTGAAGCGTAGAGTTACCATATGACCCAGCAATTCCCCCCCGCCCCGGGGTACATAACAAAGGTATTGAAAACAGGTGTTCAAAAAAAAAAAGAACTTGTACGTGAATGTTCACAGCAGCACTATTGACAATAACATGGACTAGGCGGAAAGAACCCAAATGCCTTCAGCGGATGAGTGGAGAGTGTGGTCCCTCTCTATGACGGAATATCGTTCAGCCATAAAAAGGAACGAAGTTCTGACACCTGCTGTGATGTGGATGAATCTTGGAAACATTGTGCTAAGTGAAAGAAACCAGACACAAAAGGACAGATGTTGTATGGTTCTACTTTTAAGAAATATCCAGGATAGGGAAAGCTGCAGAGACAGGAAGCAGGCTCGTGGTGCCCGGAGGCTAGGAAGGTGGAGTGACAGCTTAATGGGAATGGGGTTTCCATTAGGATGATGAAAAGTTCTGGAACTAGACCACTCTATGCCCCTATTTGGGGTTCAGAAACACAGGCTCCCCCAAAAAGCCTGCTCCTGCCCTTCCTCCCTGATCAACTCTTGGATTCCTGGTGTCCTGGCTCAAGGAATTCTCTTTAGGCTCATTCCCTGTGAGGCTCTTCCTGAGACCTGGCTCACTGAAGGCTTTTGAGCGTCTATCCAATCGCTGCTTCCCCAGATCCCCCCCAAATGCACCCTTCACCCCCAGGGCCCTGGAGCTGCTCTTCTCTGCAGAGCAGACCTTAGCCCAGTGTGACAGCTCAGGAAGCGTGGGGAGGGCGCCCGGCTTACCCAGCCCACTCACTGCCCTCACTTCCCGGCCCACTGCTGTCCTAGATGCATATTCTAGAGACGGTACAGACGCTAGGAAGGGACTGGATCGCCATCTGCTCCCTCCCTGGCTACCCCAGCAATGAAGGCGAGAGGCAAGAGCACCTGCAGGTCCACTTCCACGTGGTCCCCCGCCCTAGCTGGGTGCCCGCTCCACTCTCCCAGTCTCCTCTTGGTACACTGAGCTCACGGAACCCACCCCTGCTTCTGCCCCCACCCGCCTCGGCCCGGTGGGCAATGGGGCTGGGCAGCAGTCATCTGTCCAGGACCCCTCAGAGGGGCAGAGGCAGTGGGTGGCAGTTTGGTGGCCGAAGGTGGTCTCTGGAGTTATCTCCAAATGGTGATCTCATCGATGTTTCCAACACACGTAGAACTTTGAAAAATATACGTGGTGTAGGCCTGTCTTGAGCCCAAGACTGACCAGCTGGATCTGCAGAGGTTGGCGGGCTGTACAAGGTAGGGATAGGAGGCAGGGCTCTGGCATGAAACGACAGGCCTGGGACACTCAGAGGCTGGCAGCCTGTGGCCTGCCTGGAGGCTGGGCCGGGCTCAGGAGTGGGCTCCCTGACACCCATGCTTTGCAGGTGCCGACATCTACATCTAGCTTTATCTCTGCGTGCTGTTTGTCTACAAACTAGGGAAACTGAGGAATTTCTCTAGGGAGAGCACTGGAGAGGGCAGTGGGGCAGGGAGGGGCATCCTACAAAGAATTCTTGCTGCATAGGGTTAAACACGGTAGAGGCTGAGTAAGGCCAGCCTGGACTCACATCCAGCCATGCCCCTGCTGGGTGCCCCGGGGCAGACCTTGCACCCTCTCTGCGCTCCCTTTCCCATCTGTTAAATGGGGATGACAGCCCCTGGCTCACGGGGTGGTATGAAGAGTAGGTGAGGGGCTTGGCTGTGCCTGGCACCTCGTAAGCGCTCAATCATTGATACTGTTGCTGGTGTTGAAATGCAGAAACCAGCCCCCGTTTTCTTTGGACTGAGGGTGGGCAGTTGAGTTTGAAGTCAGGGGGCTCCGTGAGATGATCCTGAGAAACCCTTGAGCTGGGGGCTGCTGCCCCCCCTGCCTGGGCTGAGCAGAGCCTGGGTGCGTGCAGGGAGACCCACAGAAGCTTCCGGTGGCCTGGGCTGCACTCTTTGCAGTTAAGTATCATTTTAAGGAGCGGAGGATGTTGCGGAGGTCGGGAGTGTGTGCTGGGAATCAGGACGGGCACACAGAACCCTCACTGCTCCCACCCAGCTGAGCTCAGCAACGGGACACTGGCCTTGCCATCTTTGGGCTGGTCCCATCTTCACCCGGGACACGTTCCCAACCAGATCATTTGAAGCCCTGAGGCCCTTCTGCTGCCCCCCACCCCGAGCTGCGCGGACTGGACTGGCCTCCTGAAACCCAAGCCCTGTGACTGCAGTCCACTGAGGGGGTGGAAAGAGCCCTGGACCTTCGATCTCAGAGGAATCACCAGTTTCTTTGGCTGTAAAATGGGATGGCTCCTGCCTCTGTGAGTTACTCGAGGATTAGATAATAAATGCTATAAATGTTATAAATGTTTGCCGATTGCAAAGCAGTTTACAAATGCCCGCAATTAAGGTATTATTATCTGGTTTCTAAAACCTGCCTTCCTTCCTAGCACGTGTTTTGCCCACATCTGACTCCCGCCCCAGCCCTATCCCAGGGCATCTGACCCAGTAGCGGCAGCAGGACTGAGGAGGCCTGCAGGGGAAGCTGAGGACCCCAAGGCCCAGGGCCGTGCTGTCACACTCAGAGGTGGAGGGGCCTGAACCGGAAAACCAAAACCCCACAGGGCGGTTTGTCCACCACTGGGCACCTTGCCCATGAAGGGCAGTCCCAGGGAGAAACTTGCTCGGGTGGGGTACTCCGGAGACTGCCGCCTCTGAGTGCGGCTTGGAGAAGAGCTCTCCCAGGCTTGAGGGAGGGGTCTGTCCTGCAGCGATCCCCACCCTGCAGCTGCTGGGCCTCTCCCCCGTCCGCTCATCACACCCCCACTCACCCCCAAGGGACTGCTCCCCACCCAGCCCACAAGCTGAACCTCAGGGCACAATGACCCTCAGAAACCCCATCTGGGGGCCTGTCTTCACCCTGGTCCCCGAGCCATGGGTGTGGAAGGGTTAAGCTCTGGGCGCCTGCCTGTGGCGTGGGGACCCCTCATGTTCCTGAAGCAGCCTGTCCTCCCTTCAGTCTGTGAATGGGAGGCATCTTGAGGCTCCTCTGGACCAGCTCCTGCCTGCTCGGGGCCCCCCAGCAGCTTTTCTCACGATGGTCAGCCTCATCTTGGAGGTGTCCTCCGACGGCCTTCCAGACCTGGTGGCTCCGGGCTTTGCAGTGGCTCTGGGCTCTGATCTCGGGGGTGCTGCTCTGGGGCTTGACGGAGCTGAGGGCGCAGTGGGTGCTTGGAGGGGGCCCGGCCGCTAATGCCACCTGGAGGCACCGGCAGGAAAGGGGGCAGCGCCCCAGCTCGGCCCCCGCCGGGACCTCTTGTCCAGGCAACCTCCTTCCAATGTGCCCCCTACTCTTTCCAGACTCCTCCATCCTTGGGGAGCCCCCGTCCCCACACCCCACCTTGCGCAGGGGAAGCCTTGCTTTCTCACTTCTTCTCTGGGGGAAAGGCAGAGTGGAGAAAGATGCCTCAATCGTGGGCACTTCTGGTCCCTCCTCTTCAACATGTCCCTCTCTGGGACTCGTCCCTCACCCCCAAGTTGTTCTGGAGTCTGTCAGCCTATCTCTGTCCTGGTGCCTCTGGCCCCCTGCCCGCATCCCTGGTCCGAGACCCAGGAGCGAGAACCAGGCTGCCCTTTCCCTGTGTGCCAGGGCGGAGTTTCTGTGTCCCTCGCCCTCTCCTGCCCCGGGAGCTGGTGCGGGCTGGTGCTGTGCAGGTGACACACTGCTGGGCCCGGGCGTTCCCTCTTGGTCTTGTGGCCTGTGTGGCTGGGGGAAGTGCAGGGGGATTCCCGCCTCCCCCCACCCCCCAGCAGCCTTCCTCCCTTGTGGCCCCTGGGGTGGGCTGAAGGCAGGGTGTGCCCCACTCGGGGTCCCCAAGTTCTGCGGTAGGATGACGCTCCAGCCGCCTCCAGTGCTGGCTGTGGGGTGGGCATCCCCTACTCCTGCTGCCTCCCGTTCCTGGCCTCACACCCCCACCCGCTTCCTGTGCTCCCTCTCCCTGAACTGGTTCTGGAAACCTTGTCTCTGGGTGTGTTTCTGGGGATATCAAGCCGAGTCACTGTCAAGGCCTCCCTAACTCTACTTCCTGCTTCCAGCTCGGCCCCTGCCTTGGGGTTGGGACACATTCCTGTCTGGGCCCATTGCCACTCCTTGGCTCAAGTGGTCCCCGTGGCTCCTGTCCCATCCACAGTGTCCTTGGCCGGCACTGTTCACCTGTGGCCCTTGTGTCCCCATGACTCTCCCCTTCTAAGAGCCGTCCTTGCCAGCTGGGTCCACAGACCCATGCCCCTCCGAGGCTCCCCTTGTACCCCACCCTGATGGGTGTGAGTGGTGTCAGGTTTCCCAGCCACAAGCTGGCCCCAAAGACTGAAAAGTGGCCTCTCTTTGTCTGCTGTGCCCTCCCCACCCAGCCCTGCACAGTCCAGACCTTCACAAATGCTAGTGGAAAAGATAAATATTATTATTCACGGCAGCTGGCCCCTCAGAGCTGACACCTTATCTCCGAAAGCCCGGCTCCAGGGGCCCAGTACCTCTGGACACAGGAGGGTCCAGCGAGGGCTGGCTGGTTGCCCCAAGGTCCAGCGGTCCTGCTCCAGGACCCTCAGGCAGAGAGGGACCAAGTGCCCTTCCGCTTCTCCTATCTTCACTTAGCTAATCGTGCTGCCCCAGAGGCCATCCAGGGGCCGCAAACTCCCTGAGAGCAGCAGAGAGGCTTCCCTGGAGGCCAGACCACTGAAACCAGCAGGCAGGATGGCCTCGAATATTCTCTGTACCCTGAAAGGGAGACTGGCTTTATCTGGGGCACACCCTGATTCTTGTTCACAGGACTCTCCATCTCCCTCCCACCCCCATCTTCCCACCCAGGGGGAGACGCCAGGGACAGGGGGTGACAGAAAGCAGGGTGTGAATATGGTGGGTGGTTAAGGAGGGGGAGACTGCGCGGCCTGCAGGGCAGTAAAGGTCCACGGGTGCAAGGCAGCGAGATAGAGCATTTCTGACGGCCGTACCACAGATGAAATTGTGGTGGCTTGGAGGATTTCTTGTAGTGTGGCCTATTGTCTGATGATGTCGCCTGATTTCTAACAACATTGCGTGGGGGTTCTGGCAACCCGGCCTTGGTTCCCACTGGCACTGGAAGGCGTTGCCAACACCTGGAGGCATAATCACGGTGGTTGGGATGCTGTCACCAGAGTTTCCCATGATGCCCCTTGGGCAGCCATTGGCGCTCACACCCCCCCAGTTGCTGCAGACAGGCCCCAGGTCTCCGGTGGGCTGGCCATCTTGTGCTCTGAGAGAAGACACCTCTTGGAGGGACCCATGTGCTGCTTTGGATTTCCAGTTGGCCATTTCCACTCCATTTTCATTCCATCTCCAGGGAGAACTGGGAGGCCCTGGACCCAGACCGATCCTAGAGATTATTTCCCATTCATCCCATGGCCCGGACTGCGGTTGCTCTCACAGGCCTTGAACTCCTGCTCAGCCGGGGGTCGGGGGGGGTGGGGAGCCAGGCTGTCAGTGCCAGCAGCTTCTGGGGATACAGAGTGTGGGAAGGAGCTGGTCCCCTCCACAGACAGGGCAGCTGGCTGAGCCTGGAGACCATCTTCCAGTTGCTGGCCGTCCAGCTCAGACCGCCGTGGACTGCTTGATACTGTGGAAGCTGACCCGGGTCGGGGAGGTGGGGATGGACATGGCGCGGGCCACGCGGGCGCGGATGGAGTGCTTGTCCTGCCATCGGTGCCACCTCTTCCGGATGGCCGAGCGGACCTGCGGGCACGGAGCAGAGCACGATGTCTGAGCCTGGGCCCCGCCACAAGCAGCTGTACATGTGAGCAGGGCTCAGGTGTGCAGAGCGCTGGTGTGAGATGCACCGGGGGCCGGGCGGGAGGCGGTGACGTTCACATCATCAACATTGCTTATTTGCATATTTGTTAGGATGATTTTCTCAAGCGTGCTGAGTAGGGGTGCCTTTTTCCCCAGCCCCACAAAGGCATCAGATGGCCTTTGCCATGAAGAATTCCTACCTTTAGCACATATGCGTGTCCTGCCCAAGGGCTCAGCCCTTCCTGGTTTCAACAAGCCTTTTCATAGACTCGTTGATGAGCCCGAAGCCCTGGCTTCTGACCTCCCCTGTGCCAACTGCCTAAGTGAGCAAAGGAGTGGGCTTGCCACTGCAGGAGCATGTGGGCAGGTGTCACGGACCCCCCCCCCCAGGGCTCCCAACAGCATCCCCATTAGGGACCTGGGGGCAGGGAGGAGAGAGCTGGTATGTGGAGGGCAAGAGGAGGCCACAGACAATCTCAGGTCCCAACAGGCCCCCAGCATCCTGAGCCCTGGGGCCCCAGCATCCTTACCTCACTGTTGAGGAAACAGTAGAATACAGACACAAAGAAGCCCTGGGGTGGACAGAGAAGGTGGGTCAAGGGACAGGGGCAGGTGTGGCCCCACCCAGCCTCCGGGCCCCCCCCTTCCTCTCCCCAGCCTCCTGCCCCTGCGGTCCCCTGCCTGGAAGAATCCCCACCCAAGGAGGTGCGGGGGGGACAGCCAGGGCCAGCCGGGGGTGGTACCTGGAAAGATTCCAGGAAGGAGTTGAAATAGATGAAGACGGCCCGGGAGACCTCGTCCTCCCCGGGGTTCACGAAGAACAGCATGTAAGTGGTGCCCAGGAGGGGAAGCAGTTAAATGAACGATGGCACGTCAGCACAATGTGATATTATGCAAATGTAAAAAAGAATGAAAAAGCTCTTCATGTACTGATACAGAGCAGTCTCCAAGACAGATGATCGTATGCAAAAAGCCAGATGTCAGACAGTGTGCAGAACATGCAACATTTGGATCAAAGCCAAAAAGAGTGTCTATATATGTAATTACTCACATATGCAGGCAATGTCTCTGGAAGAACACCTAAGAAACTGGCCTTGCCTCTGGGGAGGGAACCCAGTGGCTGCGACGGGGAGGGAAGGAGACTCCTCTGTGTTCCCATTTGTACCTTCTGAGTTTTGTATTATGTGTAAGCACCATCTTCTCAAAAACATTTAAATATTTCAAAGGCTCTCCAAGGGCTGTTTCCAACTGCACTGCTCCCCAGGCCCCCCATCTTTGAGTCTGACACAGCGCCCCCTGGCGGGACCCGGATGTGCTGCGCAGGTGGGTGGTGTATGGTGAATGGATGAAAATCTGTCCCAGGGAATGCAGGTGGAAGGAGGGAAGGAGCAAGGACCCAACTCATCCGTGTCAGAGCCAGCTGCTGCCCTATGGGCTCGGCCTCCCTTGGGGATGGCTGCTCACAGGCCGGGCGCCCGTGACCTGAGCTGGGGCCTGACCCACCGTCCACACGGGCAGCCTCACCTCCCCACTGAGGATCTCCTGGCACTCGGAGTAGTTCACTCGGGCGGCCCAGCTGCCATTGGCCAGGCACTCCCTGTAGCCGTTGTCTGGAAGAAGGAGAGAGAGTCAGAGTGACCTATGGGCTCCCCTCCCAAAGAGCAACCCAGGCATCTGTCTGTCCATTGGTCCATCCATCTATCCACCTGGGCCAACACAGGGGTCTGCTTGCTGGGGGACTCTGGGGTTGAAGCTGAGGAGAGGGGCTTCCCCATCTTCTTGCCTCTTTCTGCCTGCTGGCCCCAATAGGGGCTCAGTGGTGGCCCCAATGCCTGCCCATGAGGCGTGGCTCTGCCCCCCCAGGCTGCCATGATCATGTCCATGGGACGGGCTCACGGGCAGGCTTGACCAGCTTGCTGGGGCTGTTTCCTCGCAAGGCCTTATTGGCGGCAGATTATATGGTGGGCACCCTTCGGAGAAATGTCCCATTTTGCATCTCGCATGGCCGCAAAAAGGATGGTGAGAGCTGATGAGTCGATTCTCCCTCACGAGGCTGGGCATGCCATGGTGGAAGGGTACGGGGTGACAGCTCATGTGACACATCGAAATGACGGTGTTCTATGGTGACTATCCGCATCGAGGTCTCCCAGGGGGGTCCTCACGTGGCAGCGTTTCACATGGGGTGGGGCTCAAAGGGGGGATGTTGGGGAAGGTCCGCATGGTGGCATCTCTCTAACAACAGGGTTTATTTTGGAGGGTCACGTGGTGCGCACATCCGTGGTGGAGGTCTCTTAGGATGGAAAATGACAGGTGGCAAGAGTGGGCTGGGGGATGTCACAGGGGGTGGATCTCACGGGATCCACGACAACCAGCTCCCAGACTGGCACATGGCATTTGGGGAAAAGACAGGAAGGTGGCCCAGGGAGGCATGGGGGCCCGTGTAGCCACCAGACTGGACTGCGGCCCCAGAACCTGTCGCCTTCTAAGGAGATGGGGAGGAGCCCTTCGATCTGAGATGAGGCCTGGCTTCATGGCTCTGGGGTGGCTGGAGCTGCACGAACGGTCCCTCTGACCCTCCCTCCTGCCCGCACCCCCAGCAGGCACCAGGGCCCTAAAATCCAGTAGGGAAGGGACCAAAGGAGATCCAAATCTTGAGTCTTTTCTCCTTTGCTGGTGGAGGTCGCCCCGCCTCGCCCTGTCCCCTCTGGCATTGGTGGCTCTAAATGTGTTTCCTAGAGTGAATTCTGGCCCCCGAGTCCAGGCATCACTGGCTGGAAGAGCAATCAAATCTTGAGCCAATCCCCTGCTGCAGGCCTTTCCATGGCTCACACTGACCCTCAGGCCACATCCCCACCCCTGCAGGTCTCCAGGACGATTGGGGAAGCTGTCTGCATCCCAGTCCCTGAGCCCGGAGTGGGGGCAGAGCACTGCATGGGAGACAGAGTGGGAAGCCCTAGGCCCGGCTCAGTGCTGCTGGGCTGCACAAGTGACCTCAGCCAGCCAGCTTCCTGAGCCACTTAGGCCTCTCTTGTCATTTGTAAGGGGAAGGGCTTGGCCCACTGATCCCCCCAGGGGCAGTCCAGCCTGGACCTGCCTCTTGGCTGGCAGCAGCAAGACAAGAGAGAGATGAGGGGGTGGTGGGTGGTGGGGCTCCGGAGATGTTGCTGCCTCCAGGAAAGAGGGAGGACCACAGGGCTGCCGCCTATCTAACACACTCCCTGGCCACTCTGCTGAGAAACTGCTCAGGTCGCAGCATGCCAGTGGGAAAATGAGGCTAAATGCATTTTTTAAAGCTCTGCTCAGCTTCCCTTCCCAGCAGAGTTGAGCCCTTGGGCAGAGTTGGTGAAGGAGCTGCTGATTCTCTCCTAATTGCTAAATGAGGGATAAGCTACCAGAGGGCTGAGGGCTCAGTGACTGGGATTGCAGGAAGGTCTGGGAGGAGGCAAGGAGCCAGGGGAATCCAGTGTGTCTGCCGCGGACCGGACGTGCCTGGGACCAGAGGCCACTCTGGAATGTCTACAAAGGGACTTTGGGCAGAGATCTGGTTGGAAGAAGCATGTGGGTGGGGGGTGGGCAGAGGCAGGTGGTCTTGCTTTAAGAGAGGCAGCACGAAGTAGGGTGAAGATCATGGCTCTTCACCCAGGCGGCCCAGGTTCAAATCCTGACGCCACTCCTTCCTGTGTGACCTTGGGCAAGGCACACAACCTCTCAGCTTCCTTATCTGCAAGATAGGAATAAGCTTCACTACGGCTCCTGCCTCGGCGGCTGAGTGGGCATTTTTAGTTCACATGTGCAGGGTGCCTGGAGCTCTACCTGGCGTGCGGCGTGCACTATTATTTGCGTTATTATTGAATTTGAACTGTTACTTATATAACCTTATATAAGATTCAGGACATGTTCCGTATCCCTATCAAAGGGGGTACTGGCAAGGGCTGCAGGAGATGCCCACTTGGTTCAAGCTCCCCTTTCACACCCCACACGTGGGGGCAGGAGCCTGGAGCCCCTCCCAGGCCAGGCCATCCGGAGGGAGCAGGCTTTGGTGGGAAGGGAGGAGGTGATCCAGAAAGCAAACAGGCCCCCCCACCCCCGCCGCAAGTCGTTGCCAGGGAGGATGCGACCTCCTTGTCTTTAATTGCTGAGCTGAGCAGTCCTCCCGGAGAGTCTCGGGAAAACGGATATTTTTGGAAAAGCTTCCCATCCCTTTGAAGATCAGATGCAGCAGGAGGGGGGGCATTAAGGAGAAGGCCTGGAAGTCCTGGCAGAGCCTCATCAGTAAATGAATTAATTAGAGCCTAATGATTAGGTACAATTCTGGGTTCCCAGGCACTACTGATTACACGTGGGTGTGACCCTCATCTTTCTGGCACCGGGGGCCTGCAAAGGGAGAGTCCTCCAGCCCTGGTGCCACGTCCAAGGATCATCACCCCCAGAGAGAGCACCTTGCCCAAACCTCCCATCCATCCTGCAGGTGGAGAAACTGAGGCCTGGAGAAGGCAGTGCAGAGGGTTCCTTAGCCAGTTCAAGGCAGAGCCGGGGCTAGAACCCTGGACTCTAGGCTTCTACTAAGGCAGCGGCTGATCAGCAGCTCGTGCCCAGGCACTGAAGTCTTTCTTGGGGTCCTGTCAAGTCACCCTTGGAGACAAGAGTGGAGTGAGCTCATGCAGAGAGGCAGGGCTGTACCCACAGACAGCCTGGCCTGCCCCACTCAAGAGTGTGGACTTGACCATGGAGGCAACAGGGAACCACAGAAGGGTTGACTCCAAGCAAGGGCATGTCAGGGTTGGATGGGAAACCAGGGTCAGAGAGCCGGTGCCTTGGACCGGGGCAGCGGCTCTGGGGATGGAGGGAAAGTTGGCTCAGACATGAACATCACTTTGGAGGTGAAATCAACAGGACCTGGTGCTGTGGAGAGACAGGAGGGCCTCCTTCTGGGAGCAGCCTCGCTGTCCCCCGGCAGGCACCAGCCCCTGGCAGCTCCAGAAGGACTGGGTGCACAGCACTGTGAGCAGAGCCGTGGCCCTGCCTCCACACTTTGTGACCTGGGGCAGCTGTCAGCCTCTGCCTCCATTTCCTAACTGTAAAATGGGCCCTACTAAACCAGGGGCTGGTGGGCAGTACACGCCAAGCTCTCGTCTTAGGTCCTTCTGCTCTTCCTCCTACCTGCACTTCCTCCCCACACCCTCCTCTCGGGGTCCAAGAAGTGGTAGCAGAAACGTAAAGCTGTGTGGTCTGGCTGTTCCAGCCTCCCCAGGGCCCTCCCACCCGAACACCCTTAATGCAGCTGGTAAAGGAGAAGGGGCAGGAGGAGGAACGTGGGAGTTCTGAGCTGAAGCCATGCCCTCAGGCCTTCTCATCCTCAGACCAAGGGCCAAAGGGCCGTAGGAGGGGGGAAATGTGTTACAGTCACTTGGCAAGTCTCCAAGTGAACCAGCTGGTGTCTGGTCACCTTTGGCACTCCTTGGGCCCCGGAGCCCAGGCTCATCAGACCCCAAGAACCCACCTAGGGACCCTCACCCCTCCTTCAGATCGGACAGGGCCCCTGGCCTGCAGCTGTTGCTCTCTTCATAAGCGGGAGCTGTGAGTCATTGACAGGGGAGAGCAAATTAATTCTGAAGGTGACAGGTGGTGTAACAAGGAGCTGCAAAGCCTGGAGGTGGAGGCTCGGGGGCTCAGGGTGTTTATGTGGAGATCAAGTATCCAACAGACCCTGGGCAGTGCTCCCCCCGCCACCCCCAGACCTGCGACCTGCATGCCAGGCTAAGTCCCCTGCCCGTGGCTCTAACACTGGGTCCCCCACCTCTGGGCTACAGGGCCCTGGACAGACCTCCCAACCTTTCTGAGCTCAAAGCGGGGGCTATTCTGTTGATTCCTGCCCATCTCATAGGGTTGTGGCGGGCTTATCCCGACTAACCCAGTTTGTCCACTGTAGAAGTGTCAGACCTGCAGGCAAATTCCAGCTTCACCTCTTACCCGCTGGTGACCTCGGGCATGTTCCCTAACCTCTCTGAGCCTCGGAGGCCTCAGTATATAACGAGAACTATATAGTTACATATGGCATCACCCAGGGGTCTTGTGGGAATCAACAGTAAAGAGCACAGAGCTGGCCTTTGGAAAACGGTGGTTGTATCCCCGAGAGGTACTATAGTCTTGTCATTGTCATTATTCCGTTCCCCTCCAACAAGCCCCAAGCTCTCCCCATCCTGTCCCCCCTCCCAGCAGCAGTCCGCCCTCCACAGGCTCCCTTACTTGTGGTGTTGTAGCGGACACCGTAGAAATAGGCGGGGCAGGGTCGAACCACCAGCTGCCCTGCAGGGCTCCGGGGCCAGCAGGTCCCAATGAGGTCCACGGATGAATTGCACTGCAGTCCTGGCGGCAGAGAGAGCTGGTGAGGCAGAGCGAGCTCCCACTCCGGTAGCCTCCCCACCTCCCCACACTCACACACCAACTGGGAACAGGATGGGAGCAATGACCTCAGTGTAGAGATGAGCTCGTCCTCTGCAGAGGAGACATTGAGGAAAGGAATTTGAATTTGATGCTTTGGCACTAGGGAGCCAGCGTGGGTTCCAGAGTAGGGGAGGAACAGGGAAAGTTGAAGGTGGTGTTAAAAGCTGAGGTCTTGACTGGCATTTAGAGAAAATGCCAGACATACTTCAGGCCCTCTGCTCTGTAGCCCGAGGACATTTCTCCTGGCCCCTCATATAGATGGGACCTCTGAGACTTTATCGTCTGGAGCAGCCTGGGACAGACGCAGCCAATCCTTGATCTCTCCCCTGCACACATCTAGGGAACTGAACCACATTTGCCCTGGCTCTGCAGTGAGGAAGCCGTTAAATGAAGTTGGCTGAGCTTTTCCCTGCCTGATCACCACGTTGACCAAACATGCGGTGTTTGTGCTCGGATGTGCCGGGCCCTAGCAGAGGACTGACCGAGAAGGGAACCACAGGGAGAAAGAAGAAGGAGACACCACCTAGGGGGAGGGGGAAGGACAGTAAACAGGTTGTCTGGAACACTGACCTCAGACTGAGCTCTGCTGCTGATTTGCTGTGTGCCCATAGGCATGTCACTTGCTCTCTAAGCCTTCATGTCTTTATTTTTTTAAAGATTTTTATTTATTTATGAGAGAGAGAGAGAGCAGGGTGAGGAGCAGAGGGAGAAAGACAAGCAGACTCAGTATCGAGCGTGGAGCCTGACACAGGATTTGATCCCAGGACCCTGAGATCATGACTTGAACCCAGGACAAGAGTCAGACGCTTAACCAACTAAGCCACTCAGGTGCCCCAGCCTTTGTGTCTTTATAACAAAATGAGAATGGATCTGACCAGAAATTCTTAATCTCAGTCTATTGGAAGTTTTAAGAGTTCATAGAGACTCTGGGGGCCCCTGGGTGGCTCAGTCATTAAGCGTCTGCCTTCGGCTCAGGGCGTGATCACGGAGTTCTGGGATCAAGTCCAACATCGGGCTCCTCTGCTAGGAGCCTGCTTCTTTCTCTCCCATTCCCCCTGCTTGTGTTCCCTCTCTCGCTGGCTGTCGCTCTCTGTCAAATAAATAAATAAAATCTTAAAAAA